>NC_071540.1:12340948-12648270 GCF_026979565.1 Vidua chalybeata
CAGAGCTAATGAATTGATAAAGATGGCTGGAATATGCAGGCAATAATGTATTTACATAAACTGGTATTTGCTTTAAAAATTATTTTCTATAGTTAACTGCTACTATTGTCTTCTGCAGCTGGAAATTAAACCAGGAAAGCTGTATGTTCCATTTTCTCTGTTAGAGTGAACATGCTCCTCAAGCACATCAGCTGCAGAATAGAAAGCAAAGCTATAAAGTTGTTAGTAACATTCTAATTTACTCTAGAATTTTACATAGGTTTCCTAAGGCTGACTGACAAAATTTCCTCCTTAATTTTAAAATAAAAATTAATTTTAAAATTAGGCTTCATCTTTGTCACCCAGCTGCAGCAGCATGTTCACACTCAATAATCTCCATTGCCATAGCAACACATGCTTGTCAGATCAGGGCTGAATTGATGCAGGAGCCTCTGTGCAGAAATCTGCTAACCCTTAGATATGCAACTCTAGAATTCACTAGAATTTCTTTTTACTTTTAGAAAGGTAACATTGTTATACAATACAAGATAAACATCTCAACCCATCTGGTCTGAATCTGTGTGACTTGCTTTCGAATAGATCAGAGTTTTGAAGTGCTTAATATAGCTAGAAACAGAAGTGGATTATTCAGGGGACAGGTTTTCATGTAAATTGCAAATGGAAGTAGAATCATAAATCATGCTGAGTTGGAAGGGACCCACAAGGATCATCGAGTCCAACTCCTGGCCCTGCACAGGAACACCTCAAAAATCCCACCCTGTGCCTGAGAGCATCATCCAGATACTCCTCAAGTTCTGTCAGGCTTGGTGCTGTGATCACTGCCCTGGGGAGCTCCAGTGCTCAAGCACGCTCTGGGTGAAGAACCTTTTCCTAATATCCAACCTAATTCCCCCCCGGCACAACTCCAGCCGTTCCCTCGGGTCCTGTCACATCAAGGAGTGATCGGTGCTGCCCCTCCACTGCCCCTCCCGAGGAAGGGATGAGCTCTGCCCTCAATCTCTTCTCCAGGCGGAACAAGCCAAGTGCCCTCAGCCGCTCCTCGTACGGCTTCCCCTTATTTACCAATTAAATAATAGGACACAAACACTGGGTATCATCCTTTTCTCTTTGGAGTCAGCAGAGAGTCCTTCCCCCTTTTATTCTTTGTAGAAAATAGTTTGTTCGCTTTTCCCCTACAGCCAGTCATAAGATGCTCAAGTTCCATTGTCATCATGCACAGCTGGATTAAGCAAAGCAGGAGTGCAGAGATAAGTGATTTGTGCAAGTTTACATATAAAGCTGTCATGAGAAATACTGTTTTGCAGCGCTGGATGAGTTATTACTGCATTTATCATTATTACATATGTTACCATTTATATTTTCATCATTACCTGATTAAAAGAAAAAAAGCAATAATAAAATCTCTCAGGTAATGTTGCACATTTCATCTGGTTCTGGGAATTCACCACATAGATTGCTAGGCCTGGTTTTCACTCCAGTGTGCTGTGGTTTAGAGCCTTGTTACATTTTTAATCAATCAAGCTCCAAGTGGCTTATCACAACATTCCTAATTCAAGATGTAACATAAATACAAAATTTAAATGTTAATCTTTAGAACAGACAGAAATTCAGGTTTGCAGTTAATAATCTACTTCCACATAATATTTCTTCTTTTCAAAAATATGTTTTGAGACCTTTAAAAATATAGAGATAATGATGAACTTAATCTATAGTTATAGGTTTTCTAACCTCAGGGTCTGTGGAATAATTGAAATCATTAAGTTCTACTATACCTTTGTATCTGGGTGAGAAAAGATCCCAACCAAGTGTCCTGGGCTCCAAAACATACACTATGCCATCTGAGTTCCCACACAATGTGTGTGTATGTTTATTCAGGCAAGAAAAATCATGTGCACACAAAACATTTTAAGTTTAATTTGCTATACTTACCTAGGGTACCATGCAATAGCAATGTTGCTATGGGAACAGGTTTTCAAAAAAGTAGACCACACATGACAGGCAGCACATTTTTGGATGTTTTTTGTATATCTTATGCCATGGTGGATGGCAAGCATATCAAAGTAAAGGCTAACTTAAAGTCTTATATGCCCTGATCTACAATGAGATTCCATTGATCATTTTGCATTATATTTTTTTTAAGGATTCTACAAAGCACTGCTTGGTTCCAGGTGTGTAAGAACTCTTTTCCTTCATCTTTATATACTTTATATTAAATTTGTAATTTCCTATCTTCCTATCAGGTCCTCCCCTTTGATTTTGTTTTTCCCTAAATATATTCATAATGCTCATTTGCTCATTCATTCTTCCTGCCCATGATATACCTCTTTCTTTTTTCACTCTTTCTCTCTCTGTGTATATTTTTCCCCGGATTTTGAACCCTCTTTTGTGTATTTTGCAGTCTCCCTTTACTCATAGCATTAACCCCCGACAAAACACTCAGCATTTGCCCTGACAGGAAGGGCAGCAGACACCCAGAGCCACTGTAACGATACTTAGAGTGGCACTTTTTCATTCTACAAAATGGAATATGTATTTCTTCCTTCCACCTCCTCAAGAGATAACATGAGAGGAAGAGTCATTTCTGCTTTTTGTTTTATGCATTAAAAAACTATGGCAAAATGACATGCACTTTCATTTGTTCTTTCAAAATTTCTTAATAAATCCATTTTTCAGAGTTTATTTCCTACTGTGCAGAGTAGCAGGTATGATGTTTTCTGTAAACTGATGACATAACTTTTACATCCTAAAAGAGAGTTTCAAAAGCTTTCATCCTCAAAGCTTTAAAAATGGAAGGTAACACAGGCAGCCAGCTGAAGAACAGCTAAAGACCGTGCAAGTGTAGCAGCATTCCAGAAATCTGTTGCATCAATTCCTTCTTTTTAAACGCTCATGAAAATGTTATTAAAGATTTTTGTAGGTCTTGACATAAAAAATGGTATTTCATGTCTTAATTTGACTTAATATGCATTGAAGAACTCTCTAGACTAATAACTTGCCTGACAAGCATCCTGTCCTGGGGTATAGGAGCCATCTTGCGCTTCATGTGGCATTTTGAGCTGTTAGTCAGACACCAGCAGTGTCAGGAAAACGTCATCCCAACTGGAAGGTAATATATTCAGATCAGTTCTACTTTTCCAGCTTTCTGATTTCGTCCTGCTCCATGATTATTCTTCTGCATCAACATTTGCAGGAATTTGTAATTCAAATATAGAATTTTTCAACCACCAGCAGCCCAAGTTCCATCTGGGATTTGAACAGTCAAGCTGAGCTCCTTCTGCTACACACAATACTTACACCACCACTGCCAATAAATATTGTGAAATTAGAATTCTGCAGGCAGACTTCCTAATGAACAGAACAATTTGCTCTTTCACACTCTTACTATGATTCTAATTATGATTCCCATAAAAACTAATTTTGTGAGGTAACATTTTTATGTCCCAGTCAATCAAAATGTTAGTCACATAACCCTAAATTTGTGTGCATACTTAATAAAGTTTTAAAAAGTATGAGTGGCATGTCTATATGAACATACACTGAAAGATGTATAGCACCAATTTCCTTGTGTGATAGTGAGCTGTGTGAATTGTATGAATCACTTTTGGCTTTGCCTTTTTTTTTTTTTTTACTTCTTTCTTTTACAGAAACAGAAAGCTCAACGTAAGCTTTTACAAAACTCAACATGCAGCAAGAGTAGTGGTAGAACTGGCTTATACACACAAAATTAGAAGAGATTTCAGTTACCCTCTTTATACTTGAAGTATTCAATTAATTAAAAACACCAATATATGCAGTTTTCTACTGCATTTCAACTGACATTAATTTTCAAATAAAAGTGTGTTGCATTTTTGTAAGATGTACCATTTAATCTTTTCCATTTATAGTCTACTATTTCACCTGCTGCTAACTCAGAAATACAGTGATTCTGAAGTTCACCATCGTAGTAGAATTAGTCACTATAAACCATTTCCCTTCTTCAACTACAATACAAAAAAAGTTGTATTTGTCTGGTAAGTACTTTAAATAATTCCCATTGCAGATGAGATGGCTACCAGACCACAAAACAAGCTGCTTCTACACTGCTTTGCCTGAAACTGTTAAAAATGAGGCTAATTTAGAAAACTGACACAATGCAGAAAATAAATGTCATAAACACATAGAGCTTGAATATAGTGAGTTTCTCCATTTCTCCCTCTTGTTTTGATGAAAAAGAATGACATATCATTATGTGAGTTATAGTGAGGTGGGGAAAAAAACCCCAGGTATGAATAGCTTTGTAAAATGTCTTTAGACATACATTACATAAATAGTGACTGCATGAAATTCCATTTGTTTGTAGGCTAGAGGCACAGTAAGTCAATATTGACCAATTAAGCTCATTAAAAGAATATACCATTGCACTACAAAACATATTGTGTGAGTAATCCTTAAAAAAAAATCTCTGGAGCTATTAACAGTTTCCCCTGCCCAGTTACATGCATTTAGAAGCCCTTAGAAATTTGTTTCTCTTTGTGATTTAACTTTGTATGTATAGCATGAAGTGAGCACTCTCATACGGGATGCTACAGGTATCAACAGCTCCTTAGGCATGAACACCAAAATGCATGGCTGTAGCTGGGAAAAGAGTTTTTTAATAGATGTGTATCCACAGATAACAAGAGTTATTGAACAGAGCACTACATGGCAAATATTAAACAGTCAGTAAAAACAGATGTAAACATTCGTTCTTTACTGTTTATGCTCAGTTTATTCCTGAACATCCTACATTTCAGAAAATCCCCTAACTCTCCAAGTGTACTGTTGATGAAGGATTTTGCAGTGCTTTCTTCCTTTTGGGGAATGTGACACTAGATGGCACATCACACCATGAAATGTGTAATGAAGTGTAAGCAAATGCTGCTTGCACTAGAGCACACTATTCATTTAAAAAGCTCCTTAAATCAATACAGTAACACTTCTATATCAGAATTGAGGTCTGCTTCTGAAAAAGGTCCTTGAAGAATAAATTCATACATATAAATAAATACGTATATGTATGAATAATATATATATGTATGAATAATATATTCATACAATAAACATTCATAGGTAGATGTTTACTACTAAATTAATCTTAACAGGCTGTATTATATATTAAGCTTCTATTACGTTAGCTGATGCTAAAATACAATTTAATATCCACATGAGAGTCATCAGTATTAAGTTATGCTTTTCTTTGAAAACCATTTGCAAAATAATACCAGCATGGTTTAGTTTAACTAGTGATGGGTTACTGTCCAAAGCATGATTTTAATTCACATAGCTTTGAGTGGCACTGCCAAACGTGGAACTCAGGACATATAGCAGTCCTCAGAACTCAGAACTCAGTGATTTTTTGCATATTAGAAATTACTAAGCCTATAAAGTTTAGCTGTAGTTCTCCAGACCTCATTCTTTCATAAAGTAAGGTCGTATCACAAATCACAATGGTCAAAGCTGTACAGCTCAAGGTCTGGAGCTTTCCAGGCAACCAGTATAGTTTATTCATAAGGCAACTATTAAGTGTATTTTTAGGCCTGCAAATAAATATCTATGATTCACATAGGTATTATATTTGTGATGCATGGTTGCACAAAACCCTTTAAATTAGATCTGTATTTCACATACTTTGTTAACAGCTTGGAAACATTTAAGTAGGAATTTAGCAGGCAGAGTATTCTTAAGCTACACTGATGTTCGATGCATGAATCCTGTAACAAAATGCGAAATAATCTCTGAGTAAGAATTGGCATACATTTCTTTTAAGCTCCATGAATAAAAAAAGGGAGCTTCTCTTTTCAAAATAGAAATAAAGGAAGATCTCATAGGGAAATAATTCAGTCAGTGGAAATCAGTGCTTATATTTGCCTTCATATGAAGGCAAGGAAGTGAGAATATAAAACAAAATGTAATCTTTTCTGGAAAAGAAAAGTAAATTTTAGGACTCTATTTCATATAAACTGAGTTTAAAGCCTAGAATGTTTTAAATGACAATATAATTGAAAGAAAAAGAAGTTAAGTGGTTGCCATGGCTGCCTCCAAATGCTTTGATAAGCTTTCCTGTCTTTATTTTTAATCCTAACTCTGAATTTTTGTCTTTTACTGACATATCAAGCATTTTTCTTAATAAGTCTATTCCATTGGTTGATATCTTTTACTGGTAAAGCCAGACAACTTTGGTATACTAAATCTCCCAGTTCAACATTTCAGTTCAACATGTTAGAAACAAGACTGGAAAAGGATACTTCAATATCTACTTCCTCTGCTATGCAAAGATAACTGCGGTTAAACATTTATAGCCTTTTTTTCTTTCTCACCTTGATTTTTCTTGTCTCTGGGTAGATACTCAGCCTAGAATAAGATTTTCTATCTGTATAACATGATTTGCTCCACTCACACAGGAAAAAGAGCCCATGGTGCTCTAAGTACAGCTAGGCAACCAGCACACCAACCACAGCTATTTTGGTAGTAGCAGCACCTTACAAAGTGGGCTCCACAAAGATAATGTGGTTAAAACTGCATCACTCAAAGTGGTTAAATTGTCAAAAATAGGTTTCCTCCAAATGCAGTAATCAGGCTTGTATTTGTATGTTGAAATTACAGGCAGTTTTCCATGGCAAACAACTTTGTGGCAAACCAAAAATACAGGGTTTTTTTCCCTTCCCAATACCCACATGCTGATTTATGTTGTCCATTAGGTAGAAGGAAGTTTCCTCTGTTTTCAAAATAAAGCAATCCTTTAATAAAGTGAGTTTGGACTTCGAAATGACAAAATAGTAGCTGGGAAAAGATAAGCTCTCTCCTGTCATAATGCTGTGGCTAACCCATAATCCCTTGAATTCCATGATTTTTGAAGAAAGATCCCAGCTTGTACTACCCATCAATGAGGTTCTGTTTCCAACAGAATTGCACTCTAAGTCAGACACTTTAGAATATGCTATGTTTTCCCCTGTAACTTAAGGGGAAAGTTAAATGGAAGTTGAAAGACTGTTCAGCTTCTTCGTGAGCAACCAATGCTAACAAATTATTAATGAAAGAACTGTATTTGCTATGTCATTACAGCATGAGGATACTTTTAACATATTTTATACAGAAATCATGTTTTAATTGCAGTATTATGTAGTGTTCCATCCTAGGAATGCTACATAATAATTAAATACAAACAAACAATGAATGAATGAAATTAAATGAATTAAATACAAACAATAAACATTGGGAAGATCTGTATCTAATCTCAGCCAGCATCCAGATACATATGGCTACATAAACTGACAACTACTGGTGGGTTTGGGAAGACTTCATTTTATTTGTGTTATTTTAGTTAGTGATAGTTCTATAATTAGAAGTTGAAAATCCAAGGATGCAGCAAGATATAGAGATAATAACACAGCCCTGAACTAATGACATACTCCTGTACTCTAAGGAGAGCAGTTTAGGCTTTGAGGATAACAACCACTAACAGTTCTAAAGCCACTCTAGGATCATGCAGGAGCACAACCATATGCACAAACTTGAAACAGCAAAGAACAAAGAACATGAAACCAAATAACCAGATTGAAAGGCTGCTCTTTCAAAAATCACTTGAACTGTGTGCTTTGTACTTTACCATTTCAAGCCCAAACTTACAGCCTGGTGTTAGCAATCAAAGTCTACAATTAAAGGGAGAGATTCTTTTAAAAAGTCAGCAGTTTCCATTTAGGATAGAAATGAAAGAAATAAGTCTCCTAAACTCTTGATTAACCAACAAGCTGCAATCAGTTCATGTATTTTTAACTTGTCACTACTGAATTTTGAGGTGTAAATATGAATCAGGTCTTGTTAAATGCGATCTTTGATGCAGTGTGGAGAAGAGGTATTTGGAAAACTTTTTCCTTTAAAACATAGTTTTAAAAAACCAGAACCACCCCAACTAAATTGTAATCCAGTATCTTACTGCAGCCACAGTGTTGCAATGACTGTACTGCAGTGCCACCTTATTTGCAGCAACAAAAGCCCTACAGATCTGCCATCATGAAAGCAGAGTTTTGTGGCATACCAGCCGGTGCACTCCTTAGATTTGCATCCTTAATAAACACTAGGTAGTTAAATATCTGGTAAATTTATTCTGACATTTCTGATTTCTTTCTTTCTTTGCAAAGGTTATATATATTTTAGCATTCCAAGTCTATATATCAGCAGAAGCAAAAGTTGGAAAGTTGATCACAGTACAATGCTGATTAAGGAGGAAATAAAAGAAGACAGTGTATGTGCTTACATGAGGAATCTGTTTGCAGTGGTAGATAATTTGTACACATCTCCTCTACTGTATCTGAATTTATAGGAAATAAATCTAAGAGCAGAAGACTATATCATTCAGGATAGTAGTTTGTAAAGTATATAGTTCATGAAACTACAAAATTACTGAGTACTTTCTTTTAGTGTTTCAATTTAACTTTACAAATGCTGTTCTCCATTTTTTGCACTCATTGTAAACTACATAATTAAAAGACATCATGCTCTGCCACTAAAGAATTCTTTGTTCTCATTCCTTTTCCTAAAATAAATTCAAGTTAAGGTACATTATTATTATGCATGTCTAGGAAAGTAGAACATATCTAAAGCTTTTAAGTGCTTCTTCCCTAATTCAGTTATTCACATTAAATTAAAAACTTTCACTTAAGAATGTGCAGTTGATATTGCTATGGCAACGTTAGAGGAGTGAATCCAATTTTTGGAAAGATTTGCTATCCAGATTTGTTGCAGTATGACAAGCCAGTGGTTCCACTCTGGGACCCAGTGTATCTTACCACACTCAAGAATGGGGATTAAAAGAACTCAGCAGGACCCTCTTCTGGACACTGCAGCTGCTCACAGATTTAACAGTGGCCTAGCAAAAACCTGGAAATCAAAGGAAAAGACTACAGTGGCCAGACTACCAACACTTTATACAAAAAATGTCATTACATTCCCCCAGTATAGGACAGCAGGCAATGACAGCAGAAGGGTAAAGCCTTCCAGTCCTTGAGATGTCACAAATTTATGGACAACAGAGTTAGTCAGGTTGGACTGCAGTTTATTCCAAAGTGAATTTATTACCAGCAGTAGAGATTGGCTGTTTCCACTCTGCATAGCACATTTTTCCAGTAACTCTCTGGAAAGGTTTAAGTAAACAGGAACAATTTGTTCAAGAAAAATGATATCTCTATGACTGTTATAAATGCCACGTGTCATCTTATCTACAGCAAATGCAAAGGAAGAAATTTAAATACCTAATACCAGAAAGAGACTGTACTTAAACATATGCCAACTGTACCAGACTCAGCTGAATACCATATGCCATGGAGACATGACTTACATTCATATCCATATACAAGTTATGTGACATTTTGCTTCTCTATCAAATTAATATTTTAAAGGCTATTACAGAAATGGTGGAATAAAGGTGAAAATCAGATTATATAGGTAGACAGGACTTTGGCATTCTCATTATTTAACTTTAAAAATACTTTCATATTGGTCTGTAAAATATAAGAACAATTCTTTAAAGAATAGAAGCCAAGATATAAGGAAATTAGAAATAGATTCCATTTAATAAAATCTTACCAGATCAAAGCCACTCTAGGCTTAATTTGAAATTCATATGTTTAAAACCACAGAATGGAAACTTGCAGTTATATTGAAAGCCATGTTCTGCATATAGCCTTTCCCTTTTGGAAACTGGAACCACAGCCTTGCTCTCTATTTACTGAACCTTCTCTGTACTTGGTCATCACTGAAGTCTGTCATTACAGACTCTCTGCATAGTTCCAGGCCAAAAAGCAGAACTATTTATGAACCTTTGTAGTAGCAGAGGTAAAATAGGGATACTAATAGGAATTCAAGGCATGTATTAACATTCAGGATCTTGAGCAGGATTCTTTAGGCAAACAAGAAGGCAAACAAGAACGAGCTGCAAATACTGTGTACATTAGTCCTAGAAGAATATATGCAGCAGAAGAAAATGAGCTGTAATTAATTCGCTTTACTTCTATTTTTTTCATTTTCATTTCTAAATGAGCACCTAGTTTGGAAAGAATCCTGTTCCCTGATCTTCTCTATGATTTGCCAAATCTAGAAAAGTTGTTTGAGGTGTTTTCATGAAGAGAAGAGTAGTTTAATTTTTTCACTAATGTTCAGTTTTGAAGGATCAATGAGTGAACAGCAACATATTTGCACATCTATCTATGTGGGGGAAATACTGGAATATTTCTTAATGATGATGTAGCTCTGCTGAGGTAGGGATTAAGAAACAGTGACTTTATAGTCTAAAAACTGCATGAACAAACAGAAGCTCAGCAAGTAGAAAATTGTCACTAAAATATAAAGTCAATCTGGTACATGCTAACTAAAATCAGACATATTTAGCTGTTAAATTTGCCTTATAAAACACAGTGATTATCTATCCTTATCACAGCTCTTTTCCAGTTTGCTTCCTATTACAAAGCACTGTGTTTTAATGTAATATTAACATTAGTACAGTAATATTTTATTGATGCATGTCTGTGGGTGGAACAGAATTTACTGTTAACCATTGTTATGATCCTTCAGCTTTTTATGGCTTAACAAGGAGTGTGTACTCACAAGTGTTCACAGTCTAACTAATGTCCTTTGTTCTTCTAAGGATCTTATTATTAACTGGAGTTTGATTTGTTAATTCTAAATTTAATTGAAATTTAGAAGATTTATATAGTACCTGCACATCAATTGTAACATTGACTCTTAATTCACAAAATTCTCCTTTTGGTGCCACATGGCTTTTTTTAGGTGATCATCTCAGATGTTTAACATAAAATAATTAGGAAATTCTATAGGGTTTGAGTAGCATAAACCAGCTTTTGTAATTATAAAAGAACCCAAGGAAGTACAAATGAACAGTTCTACATATTTTCTATGAACAAGCAAGCTAAAATAAGTGAAGTAACTGTGTAACTATGAAAAAATAATCCTATCATTGGAATTCCAAGAACAGCATAAGTAACCTACTTTCCTTTTTTTCTCCATTCCACACAAATTCTCTTGATAATCTTCCTTCCACCCAGAGATGAACTGTCAAAGGAGTAGCACATACATACATACATATATAAGAATCATCAAAATCAAAATGAAGAATGGTCAGATTAACCAGACTTCTCTATTTTTCAGACCACACTTGATCTCATGGAGTCAGAAAACAAAGTGTCAATATGTGCCTTAAACAGAGATTTTTATTCCATTTGTGCTCCAGAAGAGGAACTGTGTTAGGTGGATTTGAGCATTGCTCTTTTTACATGAACAAAAGCAATCTTCTCCATGCTTCCTGTTCTATTTAAGTAGCTTCCTTGCTGGCTCTGATGACAGTCACATAATCTCCTAATCACACGTGATGTAAAATCTGGCTAATGAGTTGCAAGATTTATTTTCATATAACTGACTACACATATAATGTGCAAATCTAGTCTAGAAATATTCAGCATCTTAACTCTCACTTAACTTTTCTTTCTTGCTCAGTTGAATCCCCTTAGAAATTGAGATAATATTAGTTGAATATTTCAGACTTTGAACAGAAGGCTTACTTATCATCTAAAATTAAATTATTTGCATTTTTAAAGAAAAATGTCTGTGTTTATCACTATAATTGCCCATGCAGAGACAACCTGTTTCAAAACTGGGAGGCATAATAATAAAAAAAAATAAAATAACCTAAAACATCCACATACATTAATGCAGTTTAAATCAGCAATCTAAGCCAGGGCTTAGAAAGGGGCATTAGGATACAATATGCTGTATTTTATGGTCTCCTGCAGAGAAATGAAATTTATAAATGTGCTGGAGGTTAAAAACCCTTCTAAAACACATGGCTATAGACACTCCTGGAATTATCATAAAGGCTAATAATTTATCTTATAAAAAAAATCTTACAAATTCAAGATTGCACTTAATTACTGCATCAAAAGAAACATCACCAAGTGACTGACCAGGATGTTTTAGCACAGAGTTACAATTAAGTTCTCCTTTCTTTATCTGATTGTCTCTGTAACATGCAAGGAAATGCTACCAGGCACGGATTAGTGTCACACTCCTGAAGCTGTAGGTAACTTGGAGAGATATTCCATAATCCTTCTCTCCTAGCAGAGCTCCAGAGGGGCTTATAGGAACACTCTATATATTTAACACATAATGAGGAGAGAGGCTTTGGGCAAGACAAGTATGTAGGGAGAGGGAAGGTTGTAAATTATTAAATGTTTCAAGAATTACAACTGTTACTAAATGACTGCACAGTTACACATGCTATATAGTTTGCAAAGGGAGGTGATTATGAAACAAAGCAATTCTAAAACAGAATGCTGAAATCAGTTTAAAGAACACAAGGACTGTTCTCTCTTGACAGGTTTATACCATAATATTCATAAAATATCTATAAAGATAGATTTTTCAAAACCTAGTGAGACAGCCACAGCATTCTGCTACGAACAAACAAACTAATTAGATAAATGCTAGCTTGGATAGGCTTAAAAATGCTGCAGTATAATAAACATATCAATGAACTAATCTCTTACAGAGTGTTGATATTTTGATGTGCTTCTGAGGAATAAAGCTCAGAATATACAATCGTTTTTCATATGATAGTTTATGTCAGACCATGTGGTCAAACAATTACAGAATTTTGGCTTGCTATGGTCCTCATTATATTTTCTCTTACTCTTTATTTTTTCTAAAGCTTCCACTTAAAATTGTTTGTAATAAACAGAAAAGAAGAATCCCCTTCAAAGAGCACTAAATTGGGTATGTCTCTACATAACTAAAGTCAAAATCAACATTCCAACTTGAATGTGTGTTGTGCATCTCTTTGTTACTGGAAAAGTACATCTTACCTTGGCAACCTTAGTTGCCAATTATGTGCAACATCTTAAACATTATACTTTCTGAGAATTGCTGCTCCTCGTAAAACTGCAAAAAAATAGAAAAAATAAATGGTCACATTGTACTTTCTTAAGGTCATAATACAAATTGTCACTCCTGTTACTATAGAAACAGAGTGGATTTCATCATTCTAATGCATGCAGTGATAATTGTTCTGCTTTCAGTCTATGGATAGGTAGTTAATGGTGCCAGTTGCTGTTAGCACAAACACAGACTATTGTCATCTAAGCACAAAGCTGCTGTCTCCTGTTCTGTCACTGTGAGCTTTCCTAACCATCAGCAATTCATAGGGGAACATTCAGGCAGAATGAAGAGCTGTTCACAGGCCTCATTCTGTGGCTGAAACAGAATTCCCTGCAGGAATTATGTTCTCAAATGAAAACCCAATAAATATGACACAGCACAGAGTGCTTCTTCAGATTGTCTTGTCACGTCATTGCACAAAAACTGTTTTCTGAGTGGTATTATAAAATTTCCATTGTATTGAGAAAAGCTTCCGTTGACATCCTATCTATAGAGCAAGCTTTCACTGGTACAGCCAGATACCACGAGCTTACAACACACATCTCTGTGCAACTGTGTATTTTATCCTTGAGACTGTAAACAGATCAATGGGTACTACATAAATGCAAATACTGCAGTTCTGGGAGATCACAGTAATTCCACAGATGCTCAAATTTAGGCTCATTTAGAACACGCATAGTGAAAGCAACATGGGATAAGAGAACAACTGTGCAAATTCCAGCATTGTCCAGTCTCAATCCAAAACTTAGTTGCATCAGTTTTAAAACAGATGTACTCCAAAATGAGTACATAATGGGTTACTAAAACTATTGTTATCACTTTTACTCAGGTTTGGCTTAAAACATGAAATATTTATTCCCAATCAGTTATTCTCAGTTCATGTTAATTTGGTGATAATTGATGGAAGTTGTGGGGAATATTATCTCCTTATATGAGATGCAGCTAATGTGTAGTTTAAATATTAATGAGCTTATTCTTTATAAGGATAACTGCAATGCTTAATATAGATTAGTCAAGCATACAGATGCTTTTCTTAAAATTGACATGCTTCAAATCAATAGGGTTACAGGTTAACTATAAAGCTGTTTTCTGTACTTAGCCTTCCTCGCTCAACACCATGAAATACATAAATTGTACACAGGATCGTATTTCCCTCTGACATATGTCTGTGCAATTTGGTTCTGAAACTCTTTCAGAAACCAATGCTACAGGAAAAGCAATTGGCTTTTCTTGTCAATTTTCCCAGTCTAAAACTGACAAAAATGCTGTAATGAATTAGAGCAGTGTATAATCAAAAATAGACATTTATGCAAAATACTATGGAAACTGAATTATGACTGGAATTATACTTGGAAAGGTCTGTTTAGAGGTCCCATCTGTGAACACAGAAAATTACAACAGACAAAATGTTGATGGTGGTATAATCTGTGAATACCTATAATGACATTAGCTGTTGCTGGACAGATAAAACCACCAAGCCATACAACTCCTATACAGTTCTTTTATTAATTATTTCTCCTCAGATCCTAAGAATTGTATCATACAGATTCTCACTCATGAGATTTTATGCGGTGTATCCCTGCACGTCTCTGACTCCTGAGGCTTTCCCAATTCCCCTGGGAATCATCTCTCTGTTATTCATACATATGTACATACATACCCTACTTATTTTGTATTTAGGTCACATCAGCTATGCACACACAGCAGCACCAAACAGGTCACCATATGTCCAAAAATTCCACATATATTTGTTATGTATGTGCATTCTGAAATACATTCAGTTTACTACAGTGAGCTTATACATTTGCTCAGAAAAATGGTAACCACAATTAGAAATTTGGCAGCATATCAGCTACACAGTAAACTCAGTCTTTTGGAGGAACATCAGGGTTACTGCATGAGTGCTCCATAGTGCAACTTCCCCACAAATGTCAGGTAAATATGATAGCCTTGTGTTTTCTGAAGATTTTACTTTTTTGGCAGACAGCCAGGCTGAAAAGATTCTGCTGGAGCCCTATAATCCATATTTGGTAATATCTCACTTCCTAGCAAGCATATATAAAACTATGTGAGAGAAGAAACAAGGTTCTAATTCTCCCCCTTTGACAAGAGCCCAGAGGAAAGAAAACCAGCAGTGTTCTCTGCCAATATGGCATGCTACAGAAAGCTGGAAATGGCTGTGACCAAGATTCCTGCCCTTCAGGCCCTGGCACATTTGCCCACAGCCTGGCTCATTTGCTCAGGACAGGCATGGAGCTGGGACTTGGAACAGAAACAAAGTGTGACCAGTGAAGTTCTGTTGACTTTTTTTTAACAAGTGTTTGCTTTGAGCAAGTATAGCTAAAATAAATAGACCATAATAGGAAGAGAGTAATTAGGCATATTTCAGTAGCCAACTTGACTCCCATAATACTTTGCTACAGACAATATTAAATACTTCACCTTCATTAATGATACTGCAGTGTATCACATTATCCTGTTTTTTAACCTGAAATGAACCAGAATGCAATGTGTGGCAGAAAGACCAATGAAAATTAAGTAAGAACAAATTACATACTGTGGTACAAAGAACAGCAGTACAATTAAAATTTGGAGAGCAATAGTCCAGCAAACGTCGCATTCTTTTCATATTCTAAATATCAGGTAGTGGGATCAGTACTTGTAAGCAAAACTGAAGCATGTAAAAAACCTGTCACATTTCAAGACAAATCACTGATACAAGTGCAGCATCTTTTATGATGAACAATACAGTCATACAAGGCTGAATGAACTCAAAGACAAAACAGCTGGAAAAAGTTCACTGCAAAACACATCTACAGCTCATTTGTGAGCTACTTAGATGAGATTGCATCTCTTCCTCAGGGAAAGCTGGGGAGAGAATCTATGTCTGTGATCCAGGTCTTTTTGAAATCCAGACAGATTTTGCACACAGAATAAAATCAGTTTGCTTTCTTACAGGGGTGTTTTGTATGCAGCTGTTAATTTTCTTGATAGTTTTTGTGCTCTCATTGTATTTCCCTATACTTGGCATGGTGAGCAACACCACAACAAACAGAAACATCTTCACATGTACCAAAATGCAGAGCTCACAGTTCACTTAATAGAACTTTTTAGACACTAGTATGGAATACTTCCAGGCCACACTCCCTTTACAGCTATTAGAGAAGGGATTGAGACAGGAAATTACTTATTAACAACATTTTAATGTAGACTGCCTTGTTCAGCAAAGCAAATTTGGTCTGGGAAGAAACCTTTCCCCATCAGCTCTTAAAATGATTCAGGTAATATTCTTCCTGATCAAAAGACTAACCAATTTCCTCCTGACCACATCCTTCTCTGCTCTGACAGTGAATGCCATGAAATAAAAGCCTGTAGGCACATGCTGGAGTAAAAATATTTTTAGATTTTTAATCCCCTGGCTGGATACAGCCATATTAAATATAGATTACTTTTTATGACTAGAGATAAAATGGAATGAAAATAGGAAAATTGTCACTGAATAAAAAAGAAGTGTGGCAATGAAGGTATACAATGTACTGTAGATAATACAGTATAGAAAAAGCTAATGTACATATTCATCATATGAGGTAGAACAATGAAGGTAGTATTTCTGATGTATATAATTTAATATTAATAATTTATAAATATATTCTTACTCCAATTCCATAACTGAAGCATTCTTTAATTTAAAGGGTCTTATTTTAAAATGTTCTCTATACAAAATGATATTCAAGCCCTTCAACTTCTATTTTCATAGTCATGTCTTGGGACATAGAGAGACTATAACTATTTTCCATTTTTAAAAATTCTAAAACTCAGTGATATTTGTACTTAATGCACAAAACTTCAGCTCCCTTGGCTAGTCTTGCAAAACAAAACAGTCCCATTGCGATGAAGGATTCCAAATACAACTTAGTATTATAAATAGTATGATGAGCTGATCTTTCAACTAGATTTTCACTGTACTGGTACAGTCAACAAGTTGGAGTTGCTATAATTATAAGTATGTTGGATTTCCATTGAGGTTTCAGGATATCTTCTTTGGTTATGGATAACATTTATATTTTCTAGAAATACATCTGCTTTTAATACAGAAGTACAAATCAAGCAAACCAGTCAATCCTCTCTGTGCAGCTGACCACCCAAATGCCAAGAGTTAAGTGGGATAAACTGTGCAGCTGCAGTGAGCAGTGAAGTGGCTGCTGGGAAGGACTACTGTGAAAATTGTTTGACTACCCACTGAACAGTTTAGCAGCAGACAGAGAGAAAAAACCATTAAGTACTATCTTTTAAAACATTACCCCCAATTTATCCAATTTATTGCCAGATTCACATAGCCAATCTTTTCTGTCTGGAGCAGAGTGCTTATAAGGGGAAAATGAAGGTGCTCCAAAGAATGGCTCATAACATTTGTGTTACCTTCAATGGAAGTAGCAAGGCTTTCCTGTGAAAATGCTTCTTTGACTATGCCAGAATCCAAATATACTGAGTTAATCTGAAAGCTTCCTTTCATTTATAAACTAAAATCCTTTTTTGGTACATCTTAATGACATATATTAAAACCCAAGGGCAAAGAAAAAGGAGAATAATCAACTCCCTACCCTTTGTGCACATTTTTTCTACTCTGGTTACATAAATCAGACGTTTTAACAGGAAAAACAGAACTAACACCTTCACTTCCAACACAGGAGGAATATCAGGGTACCTAACTAGACAGCCAGTAAGGTGGTAAAAGTCCTGCATTTAAAAAAAAATTCTTTGATTTATTTTTCCCCCAAAATAGTATAATTTTGTGTGTGATTTTGTCTGGTTTGGTTTTTGTTGTGTTTTGGTTTGTTTTGTTTTTTTCCAGAACTAGCTCTTTTCCCAAAATGGCATGGCAGACATCTGAAACACTAATCAACTGAGAGACTGGAAAAGTTCTTAGTGGACACAGCTCTGACTAGAGTTTTCACAGAATAAACACTGCCACTTAGCAGTGACTGCGTTTAAGGGCTCTGCTCCAAAAATAATTCAGAACTCCAGTTTTGCCTATTGCATAGAAGGAAAAAACATTGGAGTTCAACATATTTCAGCTGATGAAAAAGAGTTATTTGGGTTGAAACTCCATATTAAAGTGTAATGTTCAATTTTGTGAAGTAAGAATCATTAAATATCACTGAAGCATTTATTATTGCACAGTGTTTAAACATTTTTAACTCATAGCTCTATTTCTGGGTACTTCTTAGTCCCTGTTTGAAATTTTGGAATTGTTCACAGCTCAAAGAGGAAACTGAAGGCAGCCTTTAAATAATTGTCTCTGCAGATGAAAGATAACTAAATTTTAAAGATCTAAGGAGTCAAGAAGAGCACAGTAGCACTCAAAGCCAGTTTGATTACAGAGGGTCAGACTAGCTTATGTTTCATCAAGTGTTATACATTCTATTTTTAAAAAAAACTTTAAACCTGTGGGACTTTCAATACATTACAGTATGTAGAATTGAGAGCATAATCCCTCACCTCTGCTGCCTTTGCAGAATTCCTCTCTCAAAATGTCTTCTATGAAGACTTCATATTAGTTAAACCAGCATGTTCACAGAATTCTCCTCTTTTCATCACTCTTTCTAAGAAATAGGTGTCAGCACACTAAAATTACCTCTGTTTCCAACAGTCCCTGCCCAGTTCTAAGCTCATGATCCATTTTTCAACTTCTGTTATTTTATTTCTTCTCCTATTGGAAGATCATCTTTTACCAATGGGTGTCTGAAGGGAGGGTCATTTGAAAACCTCAGTAGTTATGAGAGACATAATTGTGCTCATATTGGCCACTGGTGTAAACCAGCAGGAGTCAGTAGATGGGCATTGGCTCATCCCAGACCTGAATTTGGTACTTTGTGTTTACATTAATTGTTTCACCATTTGAAACAAATGTTTATTTAAAGCTGTTTCAGGTAAGAGTTGACACAGTGTGCCATTTATATCATCAGTGCCTTTGCCACTTCATCTCAGCAGGTTTTACTTTGAAGAAGCAAAAATAGCTTCATCAGACACTGTAAGAAAATCTTAACGTTCTGGTTAATCAGCAGCTGTCTGTGAAGAAAACAGCATAGTAATGAAATCTCCACTTCTGAATAATTGTACTTGGGAAGAAGTGAGATTCCAGCATAAATTAATTTTGAGCATCCAGCTCAGTTTTCAGCTAGAATCAATCAGTCAAGTACTAAAACTAAATTCACATCTCTTTACAGCATACTCTTTATGGTAGGACGCAGAAAGATTAAAAAATAAAATAAAATTAAGGCACTAAATTATTTTTCCTACACAGGAGATCCATTATCTGTATAATAGAAATTAGTTACTGATGTAGAAAATTTTAATAACCTTATGTTCTCAATGTTCCAAATCCAAGTTGGAAGGCACATTGAGGTATATGCCTCAGAATTCTAACTAAATGTGATTTACTACTGGGGACATTAACAACTCTATCCTAGCACCCCGCCCCCCAGTCTTCTGTTGTTTTACATCATGTGAAATCTTTGTACAAAGTTCATAAAAAACTCAAATATACATTTTGAAGAGAAGTCCACATTAACTATGCTTCTCAGACTGAATTTGTCATTCCAACAACTTTGAAGAAGTATAATGAAAAGAAAGCAGCTGAAGGGCTATTTAAGATTTGCCATAAGACTTGGGGCCTTCACCACCTTGAGGTGACAGGGAAGTGAAGGAGCCAGCAAATGTTTTACCTACAATAGGACCTTGTACAGTGTCAAGTACACAGTCACAGAAAATGAGAATCACATAAATAGAATATAAGAGGAAGAAGTAAAAATGACGTCCTACGTTAGAATTGGGCTGTTATGGGTGAGCTAAATGTAGCTCTAAGATCATTCCACCTTAGCTAATCAGAATTTACAACTTGCTCCAATTTAAATCTCTGAAGTGCCTGAAAACATATTTCTGTAATTTTATTCCATCACTGCACACATCTGTCTCAAAGAAAAAAGTGTCCTTAAGTTCATGAATATAACATATTCTACTCATTCCATTCCTTTGGGTACTTGACCAGTCTTCCAGAGCCCAGTGAAATTTAAAAGCCATTTAAAAAAAGAGCTGAAATTCTAGACCAATTAGAGAGCTGATAAAGGACAAAATTTCTGTGGAAAAATATCTTTCTTGTGACTGGAATTAGCAAGAAAATGTCTCCATTATTCTCCTGTGCTTCAAGGCAAATGTCTAAACCTTTAACATCTCTCAAAAGATTTTAGGAATTTAACACTTGGAATTTTGAGAAACTTTTCTGAGGAGGAAAAAAGTAATTATTTTTTTACTAAGAAACCCATCACTAATTTAAACTGTAATTTGTGTAATCCCTAGAACCTAGTATTCTGATCAATTAAGGCACTTCTCACTGCGTAGTAATCTCTGCATCTCAAACAGTTCATCTCCTCACCAATTACCAAATTACTGAACAAATCCTTATTTGCTTTACAACAGTAAAACAAAGACCTTTGTAAAACTGTGTGCAATGCTGTAGAATTGGCAATCCTTACTCCAGTCTCTTCTGTACTGAGTGAATTTTGTTAACTTATGGTGGTGGGAATATTTCTTCTATTGTTTACTGTAAGAAGAAAACACGCACAATCTTTTGCTCTCTGATATTTTTTTTCCGTTAGAGATTGTTTAAATGCTAAAAGATATTTTAGACTCTGTTTCAGCAAGTTACTGAGCTAATGTTACAAGAACTCCTTCATTTGCTCCTTTTCCTGTACCTGCACAAAGAACATGCCCTGCTGATGGCCAAGATCATAGAGACAAGAGGAGCCATAGGACGATTAGTTTAACTGTGTATCATCCAGACAGAGACAAAACATGCAAATACCCAATACTAGATGAGATATATCCTTCACTGTAAGAAAAAGAAACTTCTAGGACAGCTTCCTGAGCTTCTGGGTACTGACACAAACACAGACAGTGATCACAGAAAAGTAAAGGTGCCCTTGCAGGGAATGTTACATATCCCATTCCAGCCAAGCTCTCTGTAGTGCCTCTAGAAGACAGAAGGCAGACATTTTGCTGTTCTAGAAATATACAAATAAATACTTATGCAAATAAGGACTTGCACAATTGGTTCTGCTAACACCACCTTCGTTATCTTCTACATTTGCAGCAGCCTCTGCAGGGGGAGACTTGAGCTTTGAGAACAGCTCTTCTGGCTATCACAAAGGCAAAGCACAGGACCTACAACAAAACAGTGTCATCACATGACTTTTTAACACCTTCAACTAAAAGAGAAATAATTAATTAACCTGGGACCAAATCTGAAATGATCACATCAAAGAAACAGATCTGAGAATTAACAGTGCATTAAACAGTTGTGTTTTCTGGAAAGATAACTGGAATGACTGTCAAGAAATAAGCATCTTCTTGAGACTTCTGAGAAATAAACCAATTGGAAGCTCATCAATAAATGAATACTGTTGGAAAGGCAGAACACAGGGCACATAAACCTAAATATGATGGTTTTGCATCACTGCAACAAGAGTCATATATGCAGCCTTTCCTCTTCTTGTCTCAGTATTGAAAGTCCTGTTTCTAAACCACATAAACTTAGAAGTTGATCAAGTATCAACTGAGAGTTTAATGTTGTAAAACGGAATGTAGTTGCCTTATTTCTCATCACTCTCTGAAGGATGATGATTCCTTTTTCTCCTTGCTTCAGAAGCTGAAAGCTCTCTGTTCATTTGTTGTGATATCCCAGGAGATCAAGAGAGACAGAAATTAGACTGTCATGACCACAGCTTTCAGCATTTGCTTTCTGACTACAGCATCTCAGATTCCAGTTTTGTTTTAATGCTTGCTAGTGACCCACATCAATGCAGTTCGAAGACAACATTATTATGTAAAAGTCATTACAGAGTCCAAATTAAAGATCTCATAACTGATCTGAATGATGGGTCTATCCATAGCAAAAGGCTTCAATTGCAAGGCTTGCTTCTCCTTAAACTAACAGTAGACTCCTCTGTGGTCTCTGTTTCACTCTTTATTGCTTATTTTAGAAGATCAAAATACAGTGGTTCGTAAAGATGATTTGGACAACATTCATCTCTGAAATTAGTCCTGCAACATGTTAAAGTAAAAGTAAGCATTTTTGCTTTAAAAAGTCACAGGGAAACTAGTGTTTTGCTATGAGAAGGGCTAATTATTAGTATACAGACAGACAGTAAATTTAGAAACAGAAAAATAAAGCTTAAGCAACAGCATGAAATGAAAGATTCTAGGTAGCTGCTGGCTGCACAGATGCCACAAACCAAAACCCCCAACTGGCTTAAACTAGTGGTTGTCCACTTTGTGGTCACTAGACTTTAATTTCCATGGATTGGGAAAACTTAAACTTGTTTCTTCGTGACAAAACTCAACATAACTGCAAAGATGATGAAAATTGTCTTGAGCACAGGAAAAGTAAGGCAGTAGAGCTACTTTTGCATACTGCAATAAAATTCTAATGTAGAAATGTCTTCCTCAGCAGTAGTTGACCATAGTTTGTTTCAAGCTAAATTTTGGGTTCAACTCAGCCACTGCAATTGCTACTCAAACTCTATCCAACATAATTGTTAAAGTAATTTTACAAGCAGGAATTATTTAATGTCATAACCGAAGCAGAACTTTGGCCCTTGTACTTTAATGTACTTTAATGGACCACATATCACAAGAAGAAAGATGTTGGTGTATCACAGCTGCTATGAGAACTAGCAAAATCCTGAGAATGAGCAAGGTTGGCAAACTGTAGCAGCCAGCCCTGTGATGCTGCCACAGCAGACAAGAACAAAAACTTCTTGCTGAAATATTTGGCATTATAAAAAACAATATATAAATTTATTCCACCTGAACAGAGCAGCTCATCAAGAAATTGTCCCCTTAGCAAGGTTATCCATTACAGTTGATTGATTTCTGACATCCTCTAGGATTTAAAGAGAATTGTATCTACATAAACCAATGCAGTATAATCCTAAAACATCTCATCTATCCCAGTTATTTCAAACAGGGATTCTGAAGGAGAATTCCATGGTAATGCAGCTGAACAGCTGTCAGTATCCAGCCAGTCAAACAGAGCTAGCACCAGGACCCAAGGAAAGCCCCCTCTCACGTCAAGTTGAATGGACGACAAATGCAAATCCCTGGCCTGACATGGAAATGCACCCTCAAAGTGAGTTACCCATGGGCTGCTGCATTCCTGCTCTCTCACTTTTGTAAGGGATATTTATTTCAGCCCCCTTCCCTCCCACCAGAACAGACATGTACAGTCAACAGATCTGGAAGTAGAAAACTACATTTTCACCAAAGATTGATTTTCTGAAAAGCACAATCACAGCACCACATATGCACCAGTGTCAGACCAGCAGCAGGTTGCAAATTTCTGATCACAGATGGCTGGGCTTGCCTTCAGTCTCCTAGGAACTATAGCCTAAGTTCTTACTTTATAGTCCACTTGTACATCAGTAAAACTAAAACCCATTTCTATGTAATGCTCTCCATGGTTTTAAAATGTATTAGTGTATTCCAGAGATTCTCTGGCAGGAGACCAGTGATCCTGCCAGAGGGGGAAAAAAGAGAAATCTTTTAAAAGGTCATGTTTGCTACATTTGAAATGATATGCTACCTATTTGCTAAGTGGACAAATTAGGCAAAGTGCTGCTATGAAACATAACTGAGCTTTCTTTGGCTACTGAAAACTTCGGAACAGTCTACAAAAATCCTTTACCATTAACCTCAAGAAAACTGTTACTGCAGTTCATTTAATCAGAATTCTTGCTAGCACAGGTTCTTATCTACACATACTTACATGCCAAGAAATCACTTACTACTGAGTCATTACAAAACTTCTTCTGGAAATTACTCTCACCGAGAAAACCAAACAAAAGCCAAAACTCAATTCTGTATTGTTTAGTGTCCTCTCAGGAAGAGCCAGCACATAAAGATTAAAACACTTCATGTGAATGATGAAAGTAAGAATTTAATTTATGCTTTATTTTCAGCCTCTTGTTAAACAAATCTTTCATCTGTTTGTCAAGGAAGATTTCATCCTCAGGTCTGTTTTTTGCTACTATATGTAATCCTCATGTCAGATCCTATATGGAATACACATTTGTGTTCCACCTATAAATTCATCAAGCTAAAAAATTGGAACGGTTTTTCATTCTCACATGCAGACAGTTGTGAGTTATAGTTGGCAAAACCAATGAAATGAAAATATTCTTGTTATCTTCTGTGGTTTTTTTCTAGTTTCCATAATATAAGGCAGAGATAAGAATTAGTCCAAATGATATAAATAAAGTGATTTTAATCTCATCCAAACCCATACCAACTATGCCTAATACATTTATTTATAGAGTTCAGAACTGAAAAAAGAAATAAGATGAATGAATGGTGACTTTCCACTGGAATTTTCTGCGGTGTCTCGTTGTTTTCCCGGTCCCGGGCAGCTCTGGAGAGCCCGGCTAAGGCGCTGGTTGAGGCGCTGCTTCTCGGTGGGACCGGGGTTGCCGCGCGTCCCGGCGCGGTCGCGTTCAGCGCACTGGCGGTGGGGCTGGACGCGCTCTGTGGCCGTCGCTAGGGCGAGACAAGAGGGAAGGAATGTCCAGTCTGTCTGCACAGTTGGCTGGAGAGTTTTTATTGCTGTGTGGAGCTGTGATGGAGAACTGCGGCCGCTCCCTAGCGCCGTGTGGGCAAAATGGCGCTGGGACCGAGGGTGAATGGGATTTTATAGGGGGAGGGCAGATGAGGGTGGAAGCCCCCCTCGCCCAATGGGGACAGGCACCGTGGCGGTGATGTGGACCACGGTGACCAACGGGAACATGACAGGGGCAGACACAGGGCTCTGGGACGAACGGGGACACGGGGATGGGGTAACTGACAGGGAAGTTTCAGGAATGAACAGGGGGTGGTTACTGGAGTGACGTGGGGAAGCTCCAATGGCAGGCAGCCTGGAGCGAACCATCGCAGGGGGAACGGGGGTGTACAAAGGGGTACACAGAATCGGCTACCTTAACATTATAAAACCCCTAATCTGAACACAACCTGGGATGCAACACTTTTCTCTTATCTTATATTGTCTTAATCTATTCAGGGTGTCTGATGTTGTAGCAACTTTTATTTTACATCTTTTAGTACTTAAATACTGTTTAACTGATATCTTATACACAGAGGATTAAGTTATCTACTTGAGCAAAGACTTCAAAATCAGTGCTTTCTGATGATATTTTTACTCTACTGAGTAAGAAGCCAGAAAGACAAAAATTGTTATATTAGCTTGATTATGCCAATGATTAGCTCAGTCTTGTCTCCAGTGCTGGCCAATATCAGACACTGATTGCAAAAGTATACCAATTTGGAATCTACTTTGTAGACAAACCAGGGAGTTATTTTGTTAGGCTCTGGCCTTGCTGTAGAGGTGAAAGCTTTCTAATAATTCTTAAAACCCCACAACATTAATGTCGTAAAAATCATACTAAAGTGTACAAAAAGGCAAAATTCTGTTCTGTAGTTAAAACTAGAAAAACTTAAACCCCACACTTTCTATGTCAGGTTAGAAGTTACTCTCTTCCAGAGGGCACTGAAGTCCATTTCTCAACTATTTAGCAATTCTGCTTCTAGGTGCTGGGAGCAATACTTTACAGATCACAAGATGGCCTGGGACCCTACTGAAGGGAGGTAAAATGCTCTATTGGATTTGTGGTGGAAGAGAACTCCATGGCAGATTTAACAGGCCCTGCAGAACCCAGTCTGAATGAACACAGAACAGTCACAGCGCAAAATAACCAAGGAAGTACATAGAAAAGGCAGTCCTTTTGAAACTGAAAAGTGAGGATGTAAAACAAAGTCTGAGGTTCTGGGCATGATTTTGATCCTCTTTAGGCTATAATCATTGTGATACAACAGCACCCACTTCTCAGATCCATCTTATGTGAAAGATATCTACATTACTGTCTCGGTGAAATCAACACTAGAAGCTTAAATAACAAACTTTTAAAAGAACTGCTCTAAGTGCTAATTTCTGTGAAGACTTCAGACCTCAGACCTCTTTTTCCATGATGCTTATAGATTATTCCAAGTTCCTGCATATGAGTTTCCCAAACCTAAGACCTCATTTTAAGACACTGGAGAAACTCAACTTATTTCAGTTTTCTGCTTTCACTGATAGTAAGAGCTAGGCTAGGTTTCCCATTACATTGTATAAGCTACGTTTGGATACATTTACCATGCTCTATAACTCAGTCTTCCAGCTTGATAAAACAGACAGAAGACCCCAGGATTGGAGAAATGTATTAGTTTGTTATACCAAGTAAATTCCGAGTGCATATGAACAAAGGGAGGGTGAACAAAAAGGCGAACGTCTTAATAATTTGTGAAGGTTTCTGGTTCTACAAATAATATAACCACTTATGTATTTGAAATTAGGTGTTTCTTGTGAATTCTTGTAGCAGCTGCTAAGATCCCTGCTGCAGGTCATGCATGACAGTACAAGAAGAGTAAACAAAACCAGGCATAGCTTGTCCCAGTGAAAGGAGATGGGAACATTTTGCACAGAGGTTGCATTTTTTATTTGATTAAAACTTCAGCGCTGTTCATGGCATTAAACCATTTAATTAATTTACTGGAAGATTAGTTTCAATGCTATGCCTTTTAAAAGAAACTTAACCTGCAAGCCAGAATTTCTGAAATGAGCAAGGCAACCAGCATACTTCAAATACCAAAGTAATTTTTATTTAACAAAGCATATACATAATTCTAAAGCAATCACATAAAGATCTATTGACAGCAGGAACACTATGTATTAGTCAGGGTAAAAAGAGGAGTTGCTATCAAAAGTGAAGCTGGCAGAGTATTGTTTTTCCTATTCATCAGTGCTCTGACATGAAAAACAAATCCATTGCAGATCTCAATGAAATCAAGGCTTTGTATGTGTTCATGGAAGTATAAGAGGGAACTCTTGTCTCAGGTACTCACTGTTAAATTCAGAGCCAAATCCTTGTCTTAGTTAATTCAAACCTGCTGCTAACATCCTAGCTACTGCCCATCCATCCAGACACTAGGTTTGCCTCAGCACTTCCTTGTTGATGGGATTTCATACCTGAACAGATCAACAAAGAAACAAATACTAAGAGCTGTACCCTGAAAGCAAACCATTTAGAGATGAGAGCTCAAATGCAAACTAGCAAGTTCAGGAAAGAGATTATATTTCTCGATGTGCTGTTGACAATGGTTGTTATTAATTTTTGGCTCACAGGTAGTAATTGTCAAGAAATAATGAGAATTTGTTGTGTTCCAGCGCATCTTCTGCACCCAGAAGCTGTGAAAATACAATGTTGTCAAGATTCACACAGTAAGAAGGAATGAAAAGAAGGATATTTGGCAGAAAGATATTTGTTCTCCAATTTGCAGGACAAGCTATGTGTCTCCTTCACATTTCCTTTGTTAATAAATACAAATAAAAGGACTTGACAGCTGTGCAAGGCTCCTTTACATATGTGGAGAGCACACAAAAACACTTGCGATTTTTAAATTTTCTGTCTGAAAAAGGTACCAAATATCAAGTCCTTGTGCTTGCTAGTTCATTCTTAAATACATTCCATACTCAATTGTTTTAAAAGAGAGTGAAAGAAAAAAAGAAAACCACCACCAAACTTTAATGTTGTTCACTACCTGTGACTAAGAAGTGTTTCTAGAGGACTCCAAGCATATTTCAACACTTTTTATTTTAGTCTCCTGACTGAAAATTAAATTCCTTTCGGGCCTCTTATATCAGTCTTAGCAGACGATGCCTAATGACAACATTCTGGTGTTTTAATAACAACAAAAAGAACAGCTATCTTATTTTATGACCTATGATTGGTTCTGCACCTCTTCTATATTACCATTAGATTAAATGGTAAGTAAGTATATTTCTTGGCGAGTTTTCATTTCAAGTGACACTGGATTGTGCATAAATAAATCCAACAAATGTTAACCAACTAAGCAAATAATGTTCCAGTGCCACAGCATACAGCTTTTGGTAATGGTGATTATTATAATGAACAGTTAAAACAAACAAACAAACAAACACTTTTTACCAGATTCAGAAAAAAGAGAAATGGTTAAGGTTGCATTCAGTGTCCCAGCTGACATACAAGAACCACTGTCACTCTCTTGGATGGTAACTTACCTCAGAATAGCACGGCTCATACCAGAAAGAAGAGAATCAGTACAAAGAAATGTTTGGGTTTTTTTTTTAATGAGGAAATAAATGTGGAAAGGAGAATTGATAACATGAAGCTAGTTTAGGTTTGAAATGAAAGTCAGATAATTCAAAGTTAATATTCTCATAA
Source organism: Vidua chalybeata (assembly GCF_026979565.1). Lineage (NCBI taxonomy): Eukaryota > Metazoa > Chordata > Aves > Passeriformes > Viduidae > Vidua > Vidua chalybeata. Next base: position 12,369,253 of record NC_071540.1, read on the forward strand.
TTAGAAATTGCATTTCCCCTCCCCTGCTATGACTCTGCAAAGCACTTGCTCACAGGAGCTTCACAGCAAACAGATGAGAATCTTCTGCTCCAGAACCCACCTGTGAACTCCCAAACCAGAAGATAATGTTATGTCATTTATTTGCTGAGCTTTGCTGGGATGCAGAGGAGACTGAAATGTACTGTTCCAGTAAGAGCTGATACAACTTAATCCACTTGGAGCATTTACCCCACTGTAACCTTTTGATTAGATGAGCTCTTGAGGGCCCAGGCTTCTCTCCTGGGTAAGTGAGTAGTGAGCACAAATGTGAAGTGATGGTCTAGAGCAAAGCCTGTGGGTGTGTCTGGGCTTTGTGCAAAGGTCTGTTTGTAGAAGGGAAAGGTTTCGTGCTGCCTGTCTTGGCTCTGAACTTCTGCTTTGTTCAGCCCCTGAGGAAGTGACCTGGAAAGAATGAACTTGCAAGGTGTGGGAAATAAAGTTTCAAAGATGCAAAGCACGTAGCATTAACAAAAGCAGAACTGCCAGGTGGTAAATAAGCTTAATGAAGAAATCCTACATATCTTGACAAAAATCTTCTGGACACAATGTACAAGAATAAACAATGAATATCCCAATGGTCAGTCCACCTCTTTTGGCAAATATTGAGCCTGCTCTCATTAAGAACAAACTTTTAAAGTAAACTTTACACTAAAAGTTTTAAAGCACTATTATATGAGCTAATGCTTTTTTCAGTTCTCATTCCCTCTCCCGGGAGAAATTATCTTCATCCTGTGTTCAACAAATATGCATAAGCATGATCAAAAGGGTATATATTATTTATTTCTGCATAAGTTGCAGAATTCCCTTGTTTACTTGGGCACTCTAAGCATTTGAAAATGAAAGATATTTCACTCATCTGCCAAAATAGGTGACAGAACCTTTGACACCAATGTTCTAGGGGGATGCACAACATAAATTAGGCAGGCCTGTTGCAATAAATTGACAAATTGCTTTTACAAAACTGCTCAGCCCCAAATGGTGTACAGTAATTAGCAGAAGAGGTTCTTAGCACCTCATCAACATGAGGAAATTCAACACTTTGGATGTCACTGCCCATGGCAGGGGAGTTGGACTAGATGACCTTTAAATATCCCTTTCAACCCAAACTATTCTATGAGCAAACAATTTTTTTTTAAATTGAAGTATTGTATAATGAAATGTCTACATTTTAAGTTTACAACTTGACTATTGGAAAGTTTGCTTTTAGCAGGAAATATTCCAATAGCAATGGTGATTAAATGGCTTAAAAATTCTGGCACTTCTGCCATCATATCCCTTGAACTGTTAACTTGATACTTTTCCAGAGCACATATCTTTATGAAAACCATTAGTGAAGCATGGAGCAAAATTTTCCTTGGAGGAAATTGTGCCCCATTCCTCTTTCCCCTCACCCCCCTTAGCCCTTCGATTCAATTCGTGATTCCTATTTCAGTGAAGATACAATTTTTAAAACAAAAAAATCATTGAGAAGGAGAAATGAAGAGTTATTTAAATGGCTTTAGACAAAACCACATTTCTGTTCATTCTTAATTTCACATCTAAATGACTTGCGGCAAATGCTCAGCATAGATAAAAATTCATAATCCTTTTAATAACAATTTGCCCGCTGTTTAAATCCATTTTTTTTTTTTGGTTAACTGAAGATATTTTGGAAAGTATCATAAAATCATAAGAAACCAATTACAATGTTTTGTTGACACAATCCATTTTTTATGTCACAGGGTGTGAAACTGCTAAAATGCTAAAACTGGAAATTCAAGGATGAAGCCACACAGAAAAAGAACTCTGAGAAATAAATCAGGGTGTTAAGTGTCATCATATTATTTTAGTTAGCATTGTGGAAAGGAAGTATTTAGCATAGAAATCCAGTCTGAAGCAAGTCTTCAGCCTTCAACCTGAGCAGTGTTCTGAGGGTGAGATGATCTTCACCTATTGTACAGTTTGAGGTACTTCTGCACCTACCACAGTGAGCACTTTCAAAAAATACACTCAAGTGCCTGCAGGAGATAAGAGCAAGGAGCTTGGCAGTCCATCAGTTGAAAAACAAATCTCTCTGATAGCAGAAACCAAAATATTTCACTGGAGGAGAATACTATGTCATATCAGAAAAAAAAAGAAAAAACTCTCTCAAATTCTGAGTCAGTAAGTCACTGAGATTTCTACCAAATTCACGTGTTCAGGTTCACTCTCCCTCCTGATTCACTTGTTGCATTGTCCTTGGAGGAATTAAGGACTTAAATAATCAGTAAGTTTTTAAAACCAACTACCTAGTGGGAATATCTTTAATAAAAACAATCATAGAACGTGTAGCTCTAAACATTAAAATATTTCCTTCAAGTCCAGAAAGAATCACTCAATAGAGCCAGCTAGAAAGATCACCCCAAGTAGCCACAAATGTCTTCAAATGCTTGCTTGTGGATTTTTTTGCTTTGGTTTTCTGTTTGTTAAATTTTGTTTTCCACTAAGAAAATTAGAAGGAAATAGAGAAGCTGTTCAATTCTAGACTTTGTTCTGATCATTTTGATTTATTACACAATGTGTTAATTTTATTTCATCTCTCTAATATTTTTTCTCAGAGGTTTCTGTTTTAGCAGACATTGAATTTATTTCATAAAGCTCATTAAACTTTTTCCTAACTATTTATTACAGTAATTTTTTTCCCCAGATAGAGAGTATATGCCTTCAGTATGGACTAATACTTAATGAATCTTGTTTTAATCAGCTTAATTCTTTACCTCCTCCCAGTACTACTTAATGATCTATATTCAGATTAAATATTCCTGAAATAATCTGTTATTCAATGTTAATTTGAGAATCAAAGTCAATTTTTTTACTAGAACCTAATAAGGCAAACTGTTTATGGCAATTATTCAGTATTAAACTAATTTGAATTACAAAGCATTCTGAAATTTCCCAACTTGGATGTCCAAATGTAGGCAGCTTGATCTATGCTTAGGAATCTAAATTAATGGTCTGGCTTTTCAAACATGCTAAGCAATTTTTTTTCTCTAATAAGGCTTAACTAATTAAGTCTAGTCCAAACTTAGTATTTTTGAAGGATTATGAAAGGGGTAAATACTTGGTTTTCATTTCACAAATAGCTTGCAAAATGAATAATGGTATTTTAATGTTTTTATACTAAAAAGTACCATAATAAGTGGTTTTCTATTCCAACATAAATAAAACATTAAACAAAACAGCAAAACCATCCATAACATCAATGGAGTTGTCTTCTAAATACCAAAACATCCAATTCAAATGAATAATGAAAGGCTTCAGCACAGTTTTTATGCTTACAGTATTTACTTATAGATCATCTAATTTCCTCCTAAGGCTAATGTGGAAACTGGAAGCTGCTACCATACACAATCAATAATCCTCTTAGAAGCTTAGTGTGAGATACAGGAGACATTGCCAAAAGTAGTCGGCCAGAAATTAAATTCATTTCAGTTTTGTTGCTGTTGCTGTTGTTTTAAGGAGAAAGCAACTCAAACATTGCCCAGCATCTCTCAGTTTGCTTACTGACTTTTTTTCAAAGGATGATGTTCAAATCTTCTAAAGCTTTGTCTGACTGGCTGGACCTTATTAACACAATTTGAACTTAGAGAAAAAGCAACAAAACATTTTGTAGTTCATGATAACTGTGAAATGTTGGTTACAACACAGAGGGCAAATTCAGCTTGTCAGTCTTTACTGCTATTAAACATACCTTGGGCCCTGAAGAAGGCTGAGTCACTTTGTGGGGGAAGAAATTATCTGGTTGCATTAGAAAGTGGAATTCCAATAAAAGATTACATCTGATGAGAGGCACACACATTTTCTTAGGGACAGCAAGAAGCAGAAGCAAGTAGAATCAGATGTACAAGAGGCTGCACATTTTAACTAATGCTGTTCTCTGACAATATCAAAAACCCCAATGCTCTGTGTGGATTGGCCTCTTGCACACTGGGGGAGAGAACCCATTTCAGGCCAACATGAAAAAATCCAGTTATGCAAAGCAACTTAACTGAACCTCTGAATTTAACTATAGTGTCAGCAGTATTTTCCAGTTTGTGCTCCTGAAGTCAAGCCTAGAGAGCTACTCTTCCAGAAGTGATCCAGCCTCACTCATTAAAATGATAACATTTTCAGAGAATTATTAGAATGGTCCACCATTAAATAGCTGCATCAGGCACTCCCAAGGAATGAAGCATTCAAAAGCATTCAAAAGAATTATCCACTTCCTCTGGAGTCACTTAAATGTCTAAGTTATTAAAATATTCATCCCAAGTGTTGAGTGATAGATCTGTAGGCACATTTAAGTTTTCCCACCACTGGGCCATCCAGAAAAGCAAATATTAAGCAGGATTTGGAGAGCTTTCAAGTCAAAATTCTTAGATTCACTGAAAAATTATTGCTATAATGTTATTTTTTCAATCTTTGAACAAAAGCTCTGCAAACCCCTTGTCTCCATAAGGGAAATCTGGACACTAAGAACTGAAGGGAAATAATCAATACAATGTGAGTTTTAAGGAGAATGTAGTCTCCTTAGTAGGTAGTTGAAATGTCTGTAATCCTCAAAACTTGGTAATGCTTTGCAAGAGGAGAGAACTGCCAAAAATCAAGTTAGGAGATTGCACATACTACTTGGTATTATTTTCAATTCTGATTAAGTGACAAGCCCAAAAATCAAGAAAGGACAAGCATTTCAAAAAAAATCAACATAAACTAGTAATCACTCAAAGTACAAAGAACTAATCAGAAAAATCCTTGAATTTAGTAACTGAGAGGTAAGAGTATTTTGTGGACTTTGCTGATTCTGGCTTGCTTCTGTTTTTTAAATCAAGGTTCCTTTTTACTGGGGATATATATGTTATATAACTCCAGTAATGAAGGCATGTGTCTGCATTCCGAAGGATGGGCAGTGAACAAGCAGGAATACAGATGGGTGTACAGCTTCAAACAGAATGATCAAAAATCAGAGACATTTTTATTTGCCCAGAGAAACCAGGTCTGTAATGTCTATTAAATGTCATTAAAACTGTTCACAGGACAAGAGCTTGAGATGCCCTGATGTTTCTGGTTATTAAGACAAGACTAAAAGCAATCATCATCCTCTATTGCTCACTTGGAAGCTACAATTATCCTGGCCAGTAGGACTTGAAAAAAGATACCCATTCTCCCAGAAATCTGAAGCATAGTCTACTAGTCTGGATAATTACACTGCTTAAATTGCAGATCCAACCCTAATTATTCAATTTGCTGAGCAACAAAAAGATCTGAAGCTGGAAATAAACATTTGGCTCCTGCTTTGCTGTCTTTTGTACATTCTACCTAGGAACATAAGAATGGAGTGTGTGCCTTCAACCTAAGCTTATGTGTTTCTCTGAGTGGCTGTCTAAACTCACTTTTATATTTTCTTCCACTAGGATCTTTCTAGATTTCAAGATATCTGTCAGATGGGCTTTAAGATGAGATTTCTTAGACTTATAATGTAAAAATAAGAGAAATACAGGTCAAGAGAGAGAAAAAAAGGAAAAATTTCAGACTGCTTTCCAGTCCTGATGAGGTAAAAACAGCTTACCTACAAACTTCAGAACATCTTGTTCCCTGAAGATATCCAGATACTGGATAAATCATTCACCCTCATTACCTTATAAGAGGTAACAAAACCTCTTACAATTTTGAACTCAGTATGTTTTCTTGGCACCAGATATCTGATGATAGCTAACTAAGGTAAGTGTAATATTGCTGTCTTGAATTTAAACTCTGAGAGTTGAAAGAAATATGAAGTGAAAAAAGTACAAGAAAGTTGCTTTAATTATGCTATTTTTAACTCTCAACATTTTCTAAATGCAATCTGCTCTATAGAGTTGATTTGACTACAATTTATATTAATGATATATTTCAAGAGCACACTGCTTTGCAATAAAAAGCTTGTAGCTATGAGGACAACACTGATTAAAATGAAGGTTGTGGTGGTGGTCTGAAAAAAGCTTTGTTGGGTTGCACCCAGTAACTGAGAGGGGTTGTGGTGCTTTTTTCCCCCCTACACAGAAATAGAAACAACCTGTCATGGTTAAAAATTATCTCAGATCAAAAGTATTGCATTTTATTTCCTGTTAGAGGAAGATAATTCTCACCCATACCCATAAAAAATTCCATCCATAAATTATAGGCAGCCTGAAGCTATAGTACCATAAATACCAAAAGAGAATACTCACTGTCAACTACCAGATGTCTTCATGTCTTAATCTATAGTAACTTGCCTTCTGGTTGTGTGATCCAACAGGTGAGTTAAAATAGATTTTGTAAGGCTGCAATAGTGGTTTTGTACACTGCAGGCCTTCAGTTCTTGATGGTAAGCTGAATTTAGAAATAATTGCTACTCTCGTGTCAAGCAAATCCAAGTAATTTTGAAAGCCAGGGTTTATGAGCATTATTCTCATGGTATTTAAGAAGATGAATAATTTTACTTCTAAGGATTCAGTGTTTAATTAGCACACTTATTTTACTAAACTCAGTTGTAGGAACATGAAATGTTTGCCTGCCTTTTGGAAACTGACACTTTAAATGCTACTCTGCTAAAGAAGTTAAACTAAAAGTGCAGCAGGAGATAAAGCAAACTTGCTTTTGGGAGACCATGTCAGTAAAATATTTTTCATTATCAGTACAACACTATTAATGAAAAACCTACCTAACTTTACTCTCTGGATCAAGTTTTACCTTCTACTACCTTCAGATATGGTTTAGTCATTATGAGACCCCTTATCCTTCCTTGGTGACAGCAGGACAGTCAATATAATCCATTCTCTTTTCTTTACACAAAGCACAGTTGCCTTATGATGAACAAGAGAACAAGACACAGATTTTTTTCCTCATAGAAAAAATATTCCTGCTTCAAGTTTCTTTCTGTTCATGTAGCCTTCACAGTGAGGGTGTCAGAAGCCACAGCATAAAGTCAGACTGGAAAAATTAATTTCCCACTGTGGATACTAATAAATGGAAGTATGCAATTAAATATCTAAAAAATGCCTCTTCATAGCAGCAACAGAATAAAATTTGCTGGCAACAATTCCAATACCTACCCCAGTACCTTACTGTTCACTATACCTTGCTTTCTCTGCTTTTTTCATTCTCTACTTTGACTCCTTTACCTGACTTGCTTCCTAACAACACAGCTCAATTAGAGATACTGCATTGTGCTCCATTTCATTTCTGCAAACATGACAACAGTTGTCACCTTCTGTGAAGCCCACTTGATCACCATCTTGGATTCTCCAAATCTTGGAGAACTACAGCAAAACATTGGACTGTCTAATTAAAGCCTTTTAGCATTATTGTCTGACAGTTCCCTGTCATAATTCTGAAGTCTTACACATTCACAACTTTTTTTTCCTCCTGGTTTGTTAATTGATGCTCTGAAATCAACTGCTTTCTCAGTTTAATCTGTTCTGTCTGTGCATTTGACATCTACGCTCAATCAGTGGTAAACAAACCCTTACAACTCCATACGTAGAATCCTGTGCCTTGGTATCTCTTACTTGTATAACATTGAATCTCCAATGGCAAAATAATGAAAGACTTATGCAAGACACATCAAACCACTTTGCAGTATTCTCTATGTGAATTGGAAGGTCTAAAAATAATTTCAAAGCCCTATTTAGGAAGTGACTATTTAAGGCCTGATCAAGGCTGTATCTATGAATTTTTAAAAACAGTTGTATTTTTTAGCAAATACCTTGAATTTCTTCTTTTATATGTCCTTTCAATTTTATGAGACTCTAACTGTATATGGCTGTGCCATTTATTTTAGCTATACCATTTGGCACAATCTCAGCTTTTGTATTCTGTTAACAACTTAAGAGAAATATTCTTACTTTATTCTGTCAGTTTATTTCTTTGCAAGGCAAAGAAAATGCTGGCCCTGTATGGTTATAATTTACTGAGGATGAGAAAATGTAGGTAGTGAGGGTGAATCATCACATCTGCTGTACTTTTATTTAATAAGAACAAACCTTCGAAAGCATAATTGGGCAGTCCTTAGACAGAATGATCAGTGATCCTTCAGTATGTCTAATTAAATGTTTACTAAGCCCATCAATAAGAATTTGGATGTACAAAACCTTAAAAGAAGAAACACATTGTGGCATCTGTTGAAAATAACAGTAAATTTTTCTTGCTTTCCTTCATAAGATAGATGACCTACTGAGATAAATGCAGGGATTTCATTGAAATTGGGAAGAAATTTAATCTTTTATCTGGGTTTCCCTGAATCTATCTTATGTGTGCAGGAAAATGGGAGTCACTGTCTCCAGGGTAAGCAGCTTGGTTGCTGCTGACAACAGCACACTACAGCTGCTGTTAGCAGAAACCAGAATCCATGAATCCAGTGATTCAGCTGTACTTGAATGGCTGATGGCTCCTTGTGTAAGATCTCAAAGAACTTTTCATATTTGATTTGATGAAGATATTCCAATTTTACTTCCATCTGGAATCAAGTGTAAGTGTAAAAACCTTAACCTAGCCAGATTTGAAGGTAGTTCTCAGGAATTTCTATGAGAGCTTGGCAGCAAAGCAATGTTTGTTCCTCTATTTTGATGCTCAGAAACTTATAGTTCAAAACAGGGGGTATGAAAGAGGAGAGTAGAAATGATATGAGCTTTTGATTAACTAAGTTACTGTGTATTAAAGTAACTTGTATTAAATTCTTTGAGGCACTAAATCCTTTGATTAAAGATAATTTGAACTGTGTTATGGTTTGAACTAATGGATTTAGATTATTCAGAACTATTTTAAAAAGTGGTTTTAATGTGTCTATATTTCTATTTTTCTTCTTTACAAAGCAGAACATGGTTAGTAGCTTAGCAGGACCCTTTCAGCTAACAAAAGAACAAATTTGGCATCATTAAGATTAATGGGGTGGGGAAATAAAGAGCAGGGAGTAGTGGTAGCTGTCCTCCACATTAGCAATAAAAGGTTTGCTTACTTGTGGTCTTGTAATTTGGGCGTGCCCTATAGCTGCTTACACGCTTGAAGGTTTTCCTCAGGCCTCATGTTTGCCTCAGGCAGGGTCTTTGGCAGGGCAGGGCAGGTTTCTACTGCCTCCATCTCAGGCAGCCTTCAGGAGAGGGAGCCCCAGTTGCACACTAAAGCCCCAGCCTGGAGGAAGTACATTCTATTGCTATATGAGTGTGAAGAAGATGCCAAGTGGAAGAAATTGTTTTCTGTAATTTGTTCTTTACTATATCAAACCCACATCTTGAATAATCTCAAGAGTCATTATTCAAAGTGAAGCATTTGCCATAATATTTTCATAAATACTTTACACATTTACAACTGTGTTTCAGTCAAACAAAAGTTGTAATAAAGTAAATGCTGCTTAAAACTTGTCTACTATACTTTGCTACAACTTTCTAATGCTGAAAAGTTCAGTAAGGTAGGGGACAGAATACGTAATTCTGAGCAGAGTGAATCTTGTGGAAACACTGGGGAAGGTACTTCAGGAAGCAATTTAGCAGTCAGCATGTAGCAAAGATGAGAATAATTATCAAACAGCTGTATATATTCCAAAGACTTATGCTGTGATCAAGTTAGCATGCTGGTGGCATAGAATGTCGTATCATATCAGGCATCTATTACAACAGATCTGGCAGTACTTTAAATCCATGAACCACTGTGCAAAATGCAACATCAGTGTCAACTTCTCAGCCTTTCAGGATGGCTGCAGAAGAGATCTTGCTCAGTAGGGTGTGACTGTGTGATCCAGTTGCTGTCTGGGAAATCTATTACATTTAAGAACTATCCAAGAAAGCATCCAAAGGTGGGCAAGAAATCATTATATTATATACCCATTGAATAAAAAAAAGAAGTAAACCTAACTCCTGCATCTCTGATTTAGAATAAACAACATAGGGATGAAGACAAGACAGTATAAATAAAACATATTGCTCAGTTTATTTGACTGCCCTGGATTTCTGTCATATTTCTTGAAAGTTGGCAGTACAGTAGCTAAAACCTTCTCCTAGATGAGGGCATTGCTCGGAAAACAGGATTTCACAGCATCAAAAGCAGGGACCTTCATGCATCTCAAATATAGTGGATCCTCCACAAGCCTTCAGCATCTTTCAGCGCCACATAATTCAGGGTGAGATGGGAGCCCAAACTTCTACATTCATTAGTTAACTATTTTTAAAATAATACTTGAAAGATTCTTTTATTGTAGTCATTGGCAAAAGAACGTCTAATTTAAAACTACACTAAATAATGGCTTTTTCTTTTGATGACCAAGTAAATAGAAAATGCTTGGAAATACTGTACCATTTAAGTTGTAAATTAACTAATAACACATCCTGCTTCAGAAAATGCTTAATAACTACATGAAAAGCCCTGTATAAACATAGATATCAGAGATACCTTTCTAAGAGCCATCTGCAATTGGATTACAAGCTTTCTTGCTACATTTTCTGCAGTGTTTTGCTTCTAGTGAGGCAGAGTCCTGACTCTGTTTGGCTCTAAACAGCTACACATGTATCACACAACATACAACATGTATCTTATATCTTCCGAATCTTGGTGGGAGGAAGGGAGGCAGTACAGCTTTCAGGACTCTCTCAAAGACCATAAGAACTATACTGTCACATTTTTTTGGTCCCCAAAAAAACCTGACAAAAAAAGGGCAGTCTAACGTGATGGAAATGCTCCTTTTATAAAAGAAGATCCAGAAAGACAATTGCTGGGAGCAGTAAGGCAAGCTTAAAAATCAAGTTAATATGACTTGTATCAGTTCTGATGTTATTAGAGATTCTCCAGTCTGAACAGAAATATTGTACTTCTTATATTCAGCAACTTGGCTTTTATTCTTTTTTTTTTTTTTAACTAATGCTTAAGGTTCAGATATGTAATTCATTTCCAAGACAGCATACATTCAATTTGTCTTATATAGACTGCAGAGTAGCAGATTTTGTGCTTTCCTGTAATAAAAAGTTTTTTTCTGCCCCCACCAAAAAAACCCAAAAAAGGACAGAATCAAACATTTTGGAAAGTCCCCACACAAAGCGCAGCGCCGCAGTGCCAACACCCTGGTGCGCGGCAGCCGCGGCCCCGCGGGCTCCGGGCGGGCGGAGCTCGCCGCTCGGGGGGCGGCGGCTCCAGGCGCTCTCCCGGCGGGGCTCCCGTCCGGGCAGCGGCGCTGCGGCCGCCCGGATCAGCTGCCGCGCGGCCCCCGGCACCGCCCAAGCGAGCCGGCGCTCTCCGCGCTCCACAAGCGCCAGGACTACACCTCCCGGCTGTCCCCGGAGCGAAGCCGCCTCTCTCCGCGGGGCGGCTGGGAAGCGTGGTCACTGCCGCCCATTCCGCTCGGGCGCCGCCCGGGCCGGGGCCCCGCGGAGCGCTGCGGGGCGGGGCGGGGCGGCCGCAGCGCGGCGGGCGGAGCGCGGCCCCCCCCGCGCCCAGGGGCGGGAGCGCGGCGCCGGCCCCGCCCGTGGCGCTCCGTGGAGCTGTTCAGCGCCCAGGTGCTGAGTCTCCCCGCGGCTTACGGAGGCTCCGGCGGCGTTCCCTTCTCACCGCTCCCCGGCGCGGCCATGGCCCCGGCGCTCAGCCGCCTCCGCCAGGCGTTCTGAGCGCCCGCCCGCCCGCCGCGCCCCGGCGTGGATGCAGCAGCTCCAGGCGCCCCTGGCTCCGCGGGGGAAGGCGGCAGGTAAAGCTTTTCCCTCCCCGCCCATCCGCATTACATCTCCGCCCGCCCTCCGCTCGGAGCTGCCGGCTCGGGGGGCTCTTGCCGAGCCGAGAGGCTGCCGGAGGCGCGAGTTGTGTGCAGGGAGCGAGCTCCGCGAGGCGGACCGCGGGGAACAAAGCGGTGCGATCCAGATGCCTTTGAGTAGTTTCGTTATTTTAGTTTCCGAGGAGTGGGGAAGGGAAGAGCGGGATGACTGATTAACTGCAAATATATGTACTTACTTAGATGTAGGGGGAAAATACCCCTACGTATATTAATTTGCTCATGGAATCACATTCCTATTCTTATGGTTCAGCAGGGGGAAAAAATGTGTTTGTCATACAGGTAAGATAGTGCTATAGTCAAGACTGCAAAATGGTTTCCTTGAGTACCCTCCTTAACTGTAATGCTTGTAGATTTTGCACTGCAATGATTTCTTACTTCTTTCTGTGTGGATTACCAGCCCCACTGAAGAGCTAGGACAAGCAGCAGAAGGTCAGAGTAGCAGCCACAGTGTTTCTGTGACAAGGTGTCAGAAAAAGAGAGGAAAAATTTCCACTGTATTTAAGGCCAAATGGCAAGTTGCATCCTACATGAAGTCATTTAGAGCCAAGCATTGTGCTGTTATGCCTGATGCTTCAGGCTTCCTCTTAGCACTGGGTGATGAATAGGGAATTGAGCAAGCATATTAACCATGCATAATCAAGCAGCAAGTGTTCTTCACTTCTTGTATGCGTAGTACCTTCTGTCACAGGATCATTGAGTATTCCTGAGCTATAAAAGACTGTTTCACCCTAAACTGAGTAGGATGCAGCTGCACCCTTTTTGTGTTGTTGGAAAGACAGGTTAACTTACCCTTCTGAGAGTTGCATGGGAAGGGGAATCCTGGCAAAACAGAAACTCAGCACTTTTCTCAGGTGTAGATGGTGAGAAAAGTTTAACCCAGGAGACTGCATGGAGTCAGAGCAGGAACTTCTACAGTTTCTGTGCTGATTTTCAAACGAAACTGAAGAACCAAACTAATATTAAAAAATTGCTTCCTTTAGAAAATCAAATGCAGTCTAATTAGGATATTCTTAGCACTTTGCCTTAACTTACTTCTGCCCTGTATCTAGAATTTCTTTGTGTATTAAGCATCTCGTGCTCCCCATGTTACTGTATCATTGTCCGAAGAAAAGAGCCAGAAAAACAATTGCAGGCAGCAGTAAGGTAAGTAAAAGCAAAATCGTGGGACTCACATAAATTCCCATAATATTAAAGGTTCTCCAGTCTGGACAGAAACATAGTCCTTCTTATTTTCATTGACTTGGCTTTCTTCTTTTTCTTTTTTTAATTTTTGGTACTAATTATTAGGATTCAGGTATGTAATTGATTTCTAAGATAGTGTGCATTCAATTTGTCTTATAGCGGCTGCAGATTGACAGATTTTGTGCTTTACTGTAATAAAAAGAAGTTGAATAGATTGAATGCAGTCTGACAGTCATCTCACATCCAAAAGCTCTCCTTCCAATATGCACCTTGGACATGCAGGGACATAACATCTGGCTTTTAACAGTAGCCTTTTAGGGATCAATTGAGTTAATAATTAAAATAGTGCTTTACTGTAAAATTAAAAATCAATTTGTGCACATGACTGTGTGCAAGGCAAGCTTCTCCTCACACCAGCAGAATTAGATTTCCTGACACAGCTCCTCCCTACCTCTGCCTTTTAGTCTAAGAGCCATCGAAGCCTCAGAGCACGTGATCACTATGTGTGATTTAAGCGATGCTATTGAATTTTTTCCACAGGGAACAATTACTATAGAGTGACAAGTCAACCATTTTGATCTTAACAGATCCAGCTCTGTTTAGTGATGGTAACCATAGCATACTCTGCTTAACCCAGTCTGATTTTCTCACTACAGCAGTTTGCTTCTAATTTAAAAGGACACTGTTAAACCTTAATATAGGTTCTCATTTTTGGGTAGGAATAAGTGGCTTTATAACAGAAGGATGTTGTAGACATTTCAGCTCTATGTTTGCAGTTGCTGCTGCCTGCAACAGCCCTCAAGAAGCCACTAAAATATGAGAAAAGCTAAACAGCATGCTCTGACCACACCCCTACATTGCCATAATTCATAAACCGAGACTCTGTGCTTGCTGCCACATTCATATTTCTACCTGGTCAGTTAGGACAAAGACAAAGCTGCTTTGTCCTAATGAAGCCAGTGCAGCATGCTTTTAATAGAGCAAACAATCTGGGCTTCCCAAAATATATTAAAAAGGACTCTTGTGTTTCCCAACATTGTTTATGCTAAAGGCTATTGCAAATAGAATATTTCTGCTAATTACTTGTATGTCAGCTTGGGCAATAAACAATCAATATTTTACTGATGTAGGATCCACTGCAACTTTCTGTGTCCAGTTATCATGCATTCAGCACAGTAAATTAAATCTCAAGTTGCAATTTCTTTGTGGAATGTTTATTTTAACTTCCAAAGGGGACTGCTGAAGTCATGGAAATGTTTCCATTACACTTCAGTAAAAGTCGGTTTTTCAAAAAGACTTGCACAGAAACCTGACCTGGATGTATTTTTACTCTTAGAGCCACTGTTCTGATCACACTATACAGCAACACATTAAGGGTAAGGGTTTTTTAAGGATTAAAAAAATTCTTATAAGGACAATCTGTATAAAAATGCTATAGTTAATAATCAACATGTGCTATAGAAAACCAGAGACTTTTTAACTGCTGTCTGAGAGAGAATGACAGGACACATACCTTTATATGGTATGGAGAATCAAAGTACTCTGTATTACCAAAACATCTTTTTAATATTGTCCCCTAGGTATGGCTGAGATGGCTTATGTATTTTCTACAATTCTAAAAACAGAAAAAATGATTTTATGTATTGTGTAGTGCCAATTTTCTACTTGAATTTTAGCAATTCTTGGCATTAAACATAACTAGATTTTATTTATCCCCATAAATGCCTGTAAATTGTTGTATGATACTCCCAAGTCTACTCTTTAAAAAAGGCATTTAAATGCACATTGCAATAAGCAATTATGTACTGCTTCATTTTAGAAGAAAGGGCCTGCTAACTAAAAAGGAGCAATCCCAGTGACCTGCTTCAAGTATCAAGTAATGTTTTCAGTGATTTTTGAAGGTATAGCTTGTAAGTATTTGTAGTGTCTAAGCATTTGTTTTAAGTTCTACACAACACTCCGTAACAGAAGAAAATTGTAGCTGCACTCTAGGCATTATTGCTATACTCACGTACTTTTATGTCTCATGGGTCAAAGCCACTCTAAAATCTGGGGAAATGTTAGACTATGATTGAATTGTGACATTGTTGTAAAAATGGACAATCCATAATTTGAGCTGACAGCACAATGCTGACAAGATTTGCAGAAATACTCACTTCCATTTTATTTTGTCTTGAACAAGTAGTTTCTGAGGAATGGGCAGTTTGGAGACAGTATTTATGTAGAATTGCAATGAATACAAGATTTTCCTCCTTGTGTAAGTTCTACTCAGCTTTGTTTCTAGTGCTTGGGATGGGGGCAAGAAGAGGAAAACTATGGGACAGAGGTCAAGCCCTGCACATGCAGTTGTACTTATCCACTGGGAAGTCACCAGATTTTGGTGATTCCTGAGTTGGTCATGCACATACTGCCCTTTGAGGGCTCTGCTGTCAGCCACTCAGCTTTTACTCTAAAAGGAGGCAGAATGCTGGCATACCTTAAAGAAGTGACCAGCAAACATCCTCTTGAGTCAAAGAAGGCGTAAGCAATTTTATGATTGTAGAAAATTTAAGTGAATATGAGGGAAACTGAGAAATCTCTCAGTCTTGAATCTTATGCTGCAAGTTTGAGGTTTAACAAGCATATTTAAAGAACAGAAAGCTCACTCTGTGTGAGCTGACCCCAGTCTCCTCAGTGGGAGTAAGTGCCTGGCAGAATGCCTGCTTCTCTGTCAGAGATGATTATTCTCTCTGGCCTAATACTTGATTGCATTCTTCACTCACCCGTTATTTTACAGAGCAGAGGTGATAGGCCTGGACTAGCACCTGTTTGCAAGCACTGCACGAAACATTTTGTTCTGTTATTTTTCAAATTTCTTCTTTTGCTTTTTTTGGGATGTGTCTGAGGCTGTGTCTGCTATCAAAGAATTACACTTGGGGTTTTTTTAGATCTCATGCTGCTTGTCCTCAAAAAATGCAACTTGACAAAATTTGCAAATACAGACATCTGAGGTATTCCACATGAAACATACAGGACCCAATTATTGAAAATTTCTGAAACAAACAGAATTTCCATTAGTTTCCATTTAAGATGGTAAATTATAAAAGAAGAGTAATCTATATACAACCAATATTCCACCCACAAGAAGTTTATCCTCTGCCTGTCCACTTACCTTTGTGCCAGCATAAAAGGATTATTCTTGCTACATTTGCAATAGAGAGTTGCTCTGGTGACATGGTTTGCTATCTTTGCTTTGGAAGTGCATTAAAACTTCAGCATCACTAATACAAAGCAGAGAAACATTAAAATGGCATCCTAAAAGTATGGGAAATTATTTTTAAAGATGCCCTTTGTTAACATGATTCACACAGCATCTGTTGAAACTTGCACTTTGGAAAGTAGTGCGTGACCTATGACACAGCTCAACTACAGAATAAAAACAAGATTTAACAATTCAGTTCAGTTTTGAGATAATTAAAAATGCATATTCTTCATATAATAAGAGGATGTTTACTCTAGAAATATGTTACCAGGGAACAGGTTACAATTAAACAACATAGGCTGAAAAATTCAGATTTAAAAATTAACTACATCAGTGCTTAGACTTCTATCACTGTCTTATGGGGAAAAAACCACAAGATGAACTATGAGTTCAGAGCAAACTGCAGAGAGATGTTCTGGGCTCTGTTCTGGGTAGCTGATTGCTGTCTCAAGGAGTACAGTTAAGGAAAAAAGTTTAACGTGGGTTTACTGTACAATCACACCCCCACCTCCACTCCCTTGTCTTCTAAAAGGCATCAACTTGAACAGCATTCTATTACTGTTACATAATTTCAAAGTTTAACCACATATATCTGCTTAACTCTGAAAGCTGAGTTAATAAATGCAAGACAAGTGTTTTCTCTGAGGTACTTAAGACTTCTGTTAACTACTGTTCCTCAATCTATTTCAGTATTAACAATAGCAAAAATACCTTTAAAGTGACAAGCCATATCTGCCACTCAAAAGTACACAAGCTTCAATATATTTTAAAACTGACTCAAGTAAAAGAGAGATGATAACTGGATTCCATCTGTCCCTCTTGACTATTTCTAAATGAGTTAACATTGATTAACAGTTTTGCTTTAACACAGGGTTTTGGTGATTTTTTTAGCTCTTTTTCACCTATACTGTGCTCCAAGCACAGTAGAAGCTTTTCAGTTTTAAGCAGGATGCTTCAATCTTTTCTCTGCCAAAAGAGTTAAGTAGTCATTTTATTCCTTTCACTTACTCCAAACATTGGTACAGCCATGGTGGAAAAAGGGGTAAAATTCCACAGATTCCTCTGCAAAGAGGCTAGCAGGAAAATTCATGATCAGCAAGCTGTGAAACTTTGTTTTCTTACTTTACTAAGGAATTACTGCCTGGAGAAAAAGTAGAGTTTAACCCTTTCTGGGAAGAGATAATACCTAAGGAAAGTAAGTAGCTATCTGTTGAGGGGCTGTACTTTTCTGTACAGGCTACTCCATCCCTCCCATCTTGCTAAGCAGAACTGTCATTGAAAACAATGAGAAATTCTGTCTCAATGAGAAATGAAAAGTGAAAACACATCAGAATTATAAGTGTGCCCTGAAACACTTCAAATCTCACAGACTAGAAGAAAAGATCTGTGAAGCGGATCTAGTGTAGCAGATCTAGTCAGAGGATAGAGAGCAGTTGGTGTTCTCTTGTTGCCATGAGTGAGAGAAAAGGATAAAATCCCTCTTGGAATTCCTTAGTGCCCCTTTGAGAGAGAGAGAGAGGGAAGAAGAGACCCTGACAATATGAATTCCTGAGCAGGTGGATACAGACACTGCTGGCACAGGCTGGAGATGGGGATCCTTGCTGGTCCCAGAGGATGCACCTACCACCCCCTTTTCATTCAGGTCTCTCATTCTCCTCATGACTTAATGCTTTTAACTATGACTTCTCACACTGTTTTTTCTTGCACAAACAAGTTTCAAATGTCACACCTAAGAGGAGGAAAAGGATTTTTAGTTTGTTTAGTTATTGTAAATAAATACATCCATTATGCCCATTCACTCCTTCACCTGGTGGTCTGCCAGCAGCTACCTACAATTCTTCAAAAGGGCTCCAGAAAACAGCCACAAAGTTTTCCTCCATACAATCTCAGTTTCAAATGAATGTATACTTCCCATAGAAGCTAGGAAAATCCTGACAGATGGAAGAACCAGTAAACAGCTTCAGTCCAGGAATGGCTTCATATTAACTCTATGTCAGGCAGAGATTACAGCTCTAATTTCATAATCTGCCTCTGAAGAGCCACTTCTGACAACACTGCAAGGCCCAGCTCCAGATTTCTCCACTCAGAACTTACCTATAGAGTCTTTAGATTTGTGCCACAGCTGTTTTTACAGAATATATAAAGTCACTTAATTTAGCTTCTTACCAAAGCTTCTTACTTACATTATAGGTGAATGGAACAGCATGCCATGCCCTGTTTTAAAATGTATGAAAAAGAATAGTAACCTCTACACAGTGATGTTCCTATTACTTTAGGATGTTGCAATGAGCATTTCTTGACAACTGGGTGTGACTTGCTCGCATAGTTTTGATAAAATGTAAATTTATTTAATTATAATACAGTGTAAAAACTATGATAAAACTAAAGCCACGATAGAGAGATTTTATTAGCCTAATATAAAAATTGAGTTTTTATTCACTTCACACTTCTTTAACTATAGTAGTGGAAATTCCAGCTGGTGTGTTAGCTGGTGTGTTAGGAATTCTCTTTGGTAACTGAGATTATTTAAAGCATGAAATCTTGGAATTTTGTGAGGCCTAACTTTTTTTTTAAGAGGGAATTAATTGCGATTTCTTTTAGTTAATAGCATGCTAAGTAGTAGCTAGCTCCTTCTAGCCTAGCATGTAAGTAGATTTTGTTTGCTCTTAAAATACCCTTCCAATCACATTCTGGTGAATAGTTTTATTCTTCTGAAACCAGTTTACAACTTATTTCAAGCAGAGTAAATTATCATAGGCAGTGTGTTCACCTAACAACATGACATTCCTTAATGTTCATGGTTTGAACCCAGACTACAGAGCATATCCTGGTAACAAGAAGTGAAAATAAGTTGTAGCTCACCAGTTTCCTCTGCAGCTTTCTTGGATTTGGATACTTGCTCTTCTTAGCCTAAGACATCTGTAGCTTCACATAATGAGAGAAAAAGTGTATTAGTTACCAGTTCACTGTTGAAGATTTCTGGACAGTTGCAAATTTCTTTGTCTCTGCTGGTTATATTTAATCATATGACTTGCCATGATCACACCTGAGTACCTCACTTAAAAAGGTTTTGGAGACAATCTCTGCTGTCACCTTCTTACTGGAAGTCACACTCTGGAGTTAGGGAGTTGATATGCCTGGGACAAAGACAGAAAAGAAATTCATTTACTCTCACTGTCTTGTATGTTGCTGTCTTGAATGTTTTCGCTTTCTGTGCACAAAGGAAAAAAAGGCCTGAGCAATGGCAGAAAAACATTGCGTAACTCGGTAAAACTTTTCTGTACCACTGGAATTACTTATTACACTGCCATAAATTCTGTTATCAGTGTAGTAATACAGCTTTGACTTTCTGTTAAGCCCAGAAGAGATGAATGTATTATAAACACACTTCTACCAGCATAAGAGCATCACACTATGAGAAGACCTGTCTCAGTGGCAATGTTTAGTTTGGAAGCAGACCTTTTTCAGATGGACAGCCCCTCATGAGAGGCATTAAATGACAGGTCTAAATTTATCCTGGAGGTTGTAAGTACAGTGGGGAAATAAAATCCATCTCACTAATTATTAGTTACTACTGTAAGCATACTCACATTTCTTTATTGTTGAGAAACATTAAGTGTGGAAGAAATCTAGAAGATTACAAACAATGACATCTAACATGCAAATCAACTGGGAGTTTTAATTTTCTGGGGCTTCTTTGTTGTGGACAGCTGCCAGCTGCAGATGCTTGGCTGACTAATTGGCACTAGCAATAAACAATATTTGAGTTTGTCCAGGAAAGGAGCAGAAGGTCTGAGAAAGGCTTATCAATATACATTAAAAAGAAGAAAAGCTGCTATGTCTCTATTGAATTATTATCTGAAAATTGCACTAAACCCAAGTAGTTGTTTATAAAGCTCTCAACACTATCTAACTGAATCTTAGCTATTGGAAGATTATAAAGCAAGTATAGTGTACAAAAATAAACTGCTACTATAATAAGGAATACTATACTCTCAGGGCTTCATAAAGTAATTTTGCATCCAAGCAAAATGGCTTACAAGCAAATGGAACTTCTCATCAAAAAGATTGTTTAGCAATATGCCAGCCCTTGAGCTACAAGAAAATCTATCCTCCTTGTAACACTGATACAGCGCAGAGAAGTTATTATCTAACTTATTGACAAAAGGTAACAATCTTACACTTCTCAGGAACTATTACCTGACTCGTGTAATATCTGAAAGTACTTAGATGCTTCTTGCAGTGATTGTAGATTTACTGTGCCACAACAAACAGAACTGGATTAGGCCTTCCTTGCATTCAGACATTCAATCCCCCAGACAGAATTCAGGGACAAGTTGTCAAATTGAACAAAATTACTCTAAAACTTTCAGGAAAAAAAGTGGAGTGATAGACAAACAACTTGCAAAGGAACCTGTAAAAAGGAGGATGCAGAAGAAAGCAACCATTAAGAGCCAAGGATGGGATCAAGAGGATTGAAATGTAGGATATTCATGTGCAGCAACAATTGTTTTAAAAGTTTCTGAATAAAAAATTAAGAGCTGATGGCATACTCACTAGGACTTACATCTAGTCTGAGAAGGAGAGCTGTTAAGATAGTGAGTGAGCCAGTATGACAGATGGCTGGTGAAGGAACTGACACTGCAAGAGCTGGAACATTCAGTAGGGAGGAAAAACAACAGCTATACCCATGAAGGGACTGCTGCCAAGCACGTAAGTGAAGTGAGCAGAATCACACAATTTCAACAGTTTCTATAAAAATGTCGATGATGTGCTGAACTGCAGGAAATGTATAGGGCCCCAAGCTGACAGTTCTGCATCAGCACAGAAGCAAATAGACAAAGGAAGAATTAAAAGGTCATTACCTGAAAAAACAGCAGCAAATAGCTCAGAGATGTGAAACTACACAAGTGAGTAAAAAGAGATTTTACAAGTGAGGAAATGCTCAATAAGCATAAACATTTAAGAGATAAATATATCACCTAGCATTCATTTGCAAGAACTACCTCTTGTACTCAATATGAAAAACAGTGTCAGAAACTAAGGATTATGACATCACCTCACCCTCCTCACCAGTTTAAATTTATCTACTACAAATAAAATAGTTTCCACAAAGCTAGCATTTCTCACAGCTACAGATTTACTATTAGTGACATTCCAGACATTCGTAACAGTCAACTCCAACACCTGCATCTTGAAACCCACTAAATATTTGCAGTCAAGTTTCCACATACTTTCAAATATTTTTAGTACAATCCACTTCTCTTTACACTGATTAAAAAAAAACAAACAAAACAAAACAAACAAACAAACAAACAAACCCAACAACAACAACAAAAAAACCCCCACAACAAAACCAAAAAAACTGAAAAATCTGCCCATAACATATTGTTGAAAATTGAGTGAATTCAATGCACAGGCTTTAGGGGTTGTAGGAAGAACAAGTTTGAGAACTGAACAGCTTTGCATGCACAAGGAGGTGTTGTGAGGTCTCAGGAAAACTGACCTTGAATTTTGATACCATCATGAGGAGAAATAGTTCTGACAAAAAAGGAGGTTTTCTAAACTTCCCAGATGAGCACCTTATTAAAAAACTTTCAGTTAGCCAAGTTGCCCTTTCTTATTACTTTTCTTTATTACTTTCCAGCCCATTACTGCTGCCAATCATTGAGAACAAGAAGAAAAGTGCATCCTGCTTTTGAGTTCTGTGGTGGTGTTTCTGTATTTAGCATTACCACACAGACACGCACTGAAGTACACACTGTTTTCATTAGTCGTGCAATGTATAATAAGTGTTTAAGCTGTACAGTTCAAGAAAAACAGCTCTGAAGACAGATCTCCAGAAATTCTCTAAGCACTGATGAGTCTATTACCACTACTATAGTAGAAAAATGACTATAGCATAGACAAGTAGAATATTAAAAAGCATGCCAAATTTCATATGGAATGTGATTATCTTTCTGGTATTTGGGAAATTAGATTACTTTTCAAGATGCAGAAAGATTTTAATATAGAGGCCAGGCAAACTAATTAAATAAACAGTATGTATGGGACGGCTCCAAAACATTATAGATCACACATTAATGCAAAAAGCCAATATAATTATGAAGAACTCAAGTCAGGCATCAATAAAGGTAGTAGGGCTTATTCATTATTATTAGTAAAGGCACCTTTTCCCTGGTTTAAGAGCTGTGTTGCTGAAAGTTTGTTGCATAGCGTTAGAAAGATACAGGTAAGGTAAAGGAGGCTATTCCTCAAGAGGGCACTGACACTTTATTCTGAGGCCAGCATTAACTTCGAACAAATACAACATTGAGATGAAGAAGATACAGATCACACTTGATCTAGAGGAGAACAGCGGCGGACGTTTCACCCTCCACCAGAGCACCCGGCTCCCGGGAAGCGGAGAATCTGTGAGCAGCGCCCCTCACGCACCGCCGCCTCAGCGCCCCGAGCGTCCCCGCCCTCACAGCCAGGCCCCGCCCCCGCCGCGAATAGCCAATCAGAGCGCGCTCATCTCCGTCCGCGCCGCCGGGCAGCCAATGAGAGCGCGCGCGGCGGGAAAGCGGGACCCGCGCGGCAGCGCGTGCGGGCGGGCGAGCGCGCGGTCAGCGGCTCCCTCGGGGCGGGCGCGGCGCCTCAGGAGCCCGCGCCGGCCGCTGTGGCGCTCCTCCGCTCGGGCGTGTCGCGGTAGCCTTGCAGAAGGAGGGAGAATGAGGGAAAAGCCTGGGGGAGCGCAGGAACAGCAGCAGCAGCCGCTGAGAGAGGCCGGTTAGCGGGAGGCGCGGCCGCCCCGTCCGGATGTCGTGGGTCGTCTCCTCGGAGCGCGACTTCTGCTCGTAAAGTTCTTGGTTCGCTTTCTTCAGCGTTGTCGTTGTGGAAATAAACGCTGCTATGCAGTATGAAGCAAAAAAAGTGTTTCAATGGCAATAATTTTATTAAGTAATTAAATATTTTATTAAGGAATTTGTTATTAAATAAGCATTGTTTTACTAGATATTTCTTTTTTTTCTGTCGGTGTGCAGATCCTCGCCCAGACTGTACCGAGCTGAAATCAAAGCCTGGTTACAGTTTCTCTTCAAGGGGAATGTGAGGTGAGGCTCAGGGCAGATGTGCCCATTTTCAGGGCATCTCACGAGGGACCAGCCCAGCACACAAAACAGGGAGTTAGACAGAAACAGCACCAAATGATAAGAAAGTCTTGCAGGACAATGTCTTCCCTCTAAAATTACTGAGAAATGATGGAAGCACATGGATCTTTCATCCTCTCCCTCTTAAGTGAGTGAACCTGTAAGTTGGGTAAGCACTCTAAATCCTCGAGGCTAGCCTGGCGTGGCTCTTCTGTAAGCCTCCATCAGGTTTTATTGAGGCTTTAGGATCTTGGGATCAAATTGATTAGCTATTCTGTGTTGTATTTGCTCAAGGGACAGGAAGGAAACATTAAATTACACCCACCTGAGGTTACTTGCTAATGAATAATGTAATTATACACACGGGTATTAGAAGGGTTTTACATTTAATCCCATATGTTTTTGTTTTCTCTTAAGAATCATCTATGTTTAGATAAGTTAGAATTAACATTGCGTCTTTGAAAAGTCTGTATTTGTGATGACAGTAAAAATAGTTTTTGTTAGGAAAATAACATGTTTAAATTATCAGGGCAGGTGGCAGAAGTAAAAAGCCAAGCACTTCATGCATATGTTCTAAAGGCAAGAGTTCCTTAACAGATGCACGGAGACTTCTCCTTATAGCTCTGATCACAGCAGAAAAATCATGGTTCTTTTTCTATATTGGCAGTTCAGAGAATTAATGGAAAGTGACTTTCTAGTGTAACAACTATGTGAATTGGTCAAACCTGTCATTTCAGTTTTACATTTGAACACAGAAGCATAAACAACTACTATAGTGCTAAATTCCAATATCCTCAAATAAACTCCAGTAACAGAACAACTTTTATTTGTGTCTTTGGGACAAAGCATTGTGCTGATGGCAGAGTTTTTGCCTTGGTATTCCATATTTTATATCAAAGTTCAAAGCTGGGAAACATTTTAAATGTGTAAATCAGGCTCATTTTGCACAACACTTTATTTTAGGAAATAAATTCTGGGGTGTATGTTAAAGCTAAGTGATACCATTCTAGCCCACGTAAATAGCAAATGGTTACATTCTCTTTCACAACTGTACAACTTTACAGTTGGATGAATATTCTGGTTTTGGTTTTTTTTTTTTTTTTCCCACGGTGTGTAAACTGGGATAGTTTACAGACATTGAACCTGATTTGGTTACAGGAAAAGTAAGGTGTGAGGGATTGCTACATTTTCCTTCAGGCCAGCTCGTTGTTCTGGCTGCTATCTACTGTCTATAGCAACACCTCAGGCTGATATCAGTGAGGAATTGGTAAAAGGAAGATATGCTCAGTGCTGGCTCAGAAAGACTAATATATAAATAATAGAGGCTAAATCCAAAAGTGGATGGTGCCAGTAAATGTGGTAGTAAGCTTTGTGATTACAAATAGACTTATTCAGTAGATTTACTCTGTGTGTTCTAGGTTGCCTCTTACTTTGTTCCTCCCCTGGTAGAAAAACAGTCAGGACTCCCTTTAGTGACTGCAGTGTTGGTTTAGAATATATGAAAATGGATTTTTAAGAGCTGGGAGCCAGGTTTTCAAGTACTTGGCATCTATAATTGGGGCAGATTTTCAAAAGAGGTAAGCACTGCCTGTTCTCAGCTCTTGTGAAGATTTGTCCATTTGGATTTTGTGCCTAACTGAACTGATTTGTTGAAAATCTGGTCTCTAGCTAAGCATGACATTCTTAGAATGCTGTGAGAGCAGTAATAACACTTCCAAGAAAAAAAAAAAGCTGTACAGCACCCCCCACTCAGTTCAGTACCCCAAAACTGCCACCCAGAGCACAGAGTATGAGTTAGGCAGGGTTGTAAGTTGGTATGTGTTGCCAAACAGTTCTCTAGGATTTCACAGTGAAAACAAGTGTGGTTTTGCTACTTCTGTTCTGGATGTGTTTATTTAAAGTAAAAGCTGCTGTAAAAAAGAAGCTATAAATGCTAGTTATAAGAGTGCAAAAATGTCCTATGTGTTTGGGAAGCCACAAGAGGAAAATGCTTTAATTAAAATGTACTGTAGCTGTTGTTAATAATTTTGTGAGTTCTGAGATAACAGCACTGCTTCTAGAGTTGTGCTGCCTTCTGACCTGGGGCCTGGGATAAACATTTTGATTGTCCATCACTGTAATCAATGGTGCAAATCCTACTGAATTTGATTTAACACTGTTGAGTCCTATATTAAAATAGTAGCAGCATGGACAAAATGAGTGTTTTGTGTTGAAAAAATGTTATTTAAATTGTTATTTAAATCAGCCATGGGCCATCTTTTTTACTGGCAGAGCTGTTACAAGGTGATAATATTGATTTATGTGGTTTTTCTGGCTAGTTATGTCACTTACTATTGCAGATTACTGCAGAAGATTTCTATTTCTGTTTTCAAATAATACCTTTTATTTGAAATTAATTTAATGTCCATTTCTGCAATGTTTTGGCCTTGTCTTTGGTCTCTTAATCACTGTCTGAGGAATGAATTATTAATTGTTGCAGCTGAAGAAACAAACCAATAATTTTCTGTGTCCTTTTGAGGGGAAAAGACAAAAAAAACCAAATCAGATATTTATTTTTGCACACACTGTACTACTTTTATTCTGTACTTGCACAGTTGAAATAAGGATCTTCAATAATCCAGGATAAGCAAACAATAATACTGTAATTTTCATGTAGGAAGTATGGGATCCCTGTCTACATGCTAGGATTGCATTTATAGAATAGTTGAGTGAACCTCTGACAAACAAATGAAAATAAACTGAAAATGACTACATTTGAGTTGATAACTCTCAGAGCAGTAAGATTCAGAGACATTCACATAGAGGTGAGAAGGGAAAAGAGATGAGCTGTTGTTGAGATGCCTGCTTTACAGACCTTTGAACTGGAGATTGAGGCATAATGCTATTTCTTGCCAATTGCCAATGCTAGCTGGAGTGAATTCTAGACTTTAAAAACATTAATAAATTAGAATAAGATGGTGATTGTAGAGATTGAGAAAACTTGCATGAAGGGAACTGCCCTTAAACAGTCACTGCTCTGAGTTCCATGTACAATCCTATTTTGCTTCCATTTTGTTTGGGTGGTTGAATGGAGTTTGTATTTTACTTGTTACTTAACTGTCATGTTGTGTCATTATTCTGCTTTGGTGTCAATTGCAAGCAAGTTTAATGTTAAAGATTTTGTCCAGACTTTGAGAAGTGTTCTTGTGTTCCTTGTTAGCCGTGGCCACAAAGTTCTGGAGTTTGTTGTCCCTGTACTGTTGCATATGTACACATCAATAAACACATGTAATGGGTCTTCTGAAGTCAGTGTGCTATATAGAGTCTATATTTACTGACATCAATTCCACATAGCAGTTGCTAATATTTCATCTCGTGGTTGGTATAGTTATAGAAGTAGAACTTGTACACTGAAATGGCAAAGCACAGCCTGTCCTACTCTGCAGTTCCCAAAGCTATTTTCCCAGGCACATGACTTGGTCACTGTGCTTTCTGTCAGTCCCTTATGGCATGTACATCGTGGTCACAGTGTAAATAAACAGCTTGGGAAAGGGTATGTTTTAAAAAAATTTTTTTTGCTAATTATTTAGTGTGTTTAGTCTGTGTTGAAAAAAATCTCAAGGCTAAAGAAGTCTCACAACACTCACAAACCTCATTTTGGACAAAGACTATTTGATGTGCTTATGATAAGATTAAGCATCCTTTCTCACACTTTTGGCGTAGGTGGATAACTTAGGTATGTTTTACATCTGTATCCCTTGAATGTCCTCCTGCAAATGAAAATTTGATTTGGTGAGGTTAGTACACTGAATTTGATTCAGCTTGCTCCTCACTGACAGTGTGAGCCCATTATGGCATCATTACTCTCCAATTACAGGCATGAAGGTGAGAAGTGACCTAGTAATGAAGGGTACACACCCAGAATGGTGTGGTGAGAATTTTACATAAGGCAAAAGGGAAAAAAATCTACTACAAAGATATCTTTCAAAAGGCTGTTTGTCATAAGTGACTACTTTGAAAGAGTCCCCAGAAGGGCTTGTGCTAAGCATTACTGTGCTCTTGCTGGGATGTGTCTCGGGTGCAGATATCTGCAATTTCTATAGTTCTGTGTACTGCATAGTACTTGTACAGAAACAAGGTCAAGCAGTTTGGGACTTTAATACTTATTTAACTTGTTAGAGTAATGTCTAAGCTACAGTTTAAAATAATATTGACTGAAATATTCTGCTTTAGTACTTAATGTTCTTTCAGTTTTGAAAAAAAAATGCTTTGTGTCAAATGTACTCTAGAAAACACAGATATTTACTAGCATTGTTATTTAATCAATTTAGTTGTATTCTGTGGTTTAAGATATTAAAAAGAACTTTGTCTGCCTTTCCAAAATGTCCTTTCTCTTGTGTGAGTAGAAGTTTGTGACAGTAACTGTTATGAGATCCTACAGGATACATTTTTAGAGAAACTGCACCTGCTGCAGGATCACTTTATTGGGACTGTTCTGAATATGCTGCAGTGAACTGAAGGCTGGAGAGGAAGCAGCAGGATAATAAGTGTCAATAGGAGGCAGAGTCCATCTAAGTTACATTGTATTGATTAGTTTCATACTACTTCACAGGGATGTGTATTTTCATTCTCGAATCAGAACAGACCCACAGAGGAGTGGTGGCCAGAGAAAATGGAATAAACTTGAGCGGCAGGGAAACTACTTCTGGTACAGCAAAAAGTGAAATCTAAGAAAACTGATAAAAGCAGAGACAAAAGCTGCACATTCTTTTCACAGGATGTATCTGAAAGTTGAGGTCTTCTGACAGAGGAAGGGATCCAGTGGAATATAAATAGTAAAGCTGTCAACTGGCAGAGCAGCAAGTAATAGTGAGTTTCATTTAGATTCTCTTCTTTTCCTTTTACCAGTTTATCTACAAGTAGTCACATAAAGATACCAAAGTAGTCAGCTGCACTGTGCTGTGCTGTGGTGCTGTGTAGTATTTCGGGGATGCAGACCCATGCTCAGTTTCAAGATTATTAAAATCAGTGCTGCTACACAGTTTTTAGCTGCATCAATGCCTTGGTTTAGTTAACTGTGCAGGGCTGCATGAGGTGCCAGTGACAAAAAATACCATAAAAACACGTATAGCAAAAGTGCAAACCAATCCTTTCTGGTAAAGGTTCACAGTGGCCAAGTCAAAAGTTCTGTGAACAGATGAAAAATGGTCTTGCACATAGTTTAGTTACTTCTTGCCATTTAGAATATTATTAAATTATGAAATGTCATCTTGCATTTAAATTTGTTCAGCTTTCTGCTCTGGTTTGCTTTCTGGAAAAAATCACTGAAGTTTTCTAGGTGCTATGGAGACAGTGCTGATGTCAGAAATGTTTTCAGTGGGGGCCTGGAAAAGGGAAGCAGATGGCTGCAGTTGCTGGTGAGCATGGCTGGCTGTTGGTGCATAACCAAGCAGTGGAGTGCAGTGCAGAATTGCTGAGCTGGCTCTGGATGGTGAGTCACACTGGCAGCAAGGTGGGAGAGCCTGCAGAGGCTGGGAGCTTTCCCCTGGTGCTGCAGTCACGTTGTGCCCCATGGTGTCCCCACGAGCACGGCCACACCACATGGCTGCACTGCCTTCAATTCATGCCAGCTCAGGTGCCTCTCATTTGCAGGTCTGGGCCAGATTACACTGCTTGTTCAACTCTGGGTTTTTTTATGTCCCAGGAAATGATGTATTTCTGGTACTTATGTTGTGCAGACCTTTATAGACCTTTATTTTCTAGGTGACTTCACAACTCATAGGGCTTTTATAAGACCTGATGACCCAGAGGTGAAGAGACAGTATAGAAGTGCCTCTGTTAATGAAATAAATTCTTGGGTTTTAAAAAGTGTTGAACTTTTGGTAATGTTAAATGCTGTTGCCTTAAAAAACGTAGCACAGTATCTTGCATTTAACTGGAGCAAAACCAGAAACAGTACCACCAAAAAAGCTTTCAAAATTTCAGACTTCTCCCACACTCTGAGAAGAACTTCCTCCTCTGTGAACCTTGAATCCAATTTTGTGCAGTTGACATCAGTGTAGGACTCTGCTGCTGAGGTCATTGGCTTGGCTCTGGAGTCAACCACGCTGTGTGGTTCTCCTGCTTGCCTCTTCAGCACATGAGTGATGGGACCTTGCCAGCTGATTAACTGGCTTATCTATTGTGTCACTTGCTTTTGGTTTTTATTCCGAAGTACAGATGAGCAAAGAGTCTTGGTGGTTTACTTTTCCAGCTTTCTAACAAGTCTCTTTTGTTTTACCTTTCCTTGTGTTTAGAAGAAGCTGCTTCTAAATATTTCTTGGGGTCACCTTTCTTCCTTTGAAGTCCTTTGAAACTCTTATTTGCTGTGAAAGCTGTAAAGACTTTACAGTGGTTAAACAGTGCTTATTGTGATGTTCACTTGGATTTTCCAGTGACTCTGTTCAGTTGTCTAAAAATAAAATGAAATATTCTGTAAGCTCTTCAGAACAGAGACTGGCATTTTGTACAAGCCTTTAACACAGCAGGGCCCAGAAATCCAGGCAAGGGTCTATAATACCACCTCAAGAGAGAAGAAAAAAAATGTTTCCAGGTATGAATTATTTTTTCATAGGAAGGTAAGTGTGGGGTGCCTTCAGGGATCATTTCTTCATAAGGAAATGTGCATTAATTCTAAGAATATGTAATGATTTTTAGTCAGGCTTACATATCTACAATGGAAAGATCAAGGTTTTTTTTTATTAATGGTATTTGGGGCACCAGTAGCATTTCTGTGAGCTCGAATGGTCTATGTGCCAAAAATTATTCTGCTGGAAACCTACAATTATTCTGTAAACTTCAAAATTGAGAATTCAAGATGAGAAGAGGCTGAGAATTTCTGCACTTGATGGGCTCAGGCTGAAAGCTGGAGAAAAAGCAGTTTGCCTTTTATGCCTTCTGTCAGCTACAACAATGCTAACCAAAGAAAGTGTCATCTCCCTAGAGTCTCTTTTCAGACAAATGTGCTACAGGGCAATAATGAATCTTAAAAGAAATTCATGATCAGAAAAAGCAGTGTTTTGCATATAAATGTTTCTAATGGAACTATAAGAATCAGTCTTTTGCTCTATTATTTTGAAAAATACCATGTGAATCCTTGTAGCTGTTAGTAATTCAACACACGGAAGGTGCTATATATTTTTATTTCTGTTATGTTCCTTATAAAATATTAAATACTCTTTTGGCCAAAATTAGTCCTAACTCTTTGAGACTGTTCAGAAATATTATTCATAACTTCAAAAGCTTAAGTTGCTAATGGGTGACTTGGATAAACGGTGATTAGCAGAGAGCAATTCCTACTTATCTCCTAGAGAGGAGTACTACAGGTAAGTAGATTAAAATTTGTAAGGAAATATATTTCTCCAGCATTGTTGACCTAATGAATTTTTTAAGAACAAAGTAATACTTTAAAGCCCCAAGTAAGTCACTTAGATTTTGAAAATTTTTCTCTTAATTTTTCTCTTTGTATCATTTGTGATTATTTTTAGGGCTTACACAGCACAGATTTACAGCTCATCTCTTTAACAATGAGGAGTAAACTCCCTGACTATATTTTAAGAGAATTAAGATCCCTATAATTTGCTGGAACCTTACAAGAAAAAAAAATCCTAGCTCCAAGTATGTTAGGAGTTGTTAATCGAAAGTCAATTAGATCAACATTAAATTAAAAAGAATGTTAGACTTTTTTCCTGTATTGCACGGGAAATTGATCACTGTTTTAATTGTCCATCTTCATGCCACATCCATCCCAAACTCTGCCCACAGAATGTGTGATCAGGAAAATGCAACTGTGCTGAGATTCCACTGCCACATGTGACTGAAACAAGTTTTGACACTTCTTGGAAATTTCATAAGCACATATATAAGCTGAATTCTGAAGTTTTTGGACCAAGAAAATATTTTAGTGTTTGTACAAGTTTTTCCAAATTCAGCTGTTGCAAAATGCTATTCTTAATACTTTTTAGTAAAGCAGGAATAAATGGTTGGCTGCATTTGGGTGTTCTTGTTTGTTGTAGTTCCTCCTCCTTGCAAAGAATATCTCCAGGGAATGACTATTACAGAATGATCTGACTGGAAAAATCTATGTTCCATTAAGACTTTGGTAGAAGCAGCAATCCAGTCTATTTAGCAAATAGAGACTTTATCCCATTGTCTTGTCATTGTTTGCCAGTGGTGTTGCCTGAATAAGTTATGATAAAACAAAGGGGATTTAAGTCCTAATAAGTGGACATAATGTCAATAGGTACTTTTCTGTGGTTCTGGAAAATATTGACAAGTGCTTTCATTTCTTCTTGGGTGTAACTGTGACCTGGTTGCATTGTGCATAATAGGTATTTTTGCCAGTTACAGTTTTTCACTGGAAAGAAACTTGTAAAATTTAAGTTACTCAGGAGTCCCTGGCACTTCTTGCAACTTTGAAACTCAAATGACAAACCCTAATTGCTTACTGTGTTATGTTTTTCTTTGCTATTAGGAAGTACTGTAGTGATGGCTGCAAGTTTCTAAGGCTTGTATGCAGTGATTCTTTTTTCCTGACATAGCTGGGCTCCAGTGGGGACTGCAAATATTTTTGCCTGAAGACAGAGCCAGTTGTGATGTGGCTTGTGCTGGTCAGTGCTTATTTTGCTTGAGTTTGGCTGTCAGCAGTATCTGGTTACTGGCTACAAAAATAGTATAGAATCCTTTGGGATGATAGTACTGATTTAGAACTAAGAAGACTCTGATTTCAAGGTTTAATGCATGTCTGAAACTGGAGGAAGTGCACCTGGTGGATAAGATGAACATCTGGTTCTGAGTTACTTGAGTGTGAAGGCATTATTTGCTTTGCCATATGCAACTTGTTTATTACAGATCTGGATTCCAAAGTAGTTTCTTTTAACTAGGTTTTTCTCTCCTGGACTATTTTGATGATTTTTTAATAAAAAGTTTTAAATAAAGAAAACAATAAATTAATGTCTGACCTAAATCTGCCTTTTGCTTTTGAAGTCAAGTAGTCAGCCAGTAAAAACCTGCAAATAAGCTGGTATTATACTCCAGCTTTCAGAACCAGAGGAATTTGCAAAAGGCTAAAGGTTGCAAATATAAAAGTGTTTGTTGCTAGACTGTATAGGTGGACTCTAAAGATTTTGGTGTTCTTTGAAATACCTGTGGAACTGCTCTTTGTATGACAAATCTTTTATGTTTTTCTTAGAAACAATGTGAGAGAAAAGCAAACACTCTAGAGATGGGGAAGAGAATACATGGGAAAATAACACATGTTCAGTTTGTAGTAGGGATTTTTTTTTGTTCCTGAGTGTTAGAAAACCACTTATAACTGTATCAAAATCTACCAATATTTCACAGTCCTGAATTTTTGCCTACTAATAATCACCAATTTATTCTTAATTCTTTACTGCTAGACACTGAAAAAATATATATAGACAACATTAGAACAGTCCTTATTGATTCTAATATCTTCAGTGTTTTGTTTTAGAGTCAGAAATGCAAGGGTTTTCA
The DNA here is from genome assembly GCF_026979565.1 of Vidua chalybeata. Classification (NCBI taxonomy): domain Eukaryota; kingdom Metazoa; phylum Chordata; class Aves; order Passeriformes; family Viduidae; genus Vidua; species Vidua chalybeata. Next base: position 12,402,119 of record NC_071540.1, read on the forward strand.
TGTGTCACATCACCAGAGGAACATTTTTCCTTAACATGTTATACCTTTTCTCACTTTAATAGTGACATCTCATAGAACTGACAGACTTATAGTTACTGTTCAATCTCTACAGAAAAGTAGAATTTACACGAGTTTCCTATTTGTAATCCCTATTTGAGATAGCATTCTGTGTAGCATGCTTTCTTTTCCTTAGTAAATCCTGTTTAAAAGATTTGGCTGGTTTCAGAAATTAATTCTGCTCCATTGTTAACTTCACAATTCTTCATTTTCCTTTGCTGTAAATCTGACTTCTGAAAAAAAATCTGTTGTTTTTCAGACAAAGGCAAAATAATGTATTTTTAAAAAAAAAATTGTGCATGGAACTTCATTCATACTATTACTCCTTCTTATAAAAATTGTGAAATTTGATTTTAATTAAGTTTTAGGGGAGTGAAATTTATTTAATTTAGGCTGCCTTTGTGTTAAACTGTGATTCTTCAAAAGCACCAAAGAGGCCTATGTACTGATTGTAAGATTTAGGGACTGGGAGATCTGGATTCTTTCCCTGATGTTCCTTCATGTTTTCTCTGTGTGTCAAGTTGAAATCTTGCTTCCTTCTGCCTTTAGAAATGCTTACAAATTATGCCTGAAAATTGTGCTGATTTATAGACGATAGACAGTGCACAGAATGTTTAACTTCGGGTTTGGGTGTTTGAGTTCTGTGAGGCCTTGTGCTGTCCCCCTATAGGAAAACTGTTGTCTTTGAATATTCTTAACTGCCAGTACTTTCTGAAAATATAAAGACATGCTTTAGATACCAGGTGTTTTTCTGTTCATGATTGTGTTTTTCTACAGTTTAATTAGAGCTGAATTTTTAAACTGGCGTGGATTTATCAGTACAAGTAACCTTTTCTGCTGGTATCTTCAGGAGAACAAGGATGAAGAAACAGGTGTTGTGGCAGAAAGTTCAAAACAGAATAATTCAAAGTAGTTTCAAAGGCCAAGGGAAACATTAAGGTTACATTTCTGTGAGGAGTAGTCAGCTTGTGTAACTTTATGCAACTACAGCATAAAACTGTTGTGTGCACAGCATCTCAGCTAATCCTCTGCACTTTTTTGGTTTTTTTTTTTTTTTTTTTCATTTTCAGACGTGGGCACTTCTGTGAGAAGTGTATTTCAACTTTGTAAGTCTGAGTAAAAATAGCTGCTTTACAGAGGTCAGAGCAGTCTGCCCTGCTATGCCTAGAACATTTCTTGGATATATTTGAAAGCAAAGAAGAGCACAACACTTTGGCTGTGTCTTTTATCACTTCAGATAATGTTTGAACTCGGTATGCTCAAACATAGAACAGTTTTGTTTGGAATAGGTTTTGTCCACACCTAGTTGCTTATAAGAGAGGCAGTTGCTAATTCACAGCGCAGCTCCACAGACTGCCAGCTCCTTACAGGGACTTGAGGCACCAGAAAGACATGCTGAATTTATCACATGCACTTTATATTACTTTCCTTTGAAAAGTGGAGCAGTCTATATTTACTGTTTATATTTACTAATTCTTGACGTCAGGTGGATGTTGATGTGTTGTTAACTCTGATGCTTGTGCTAAAGACAACAATTAGTGTAAATAATCATAACTCAAAATAGGAAGAAACAACATAATTAGGGAAAGACAGCATTGTAGTGTTACTTAAAAACTAAAGCACATCTGATAAGAATAAAAGTTGCAGTTTACAAAAGGATACTCCTGCCTTCTGTCTTATTTGCTCAGGTGAACTGTAATAGGAAGTGTGGAATATTATAGAAATCAATGTTTGTTCAATCCTTAAAGGCCATTAGAATTATGAATGCCAAGCTTTTGTGGAATTATGGTAAGGAATAATTAGTTTGCCATTCCTGTGTCCTGCTTATAAGTCTGTGGTAAATGTCTTACTATGTATTTCTTTAGCCTTAATCCAAGAGAAAGTAAAGCAACTTCATATATAACCCAGTCTGGATGGGCACTGAAAATGTTAGATACTTAGAAATTCCAATACTTAAAAAAAAAATTTAACTAACATTGGTGTTGGTCTATAACAGAGGACACACTGAAGGGTAAGTGAAACGCAACGTTTCACATTGGATAAGATGAAGGGAAAATAAACTGTAAAGGGTATCCATGTATAATCTGGTTACATGGACTGGCAAAGCAGCACCAGCCCATTGATACTAATGTGGTGTTGATTGTGACTGTTTTGATGTAAAGTTGGGGATTTCCCTCTGTAAACCATCCTTTTTGTAATAATCAATAAGTAAGATGCTGTGACTTTGCAATTTGTTTTCTCTTTTCAGAGTTGTGGGAGATTTGCACATTTTGTCCTAGTGTGTGTGAAAGACTGATTTATGCATAGTTATATGGATTGGGCATATGCAATTAAATGCATAACATAGATTTTAGAGTTTTTGTTTGGCTTTTTATTTTTTTGTTTTAATCTAAAGCCAGTTGTAAGTAGCTCTTATCAATAGATAAATGCATCTTCCAGATGTATTGGTAAACTGTGGCTACCCTGTGCAGCAAAACATGAAAAAGAAGTAAAAATCCACATTAGAAATTTATATTTTAAACGTCATCGGAAGATAAGTGTCAATTTCTTTTCAGCAGGCCTGCAGTTGAAATGAACTGCACTAATAAATTTTCAGAGTAGTTTACTAATTTCTGTTATTACTGCCTTACAAAGCAAGTACTGTCATATCTACTGCAATGAACTAGTATCTCTCCAGTCTTTTTTGTTTAAGTCTCCATAGTGTTTATGCCCATGTCTTGTACTACTGTTCCTGGATATTATAAATTTTGTCTTTAGCATTGTCAGGAAGGCACATTTCAGAAGGCAGTTACTGTATATATGCAGAATTACTCAATTAGGTATGACTAAGCCTAAATAAAGTGTCAGGTATTTCTGTCAATGATATGGCTCAGAAGCTACTTCAATGTAGGTTAAAAACAAACAAAAATGTGTAGTCTAGCTAAGGGCTTGGACTTGTGCTTTCATATTCCAAATGATGATACAGTGATACTTTGGTGTACTGTGGAAATGTGCTCTGACACATGGTCATCCATCACTATGAGTGATTATCCCATAATAAGAAGTACAGAGATTAATGTTTTATTACAGCAGGGTAGCTTTTACAATTACATATGTAATGAGAGAGGGAGCAGGGGGATTGCAAAGTCTCCATCTTTCTAAAACTAATATGGAACTCAAATGACCTAAAAATGAAGAACATTATGATCCTGGAAAAATTAGCTGGCTTAAGTTTCATTCTTCCCCCCATCATGGCTCATTACTGAGGAAAATCCTTTCCATTGCTATTTTGTACAAAATGATATTCAGCAAGAACAGAGAGTGCTCATATCTCCTAGATGACACTGAACCCTCCCAACAGCCATACAGAATAATTTTATCTCTGCAATGAAATGTCTGTAGTTCACACTAGGGTTCTTTCACTGGTTTGTAGTAGTGAGGAAGCTCCTTTCAGTAGTTGGTTCTTTGTGTTCTTCACCTTAGAAATTACTGATAAGATAGGAAGAACAGCCTGCTTGATTCTGCTTTCTGTCCTGCTGTTGGGCTTTCTAAAATTCACAGCCATTATCTGGCTATATAGAAGGTAATTACTCCACAAGCCAATACTGTTTTCCTTAGCAATTTACAGTTATGAATGGTGGGAAAGTTTTTGATGTCATCTGTTAATTTCCTCAAATTGATTTGTACTGACTAGTTAAACCAGGTTTGACTTGAATACTGGGGAAGAGCAAGGTAAGGAAATCTACCCATAGTCATTCTATTTTGTTGTTTTCTTCTAATTCAACACCAGTTCTGGATATGATAAACAGAGCCAGTGATGTGTAGCATTTAAAATCTGGTAATGGTCACTGAAAGCTACAAGATGAGAAGTATATACTTGATTAGCCTTGATTTAGTCAGTAACAGACTCATCAATTTCTCAAGATGCAACAAGACAACTAATGGCCTGCTACACGTTCTCCAGCTGTCTCCTGAAATGTGAAGAGATCAATAGGCCTGCAAAGGGTCAGGGAGTGGGGCAGTTTAAAAAAACCAGACAAACCCAGGAACAACTCATATTGAAGAAGGGTCATGGAAAGGAGAGAGAAGATGATTACCCAGCCAGCATCACATCTTATCAGGGACACAACACTAATGCAGCTAATCTGTATAAACCTATTATAGACAGCAACTAAAAATGGGGGGGAAGGCATGCTCCTGAAACCTGGGAGCAAGGAGAAATCCACCTGATTGTTAATTAAGTATGGATGGTACTTGCCAATGTCAGCACGTCGCAGTCAGTGGATAACTCAGCAGGTACCTTGCTGATTTTATAGCTGGCATTTGGGAGGTGGGCACAGTGGCAGTAATGCTTCTCATGTCTGTTGTGTGTCACTGTATTGTTACTGTGCACTGTAATAGGAATATGATTTAGAGAACAGCCCTAAACTTATTGAAATTGATGGATATTTTGTTTATCTGCAACTGTGTGCTCAGGTTGAGTCCTTTAGTGTCCCGTTTTGTAAAACATTTCTTGAACTGTCTTCAAGCTTGTTGCTTTCCCCCACTGATCTGCTGTCAGGAGAAAATCAAACACAGCATCTGTTTCTCATTGACAGAATTAATAAAATAGAAGCAGACAGGAAACAGAGCAAGTGTAATTTCTAAAACCAGCACTGCTGTTATGCATTTTTCTTCCCCAGCAATGGAAGAGACAAGTTTAACTTGATATCCTTCAACAGCTCTCAAGGTGAATTCCTTTAAGTAAAGCTGTCAATTTCATCATTACATCTCAAATTAATATCAGAAGTTCTAATGGAAATATATGTAGCTTCTGTTATCTATTCTCTCACTTTAAGGAGAAGGAAAGGAAAAAGAGTCTGATGGCAGAGTTGCTGGATTGATGTCACAATTACCTGTTCCACTTCAGGGACTTGCATACTTGGTTGCCTGCCTGCTGTTAAATGTAACTGGGAACTTTAAAGGGCTGTTAAATTCTGTGGAGGTGCTTGCAGGGTTATACCCTCATTTTTCTTCTGCTCACTGCTTTGCTCTATGATGGTTAAAACATTTAAGACCCTAGTTTGAACCATCTGTTAAATAGATTTAATATTAAATTTTGGAACTGACTGGATGCTCAAATCAGCAGATAATATTTTGAATGATATAGGAGCATATTCAGACCAAGAAGGAAGAAGCGCAGTAGAGAGTTAGAGGCTTTTGAGAATCTGTCTTTTAATTAAAAAACTTCCTCCCAAAAACCATAATAGGGAGAGTGGAAAATTAAATCAGCTCACGTTAGTGAGCTTACCACTAAATCAATTTTTTTGGCACCAGAACCAAACACTGTGGGAGATGGGTATGAAGCAATTTCCACTTGGAATTTTATTTGGGTAGAGAGTTTGAGATAATTATTACAAAATTACTGTGGATCTATAGGGGAATAAGTCCATAAAAACTTTAGATTTACTGTTTTTTTAATAATGTAATTACTGTCTTGCTATAATAAAATATATTAAAATATTGCTTAAAGTATATCTTGTTAACCTCTCAGCAATCCCAGACATTTTTAAGCAGTGAAATTAACATTTGTTTAGAGCAAATAAAATTTCAAGTTAGAAAGAGCTTATAGAGAGTTACAAGCTGTGCAGGATCATTTTTCATCCATTTTTCTTTTTTACCACAGTAATTAGGCAAGTTGCCAGGCAGCACAATGGAAAAGACATTTTCTTTAGCAGAATATTTTTTTACAGGCACTGCTGGACACATACAGACATCTCCTGTATTTTTGTTCCTGGTGATGCTCTCTCCCTGGTTGTATTTTCCATGGGAAAGACTTTAGGTCATTAATTAATTTTTTCCTAAGTTATCTATGGGGTTTGAGCCATGTCAGCTAGTAAGACAATTGTTCACACTGGCCAGAATGTTTCTGGGGATTTTTTGTCTTTGAGGTACCCTGAGGATACTTGATAGGGAGCAATGCTAACTAGGGTGCTGCACAAAGAACCTTCTGGAATAACACGTGCAGGAACTGTCCTGCAGGTTTTACAGCAATGCAAGACTCTAAGAATCCTCCTGCAGCTCAGCACTCACCTCTGTAGCTCTCTCTGATTTCCAGCATGAGTCTATGTCAAGAAAAAAATACTTTACTGCAGTAGTTCCTTAGCTCTTTGTTTTACATTGATTTTCTATCATTGTAAGACTGGCTGTGTTTTCAAGAATATTTTATTTGGCTGAAGTATGGAGAGCCTTTTGCAGACGACCAAGCTGCAGAGAAGGTTTTTTGTGTTCTTTCTCATTTAAAAGGCTGTAACACCATTTAACTTCTGTTATTGACCCATGGTACCTGAGATTTCCAAAACCTTCAGTGTGATTTTATGGTATTTTTGATTTTATTGAAATCTAGCCTACATTTTTTGTGGATTTGGTAGTGTCTGTTTTTCATTCTGCTACTGTAGTTCAGCTATTAGAGTATGAATAATCAAATCTGGAGTTGATTTTAAGAAAAATCAGACTGTCAGCATTAGCAATTCACTTAGTAGTTGGAGGTACATTTATTTTCCTTTAAATATTTTTTAAGCCTAAGTTTGAGCTTTCAGATATAAAATTGGAGTGGTTTGGAATTAAGTTGGTAATAAACAGTTTGAGTTTAATCAGTTTTCGTGGGTACCAAATGCATGACCTTGAAAAGATTTTGTATTGTAGGATTTCATCAGCACTAGTAAGCTATTTAGCAGAAACTGTTCTCTTCCAAAGTCTATTGTGAATTCAAAAGTCCTCTCCTCAGTGCTGTAAATATTTTTTTTTAGTACAGTTCAGTAAGTTACTTAGCAAAAATATACCTCTTCTATTGCGGAGACAGCTGTCTTTTAACGTTTATTGTGCCTTTTAATTGAGACTCCAGTCCCAATTGGTGTTCATGTAGCATTTTCAGGAGGATAAAACACAGAATACAAAGATTTGTCTTAGGTTTTAAAACTTCAAAGGCTTTTTGTGGGTTGAGCAAATTTTGTATTAGGTTTTAAGATTTTACAGGCTTGTTTTGAATGGAGCAAATTCTGCAACTAATTGCATCTAAAGAATCTGTGATTCTGGTTACTGAGAGAGCTCCTTCTTTACTTTCCATTTCTACAAGTGAAATGCAAACATTTTGTGTGATTGTTGCCATCTTCCAGAAAATCTGTGCTTCTTTTTGTTTGTGGGATGATTTGAGTGGCTTTGACCATTTTATATAAGCTTACAGCACTTGAAATCTTTTAGTCACAGCACAGTAATAAGTGCCTGTGGTAGGCTTGATTTCTGTAGAGTCAGAATAATTGGAGTCTGAACAATGGATGTTGTGTGTATATGTGATTTGATGAACTAATGCAATAAATAGTAATAATAATAATAATTATATGCAAGCTGGTGCAGAACTTGGTCTTGCTGAACAACAGGGAATTAACTTGAGGATATAGAGTAGCCATTTTCCTGTGACTCTTAATTGCATATTCAGTTGATACTTCAACTAATACTCTTCCATTGCTTGACTGTGGGAGGGACATGGCCTCATAAAGAATCCACAAAATAAGTGACAAAATGGAACCACAGGGACAGGAATGCCTCCATTACAGAGGCTGTGCTTCTTCTGCCCTGTGCTTGCAACATGACCTCACCCCTTCTGTGAGCTGCATCTGAAAATGCTGCTGGGAGAGGATGGGGTCTGTAGTTCCAGACTGTTTTCACTCTCTTCATTTCTAATTATAGGCTAATTTCATCTGGTGCACTTAGACCTGGGAGAGTACAGTTAAATACAGGTTTTGTTCAAAGTTACTTTATTTCAAAATTTGCATTCTATACATGGGGGTTTTTTCATTAATTTTTTATATATATTAGAATTCAAAGAAAGTGAGTGGGGAATTGAGGACGTTTTTGTATGCTAAAGAAAGTGATTTTAGTATTAATGTTTCTAAGCATAGGAAAAAATATCTACAGTTAAAAATTAACTGCATATAGAAAACTACATTTGAAGTTGCACATAAAGAGGATATTTAAGGTTTTCTTCATGGAAAATATAGCACATCTTTCACTACTTAACTTTATGTGTATAATATACTGTTTTACGTGAAGATCTCTGTTGGGGTGGAACAATTTCTCCTAGAATATACAAAGCTTAATATTATTGTCTGGCACACATCCTGCTGAAGGACCTGGGAAGTGTCAGAAGTTTGGTTACTCAGACTGAAATTTTTTCAGTTTCTTGCTTAGTTTGTAAGATCATATAGCACGTGCTCTACAGGCATGTCTGTGTATACTATATACCTGCTGACATTTTTTCTTGCAGAGTCTCTACCTTTTTGATATAAAGTGATCATATTGACTACAGAAAAGTAAATTAAAAAATGGTTGGGAGCCATGTTACTGTATTGAAAATACTGCTATTTTGCAATCTAATCACAAAGGCTTTTCCTTACAAAAAAATAGGACTAATACTTGGATATTTATTCCATCTTCATTCCTCCGTATCATTTTCCCATGTTTATATATGTGTTGCAGACCAAGTGTTGATTTTTAAAATCAGCTTATGTGACCCTTTCATGGATGACATTCTATTCCCTTAGACTGCACCTGGCAAATGGGGAAAATGGGTCACAGCCACGGAAAACTGTTCATAGGCCCCAAATATCTAACTTGTACTTGTCTGGTGGTAATTGTGGCAGTGTGGCACTGAATCTGAGCAGGAACTGCATCATTTTCTTCTGTGGTTCTTTCTAAGGAGCAGTCTGAGAACTGAGATACAGCAGCAGCTGCTGTCCCTGTGGCCCTCAACACTGATGGAAGCTGTTCACAGTTCCCTTCCATCTAAAATAGATCAACTACTACATTCTGGTAACAACCTTTTAGCTTGTAGTGACAGCATGTGTAGAGATATTTCCTCTAAAAATTAATCCAGAATTGAAGTCCCTGTTGGGCAGCTGATGCTCTGAATCTTTGCTGTTTCTTTTCTCTTCTGCCCCTGGCTTTACAATGCTGCAGGGAAGGCTCAGAACCTTGGTCATTTTCCAGCCAGTAGGATGAAGTAGCTGCACTGGAGCAGTTCCTTAGCTGTAGTTTCTGAGCCCAAGGTTGGTGTATTCTCTTATTGTACTGTATTAGCTGGAAGCTTTGTTCAGACTTAATACAAGCAGGAAGGACCTTCTCTGTAAAGAGAAGCTGTTTCATTTTGTAACTTATAAAATAAGTCTTCTATCTATGTGAAATGTAATCATTTCTCAAAGCTGGCAGTCACCTTAAAAATTGTATACAAAGGCATTTTGTTATTTTAACTATGAAATACACAATTGGATTATTTCAGACACATGTGAACCAATTTAAAATAGAAAACTAATAAGTACTTTTCATTAAGTCTGTTGATATTTATTGACTGATAGCTATGTTTGAATACTTATATTTTTAAGGGGAAAAAATTCTTTCACGCTTTCATTTATTAAAAAAGAAGTTTAATAATCTTCATTTGTTTGACTCAGAGGTGGCTCTTTTTATTAGAGATTTGCTGTCTCATTTTTGAAAAGCCCATTGTTTGCTTCTGAAAGGTCCTTAATAGAGCTTTAACAGGAGACTAAATTTGAACAGCCAGAAATATCTGAATAAAAAGTTTGCTCATTCTCACTTTGGGTTGTTTAAATTTTGATCTTTAGAACTGCAAAAAGAAAGTTGAAGATGTCTCCACTCTGCCTCTGCTGCAACTTTAGCATTTGAATTTTTTCTCTACCAGCAAAATCTTGTATGTGCTATTGATTATCAACATAATTATTATTTGTTACTCTACACATCAAAATTTTACTTCTGAAATTAGATGTTAGGAAATCTAATTTCTTTTGACTTGTTGGGAGAAAAAAGTTATACACTTAAATATTTTACACACAGTCTGTTCTAAAAATGTTTTAAGTACTAGATTGTTGTAATTCTTGCAATAACTTCTATTTGATTAAAATTATGTTGACTTATGCCTCAGTAACTTTGAGTTATATAAATCTAATTAGAAACAAGAGAGGACTGAAAGAAAACTTGAAACATCAAGCACCAATCTTACATCCTGTTCAAGCAAGGGTTTTTTCACTCTTTTTCAAGGTCTTGTAACAGTGCATGAAGAACCAGGCCCAAGAAACAGGCTGAGTTAACTGAGTCTTTTTCCTGAGGAAACTGTACTTTTGTTTTATTCATAAATGTGAAAAAATGGATTAGCACATCAGGCCTAGCTAATACTTAAAGGAAGAGTTGCAAACACCCAAGTTCTATCCATGTTTCCTAGTTGGGGACCAGAAATTTGCCACTGCTTAGGAAATGTAATGTGCAGGGAGCTCGTATGCAGCAGTAAAACAAAGTGTAGGATTACATTTGTAACAATGTCACTAATTCCATGCAGTAGGAGAACGCAATTGTGTGCCTGATTGCACATGGGAAGTATAAATTAAAGCAAAGTCTACTGCTCCAAATGTTTGACTGTTCACCAGCTGATGGTGAGCAGGTGCTTTGTGGCCATGTCTTCCCAGCCTCTGCACAGCTGAGAAAAGCAGCAGTTGCCATTTCCCACCTCAATCCAGTTCCTGCTGAAGAATCTTGTAGGAAAGGAAATCGACCTTCTTGATGATTTTTTACATACATGGGTTATGTAGAAAATATGGATTAACTGAAAGCAAAATCATTTGCTGAATAGGATTTTTTTCCTGTTTTTCTCCTGCTTTAAGAAAAACCAATTTTGAGCCAAAATTATTGAAACTTTATATACTTTAATATTTTCAGAATTAAATATTTAGGGCATTCATTAAACATTTTTTTCAGTTATTTTCTGAAGAAAATCAAAACACAATTATTCAAAATTACTGACTTTGAAATCAAATTGAGATAGAAGGGACAGAGATTTGAAAATTTTCTACTTCTAAGGAAATATTTCAGTATTTTAGACCTTTGGCTGTCCTGAGAAAATAATTCCATAGAGAGATTTTCACAGGAGGTCACAGAATAGAATCTTGCATATTTTGGACCTCTTTTAAAACCTACACCCAAATGTATTTCCAGATGACTGTGTAGCCATGACAAAGGTGAGAGCAATATCTGCTGAACATATCTAAATTCTGATTGTGGGCAATTTATTAGTAGTTAGATCTTATAGACTGTAATAATTTTGGCCAGAATTGTTGAATCACTTTCTTGGTGCTTTTTTCACTTCATGCTGTCTTCTGAAATCTACAGCAGGGTGGGGTCTTTTGGGGGGAAGGATATGTGTGTTTGCTTTCTTTAAGAAATGCTGTCTTTTTACAAATTTTTAATTATTTTTTGCATTTAATTTCTCCTACAGTTTTCTTCTTTCTGTATTGGGTACTTTTCCTTTTTTTGTTGTATTTTGGCCTAATTTATTTTCTTCCTGTTTGTTTTGGTCATAATTTTGCTGTTGAAGCTTTCCAAAGATCTTTACAATAGGCTCACAATTTTAAAGTATTTTTTTGTGTTTGGAAACCATAATATTTGTGTATAGGGGATCTTTTCATCTTTTGAAAGTTCACAGACATTGTGGGCCTGGGTTATCAATACTCAGCTCAGCCATACTCACAGTAAAATGTTAAAATTGTATTCGCAGGTGTTGCTTGCATAAAGCCAAATGTAATTACTAGAGAAGTCAGCAGGAAATGGAATTCACTTGTGCATGTACCAAGTTCAAACTGCCTGCAGTGATGAGCAGCAGGACTCCTGTATGTCCAACTGCTCCCCTGCAGAAAGTCTTAGAATGGTTCCAGAACCTGTCAGCAAAAGTTTGTCCCATTATTGCAAAGGTTGAACTTGTCCCATGTAGAAAAGTCCTTAAATCATGGCTGGTGGTCCCAAGTTTCCTACTCTCTTTAAAGTCAGATTTGACCAAAATATTAGCTACCAGTATGGCTTTTTCCTTTGCTTAACCACAGGGTACAAATCTCAGGTTTTTAACTGCTGCTAATCTGTTGCTGAATCCCACTGAGGAGAAAAGGTTGCTGCATAATGATTTCCAAATAGTTCTTTGAAATTAGAAAGCAATATTTTTATTGGGAAATTATACAAAGTTTTTCTTGTTCTTCTTCTAATATTTGAAAGGTTTGTACTAGAAATATTTTTGTGGAGCATTAGTTTGTCATGCTGCAGTAGTCTTCAGGCAAAAATTATGTTCAGGGACCATTAGCTTACTCATGTTTTGTGAGGAAACACTAAACTATTGGGGTTGAGAAAGTCACTTGGTTTTATTTTATTTTACAAATCTTCTCAAGAATTCGGTAATGGAATGCATTCTGGAATGTTTACACCAAGTAGCTGTGTAATCTTGATAAAAGTATGTTGCTGGGAGGATGTTTTTTCTTTTCAATAAAGCTGTTTATAGCTCTTGAGTCTAGAAAGATTGGTGCATAAAAATTGACTTGTGTAAGCAGAGATGGTTATTTATAGGATAAAATGTGTGTTAGTAGCATTGCAGAAGCTTTTCCTTTCTTAAAGTCTTATATAGTCTCGTTACTATTGTGTGTTCATAATCATTTATATTTAATCTTTCTTCCATTAACAGCTGAGTACAGAACTATTCTCACCTTTGTTGTGCTGGTATTGCACACCAGGACCTGGTGTGAATATTCACCTGTGTGATTCCTGTTGATGTTAACAGAATAACAGAGCAAACTTTTTTAGAACCCAGATCTTCAGACCAGGGAAGTGAGGAATATGTGCTCCTGACAGACAGGTCTAGGAGGGTGCTGCCTTCTGATGTGGCCAGCACTGGTGGAGTTGCAGGGGCTCTCTCCACGAGGACAGCAGGATGTGGCTGCGGTCAGGGTCTCTGCAAAACTGCAGTAATTCTCTGTCACCAGGATGAGGGGATGTGCTGCAGTCTGCTGCTGAGAGAGGAGGGTGCTGAACACAGTGCTGGAAATATCCATATCTGGCTGCTGAATGGGGGAAAGAGACATGCATGGAGTTTTTAAAAAAAAAAAAAGTCCCGAAACTTCTGATATTAAACATTGTTTAGGAATATGCATATTGAATAGACTTTGTTTATTTGTGAGATACAAATATTGTAAAAAATGAAGATTTTAAGCCTTTGGAAAGTCAACGTGTTCAGATATCTGTGGATTTAAAACACATCTGCTGTTAACTTTTTTCTGTGTTTTACAAAATGTTGAATCAGTAAGTGCCTCTGAAAACTGATGTGGAGAATATGTCTTTCTGTCTGGCTGATTCAGAATGAAGTAGTTCAGAAGCACAATGAAAAGCAGTCATTGTTTTGTCTTATCACTTTTGTGCCATATGTTCATTTACTCAGCTGAAATGGTGACTGGATAAGAATATCCAGTCTTCTCTACAGGATTGTCTGGAACTGTGTAAAGGGTTTCTGACAGGTGTTTGTAGCAACGGTTGAACTTGGAACTCGGTTATACACTTCATGTTGCTTTTGTCACTTTTTTGCAAGAAATTTCCAAAATGATTGGAGCATATTTTGCTTCAGAAATGTTGATTGTAAAGCCTTGATTACTGCGGTGCATGAGGTGCTCAGTAATTCCAAATGGGTTTTGTGGAACCTGATGGTAGAACAAAACCATAGAGCTAAATGTCAGGAATGAGGCACTGGTATGAAGTAAAACCTTTCATTACCTGATTACCAAAACCAGCTCTAATGACCATGTTTTGGCACATATCCTTCTCATGCTTTGCTTAGCAAAGATAAATATGTACAACTCTGAAAATGCCATTGTTACACAATTCTTTTTCAGCAAAAATCTGCTGTGTTTCCCTTGAAGTTTCCTCTTCAACAGGTATTACTGAAATTTATGAGAGAATAGTAAATATGTCTCCTGTGAATGATATCAAGGCAAGCATACTGGTGGTAAAAATGTATTTTTTGGATGAAGTTTTTCATTATTGTTATTTTGTATGCTAGTTTTAAGTCTATTGTAAGTGGAAGATGCTGAAGTGTGGAACTTCTCCATTGTGGCAGAAATTAGTGGCAGGGCTGAGTGATGCAGTTGGAAGTACAAAACAAATGTAATGCAATTTATTTGGCTTTGGTGACTTGCACTTCTCAGGAAAATATGAGGTGTTTATTATGTGTGACAAATGTGCTGGTGAAGCCAGGCTTGGAAACATAGCTTTTGATTACTACAGGGAATACTGTACTTGATTTGTTGTGCAAGGTTTGCCAAGAGCATAATGAAAATTGCTTTGTCATTTAATAGATGCTTAAAAGATGCAGTGAGCTTGGCTGAGATGTGAGGGATCTCTGTTAAGGAAGTGGTTACTGTAAACCCCAGTGATGCTAGACTGCTAATACCATCTGCCCCTTTGTCTTCTGATTGTCTTATTTGCAAGATTTCTGTTTGTGTAGTTTTAGTGCTTGAATGTGCAGGATCTTGTAGCTATAACAGTGTTTTACAATATGGGTGGGGAAATTATTCATGTACCATTTGTCACCTGACTGTACAGCATGACAAAATGTGAATTTTACTATTTTTTTTTTTAGTGCAGATAGTAGTAGAACTGGCTTGTGGAACATTTGATATATATTTACCAATATATGCCTAAATCAATGACAGAATTCTCTGCTTATATGCATCCCTTCTGAAGGCTGCACAATTCCAAGGCATGTAATGCTTGACCAACTGGTGAGACATACATGCAGGGGATATTTATTAACTTTTGTAAGGAAAATTCTGAGGCTTGGTACTAGATTTTTTTCAAACATTGTTGCTTGTTCTTATTTACAGCACACTCTATAGTGTGCATGGCAGTTACCTGTGTTTTTTCTAATAGCATCTGATACACTGTTATGAAGATGCTGCTCAGGAGCCTAAATACTAACAGCCACCCCTAAAAGGTCACCTCTTTTTCTTTACTTAAACCTATGTATTTTTTGTTGGTTTCCTAGAAGGGAATTCTCTCATTGCAGTTCTAAAATACATTAAGGTTTGGATATTGGTTTCAGTTTAAAAGGGAAGAGCAATAATAGAAGGGAGAAGGGAATTTTTGAAGTCTAAATAACTGTCTGTAAAAAGATTGTCGAAATTCCAAAAGAATGGCAGGCAGAGAGGTCAAAAATGATAAATAACAGACTTAATAAAATATGTAATTAAACAAGATTAAAGCAATAAAATATCTAATGCAAAGGACTGGTGATTTCTTTTAGTCATGTTGGCAGTAATAACAAATTTCTCATGGGAAGTCTTGGTCAGTTTTAGACATTGACATATACTGCTGTTCTTTAGGCAGAATTTGCCGGGTACAGAGAATAAATTAGATTATTTCTGTAAGCTTAGAGGTTTACTAATGTGTAAATCACTATACATATCCTGATTGATTTCACATCTACGATTCTGTGAAGTGTTAGAATTCTCCAGTGTGAAGAATGAACAAATAAAGTCAGCATTTGTTGCTGAGTGAAAATCACTCTCTCTGTTCTCCAAGTGGCTGATGGGCTGATTAAACTGGTATGGGCTATCAACTCTCACAACAAATATTCTTCTTTGGAGCAGAAAGGAGAAAACACCAGGTGCAGGAGAAAATAGGGTTCTCTTCTTGCTGTGACGGTTAAGTAATGAATGATGACAGACACAGAAACTCAGATACAAAAGTGCCATTGCACCTGTTGCTCTCCTGCTGTGGTATTTCAATGGTAGAAACACCTTCTAGAAGTGTTTGAGAATAATTTTGGAGCCATGTGTTTGCCTTGCTATCTCGGGATCCCCCTGTATTTACTGTGGCACTTTGTTGTCCATTTTCGGGGATGGACTTCCTGGGAATTCTATTTGAGTCAGTGAAGTAAATTCTGGAAAAGAGAAGCCCTTTCCAGCATCTTGTACCTGACCTTTCAGAAGCTGAGATTCCAATTTCCTGATCCAGATGATTGAGGAAATAGAATAAGTCTCTACAGAATCTTTACAGATGCAAACAGTTCATTAATAATTCAAATTGCCTGAATTAAGACAGTCATTCCATTCTTTATTTGGTGTCTGAATTAGTGTAATCCTATTTCCTTTATTTCCTGTACTGCCTTTACCAAATCTTATTTTGATATAGCATATTTCATAGCATAGGCCATGCTATGAAATAACATGTTGTAAAGGGTTCTATTGAATGCCTTTGGTCATAATAATTTGAGCAGTGATGACTGGAATGTATTTGAAAAGAAATCTTTACATATGAGACCCAGAACAAATAGCTTGGAGCATTATATAATTATGTGCACTCATCTGCAGTTACATCTCAGGGTGCCAATCTGATCTAACAGTAAATTGGATGAGAACTTCCAGACATAACTAGGTCTTCTATTCAGTATATTTTATATATCTGGTTTTCTGTCATTTTGGTGCTGTTTAAATATTAGCTGTTTTAGCATTCAGTTTTAAAATTGTTCATGGTTGTTTTGTCTTAAAAATTAGTAAAGTTATTATTGTTGCAAATGAGCAGCCCTTTCACTATTAGGTGTTTTGAAATTAATCTTGCACTTCTGTTTTGGGCACTAAAGGTGTCCTCTCTCTCACACACAGAGGGGTGGGAGAATCCTTAAAAATGCTAAGTTACAAAAGGAAGTAGGTGATCCTATGAATTTAATTTAAATAAAATTTAATAAAATAAAATAAAAATTTAAAGGTGTTTCTTGGCCAAGGGGAACATTATGGAAATGAGTGGTAACACTTAAACTTTATGGGAAAAAAAATTCTAATTTTTTTAAACTCTCACTGTCCATATAAGAAATGTTAAGTTTAGATGGCAAGTCCATTCCAAAGCTGCTGTACAGAACTCTGTGTCAGTCAGCCAGAAATGCTGGTTAGCCCAGGCTGTCAAGCCTGGATTCTCACACTACAAGAAATAACAGAGCCCTGCAGAGGGAAGCTTATGAAGCTGAACTGAGCTCAAGTGGAGGTGAGATGCTCTATTGTTCAATCAAGAGGAAAAGCTCTTAAATACTTACCTGAGTTCCTGATTGTTTTTTGGCCATACCTGCTTAATCATTTTGCTGCCTATAACCTTTACTAGTGAAAACTGGGCTCTCCAGAAAAGTAGGGATTGTAGGTACTAATCAGAGCAGGTTTGCATTTTTTTTTTCCTAATAGTAAAAATGTTAATGCACCAAGCTGCTTCAGTTCTTCATCTTGTAAACATTTCTTTGAAACATAGGTAATTCCTCTCTCTTCTAGCTTGTTTTAATAAAGGGATTTTATTTGAGAGGGAAAGAGATGCCTGATTTAAAGTATTTAGCTTTCTAACAGAGAGGCTCTGTAATGCTGGGCTGTAGAATTGACTTGCAGTTGGTTGCACTTTGGATTCTACAGAACGGAATGGTAAAGTAACAGTGTAACATGAAGGGCCCAGATCACCCCCTCTCACACCTGTGGCCATTAGAAATGCCAGTTCTGCAAACATCAGGCACACAGCTCTGTGAGTGACAAGGCTTCCTGGCTTCTTTCGTCAGGTACCAGTTGTTAGGTTATGTGAACATAAATACAGAAGGATTTCCACATCCAGCAGTCCCACTGATGATGGTCAAAGCATTTTGAATGCTTTTGTGAAAGGTGAGCTTTGTTGGTGGGAAGAAAGAAAGGGCAGTGGTTTTAGAGATCTAATGTTAGGGGAGGTGAAGTGGAAGAACTGAGACGTGGGAGGGATCTTACAAGCAGCCAAGACACTTCTGTTAATTATATTGCTTTTTAATTTTTTTTTTCCTAAAAGCTCTAAGGAACTGGAAAAGAATGAACTTGAGATTTGATTAATGGTTGCCTAGACTGCAGTTTGAAAGAAATGGATAGAGTACTTTGGAAATAGATTTGACTTTTCAAAAAGAAAGATAATCTGTTATTGCTCTATTTCTTACATCATCGTCTGGCAAATGAGATACACTTTGAAAGAACAAAACATAGCTGAGATACCAATGTGACAGCACAACTAACTCACAATCACAGAAACTTCCAGAAGGCATCAGAATCACGTTCCCTGTTTGTTTCTGCAAGAAGAGATCACACCACTCCTACATGTGTAGAGAGGCATTGCATACTATAGGTGCATGCAGTGCCTGGAGTGTCGTTCTGTTCAAAAATAAACATTTCCTAAGCACTGAGTAAACTCCTGCATGTATAAAAGAGAAAGTTACATAAACCTTTAGATTGACAAGAGTACTTGTCATGGGATATATCACAGACCCTGGGCATCCCCTTAGCATGTCCACTACAAGCAGTGTCTAATGAATTCATAAGTTATTTGTTATGCACCACGTGCCTTTGACTGTCAATCTATATTGTGCAATGGAATAGAGAAAAGAGCTGCACTAATAGGAAATCATTCACTTGGTCATTGAGGCAATCCTGGAGACACTTACAGACAAGGTTAATCTGCATGCATTGTGATTTTGACTTTTTTCTGATAGTCTTCTAATAGTTAGTGTTTTGTTCCTCTGCAAGTTGTTCTTCTGAGATTAAAAAAAATGGAAGTATGAGGCGCTCTTTTCTTTGTTTTAAATTTTTGACTGTCATTTTTCCTGTATATAAAATTTGATCTACTAAGATCATGACTGTTATTATGATGACTTTTTAAAGACTTTTTCCAATTCTGACCATTCTGCTTTTCTACTGAAAATGATAATTAAGATATCAGAGTGAAAATTGAATCTAGTCCTTAACATGACTCTAATCAGATTGAACAGGTTGTTGATGTATATTTTTTCGTGACATTGTTTTGAGGAGTATAGACATGTATAACTTCTTTATATGGCTTTTGGGTTTCTTTTTTTGTTTGTTGTAGTTTTTTGTTGGTTTTTGTTGTTGTTGTTGTTTGTTCATTTTCAATCCAAGTTGTGCTTCTGCTCTTTCCCCATGTAGGATTGTTGTATTTTCAGACAAACCCCCTCTTTTTTTTTTTTTTCCCAAATCACTAGTGCTATCAGTCTAAATTTACCTGATCCTGAAGCTAACAAAAAACTCATATGACTGCTAATAGGAAAAAAAAGAAAGACATAGAGCCTGCAGTTACCATGCCAACACTGTTCCCTGGGGTGCAGCAACACAGAGATGGATGCTGTGAAATTAAGATCTGTGTGATAGGTAGGAGGTACCTGTGCATGTGACTGTGCACTACTTGGAGCTTTCATGTACATTGTATTTTACCATTTGTATTTTTAATGGTATGCACTAATCTGGTCTTTATGTTGTTCCCTTCACTCTCTGTGTGCACATTGCAGTTTCCTATTTTTGTGGAATGAGAGAATTTGGTGTTTCAAAACATATAGTGTATATAGTAAGAGTAATGAAAAATGAAAAATAAAATGGGTAAGATTTGATGAAGAAAGAATGGCTTCTGGCTTGAATTCTATCTAGAATTTAATTGTTTCTGTAAAGCAGTTGGAGTGCTACTCTACTCTCACCTCACACATGCACAGTCTGTTTGTGGGGGCAATATGGGGATAAGCAAAATGCTTCACAAGAGATCCACTAACAAAACTCACACATGAGACTGGAGCAAGACAAAATTTACTTTGTATTTCTCTGCTTATATGTGATTTTTCCATATTTGCTTACAGCTGATCTTCAGGTATTTGTTAAATATCAAAGACAAACCTCCTTTTTCTTAATGTACTTGATGTGTTTTTACCTAAGGCTGCATGATTCTATGAAGTTACAGCTTATTCCTCACTGCATAAATACTCTTTCCTTAGATTCAAGAAAAGGGCTCTGATCCACATTCTCTCTCCCATTCTGTGCTTTGTAGGTTGATGGGATGACAAGGGATTAGGGAGTATAATTCTTAGTCAATATTTAAGATGGTTATAAATCAATAGGACTTAAATTTGAATTGTAGGTTACAATTCTACAATATTGTCCCATTTGAATGTTTTGATTCAGTGACTGCTTTGAAAAACCCTTTTTTAATACCTTCACACTACAGTTCTTGAAGCAAAACCTTTCTGAGTTAAACACCTCAATTCGTTTTCTTTTTTTTTCCTGCTGCTTTATTTGTTTCTCCATCCTCCACTCACAAATACAGGCAAAGCAGAGGCAGAGCTGTTTATAACATGGTGAGCTTGCCAGGTTAGTTTACTTGAACTTTTTTTGAAGACTGTGGATTGGTTATGTAAGTAGAAATTCTGTGGGATATTTTACTGACACTTTTTCAAGTCTCTGAGAGGTTACTTTGTGCACTAGAAATGCCAGTCTTGAAGACTGAGACCAAAAGCAGCAGAAAGCTCATCAGCTCCTAAATTTAAAGTCTGTTTAGATTTTTTGTGGGTCATATTAAAGATAACAGTCTTTAACTCGATAACAGCTAATTAAAAATATTTAAATTGCAATGTTTTTGCATACTGATTTCTGCTGAGGTCACAAAGCAACAAAGTGATATTCATGGTAACTGCACTTATATAATGTCCCAATGAGGTTTCCTACCTTCCAGGCCACAGCTACACAAGAAATGTTCAGCACAGCTGCAAGTGCACTTTGTCAGTGTTAATAATTAACATTCAAAAAGCAGCTGAAACAAGAACTCAGCCAGAAAGGTAACTAAATCTATTACTCTTAGTTATGTGGAAGTATAAAAGGGATTAATATATGTTGCAATGACATTTTAAAAGCTGGTCTGCTGGATGGAAACTTACCAAACCAAAATATGTGGTTTGTGGTTTAGATCTACTGGGTGCAGCTATGTATACTGGGGACTTAGAAATTAAAACTAAAAAATAACTGAGATATTAATGCATCTGAGTCCTGTCAACCAGTGGTTCCTTCTTGGAGGGTTTTTTTGAAGTGGCAGCTAAAGCATCACATATTGAAACCTTTCTATTGAACCAGGCTCAATGAAGCTGTTCTGGACATCTGCAAGCTTCATGTTCATGAGGCTGAAGTATAGAAAGGTGGATGAGAGCAGAAAATCTAATTAGGAGCTGCTGCATAACAGCTGTTACATCAAAACATAGCGCAGATACAGGGAAAATACGCAGATGAGGGACCCTGATTTTGTATGATAAATGTATATTTTGTGTGTGATGCACATAATAGCCTGTCTTGGATATATGTCTACAGTCTGTCTTGGGTTGCCTCATTTGCACAGTAAACTGCTTCCCTGTGACTCCATATGAAGAAGGAATTCCTTGAGCAATTGAGGCTAGCTCCTTATTTGTCTACAAAATTTGACTGTGAAAGCC
The DNA here is from genome assembly GCF_026979565.1 of Vidua chalybeata. Taxonomy (NCBI): domain Eukaryota; kingdom Metazoa; phylum Chordata; class Aves; order Passeriformes; family Viduidae; genus Vidua; species Vidua chalybeata. The sequence continues at coordinate 12,423,306 of NC_071540.1, forward strand.
ATGGGAGTTGTAATTCTGACTTAACAAAGATTTTCATAGCCTCAATCCTTTCCTGTAAAACCTTATGAGTTAATTAAGCTGAGGAGAAGGGTCTGGAGTTATAAGTTACTAAAACTCACTCTTTTCATGTTTCTAAAAAATTCCCTTGAACAGGTTATATTTATTAGGTTGTAGCCTGTAGGGGTTGTGTATTGATCAATGTATAAAAGTGATGAATTTTTCCCTTGAAAATATCCATAATCATGTATCAACTTAGCAGATTTTTTCTTGTAAGCAAAAAAGCCTTTATCTCTAGTCTTACATCCTCAGTTTTGGATTTCTCTTGGTCTTTTAGCAACTGAATTGCATAATGCCAAATTCTCCAGTTGGAACTGGAGTGAAACTCCTGTTGCCACACAGAATGACCATTTGACATTATTCTTAAATGCCTGCTGATACCGTATTAGAAATAACTGTTATGATGTTTGTGACCCAGCTTGGAGGAAAACTGTTTTTCAAAAAAACTTTCATTTGCTCATATTAGCTAATGAACTAAGAAGGCCTCAAATGTAACACATTTGTAAAACAATATTGATAAATTTACTTTCTGTAGAGAGTAATGCCACTTTGCAGCTATGTTAATGGGAAGAGCCAGAACATGGCAGCTATGTGAGTCCTGAAATTAAAATGAAATTTTTAGCCCTAACTAGTGGTTAAAGCAAAGGGTTTTGATTGTGAATCACAGAAAATCAGCTCACAGAGGATACTTTAATCATGCATTGTCAGGCAGAGCATCTGGAAACATGATTTAAGTGCTAATTCTAAGTATGGCATCTACCTACCTTGCACTGCACAGGAGATGAGCTTGGTATGCTGATGCAGAAGTGAGGCCATGCCTCTGGATTAAACCCATCAGCCTGTCTGAATGAGGAAGTTACCCACCTGACTGAAAGTGTGCCTCATCGATGTTAACTCCCACTGCACTGGGAAAATACAGAGCAGATTACAACATCTAGTTAATAAACAGATGCCTTCTCTTTAGCATGCGTTACCCCTTATCCACTCCCGTTTTTTTAGGAATGTTTTCACAAGATTGGCACTTGACTTCTCCTGTAGTGGATTAGTTTGTCACACAAAGAGCAGAAGCCTGGGGTTGTGGTGTGTGCTCGTGTGCTAATCTTCGTCTGCTGAGCAGCTTTCTGCAGGCTTCAGTCCTGAAAGAGGGACTTAAAATGGAGACTGTGTGTTCCCAAATAAGCCTTGATTTGCAGAGCGAAAGGGAAAATCACAGTCAAAGACTGGGCTAAAAAGGAGCTGGGCACAGCTGATCCTAATCCAGGGCTGGCAGCAGGGATTATAGTACAGATATTACCAGCTGTATGACACTGGCAGTGGGGGTCTCTCCCAGGAATCTCTTTGAGTATTTAGTCAGTGCAGCAGAATTGTGTGATTAGGACTTCCCAAGATGGTAGTGAAGTCTGTTGAGTATCCCCATGCAATTCTAAAATCCGAGAATAAAATTGGCCTTGCTTAATTACTGCCCAAGCAAAAAAGCTAGAGTTGAACTGTATATCTGAGGAAAAAAATATTAATTAAGACCTCTATAATATACTTGTAATTCTGATATCATGGGAAAGTGATTCTGAGTTTTGCTATGATGCTGCCTGACAGGGCTCAGTGCTGCTTCCTTGCTTTTGATATTAGGAAAGCTGGTTGGGTGATCCCTCCTAGCAGATCTTGACAGAAATTAAAAATCCCCAAACTGAATATCTTATGTTGATGTTGATATACTGGTAAGGAGGTAGCTGTACTTAATGGAGCAACAAATTCTTCAAATTATTTATTGTTTCCTTTTGAGAGGAGTTATCTTAATGCCAGTGCTTAAAATTTCATTTTGTTAATGTTGGTTGTCAGAGTACTTGGAAATTTTTTATAATTGTCACTCTTTAATGCTGTTGAACATGTTTAGGTGTGAAGAGCGTAGTGACTGTATTAAAAAATTAAAATAATGGTAATACAGCTCATCCTGAAAAAAGGTGATATACAACAGTCTCAACATAACCCATTGACACACTGGGTAAGTTTGGTCCTAGCATAAAAGTATTTCAGTGTGTTTGATAGTGATAGAATTGTTTATAATGTACATTTATTAAACTGGAGCTTTATATAGCAATCTATCAAAATACACATCGATAGCTAAATTAAATATGAATTATTGTAGGGGAGAAAGAGAGAAGAAAATAAATAATGAAAAAATAGTGACAGTCAAAGCAATGTTAAATTTGAATGGAAGAGGTGATGAATTAAAAGAATGCAGAACACAAAGTGATCATGTAAGGAGAGGAGCAGTTCAAGTACAATCACATACAGTGTCTCTGCCATAAAAAGAATAACAAATACACAAGAGATGTTATTAGATGTTCTCTGCTCTGTTTAGAGATTTTCTAAAACACTTCATAATGAATGCACAGAAAGTGGAAGTCACCTTAGCAAAAAAAAAAAAAAAAAAGAAGGAGCAACAACATTTGATCTGAAAACTCTTCTCAGAAGGTTTTGTATCAGTGTCTGTTATGGTGTGAACTTCTAAGGAGAGCTTCTGCTGTGGGGTTTTTCTCCTTTATGTTACAGATTTTTTCTCATATTCTTGTTTTATTTTCCTTGAAGCTTATGCCATGCAAGTGTTTGCACAGATGGGCAGCCAGGCATGCAGGGTTCAGTAATAACAAATAATAATAGCATTTGACCTCTTTTGTCTGTACTGTGATAGCAACATGTATTCCATTAGCACTCTGCAGTGCTCTTGTCAAGATTCTTGGTTTTTCCTGCTGGATTCTAAAAGTATTTGTTCAATTGATCTTGGAAAGTGTTGAGCTTTTCCCAAAGTCTTTCATACTTAGCTGTCATCAAGTGAAATTTTTAGCAGTTTGATTCAATCTGTAAGTAGAGGTGAATGAATCAATAAATGTTTAATGATTTTTATTGAACTAGAGAATCAGGAATATATACGTAAGAGAACTTTCCTTTTTCTGCAATATTTGTTTGTAAAATTAGATGAATAATACAAGGATCTCAATAGGACACTGGGTGCTGTCCTTGCAGTCAGAAACTAAAAGTATATTTTTTTACTTTCTGGAGAACTTCCTGTACTGTATGCTCTGCACTTACTCAATTTTTAAACTTGTGTATGGGTAGGAAGCTTGTACTATGCAAGTCACAGGTTGTTTATTTCTTTTTATTTTAACAGTGTGTATTTTAAATGCGTGTGTTATAGCACATTTTTTTCATATATAACCATGTGCCTAATTCTACTTATAGCATCACCATAATATAAAATATTGAAAAGGAGAACAAATATGATAGGAAAAGCCAGTGATTTTTTGAAATTTCCAAAATGTGAAAGGCTATTAGTGTGATATCCTAGTTCAAATCTAGAGTTGCAATGCGACAGTTCCAAATTTTGCAGCTGGTGCTTATCTATGTGTCTGACAGAGCAAAGCTTGGACTTCAGTAACACACACCCTAACAATTCAAGTGTTATTTAGTTTATATATGCATTAACAAAGACCCTTTGCAGTTGGAGTCATTACTTTGCAATCCTTTTAAGGAGAACTGTGAGCTTGCTAGTTCTCTGATCTTTATCCTATCCCAGCCTAATAGGGTAAGAGTAGTTGGGTAAATGACAGCAAAAGCCTGCTAGCAGCCTTAAATAAGAATCAGCCCAAATATGAACAAAGAAAAAAAAATAGAGAAAAGCTGTGTCATGTGTATTTTGGAGAACCCCGTTGTTACACCTTTGTTCAGTTTTCTATAGTTTGGGGATAGGAAGCAGGGACCTCCCATCTCTCTGTGCCACTGCTTTAGTAAACTCTCACCTCTATCCAAAATGGGGGATTTTGCTTCCTCCTTGCCTATTTCTCTGAGTGATTTTACTGTCTTCTGCTGCATTTTGAAATTGTCTAGACTAATATTCTCTGGGCAGTGCTGTATACTGGAGAAGTTTGGGTTAGAATTTCCTTGATCCTATAAAGGACAAAAAGCTAACTAACCATGTTGATAGATCAGTGGGGGAAGTAGGGAAAGCAAACAAATCATTAAATAAGTTACTGTTGTGGGCTGATACGAGAGGATTTAAATAAGAGATGCTTAGAGATTCTTTGAAAAGACAATGATGGAAGCTCTGTGAACCCTGCAAAGCAAAGATGGAGACTTATTTAAGCTACTGACTTCTAAGGAGATGAGAAAATCCCACTTTCAATGCTTTGTGTGGGGGGAATTCTTAATTACAAGAAACTTGTTGCTCTTTCTGTAGAGGAGAAACAAAGGACCAGCTTGTAGTGTTGGAAAAGTCAGAGGTGTAACACTAACTCACTTCCCTGGTGGCTTTCTAGCAAAAACATTTTTAAAGGCATTTGAGCACCAAACTGTTCTTTGTGCCTTTGAAAAATCCCTTGTGTGAAATCAAGCGTGATTTAGAAAGGCTTATCATTTGGAAAACCTTTGATAACACCTCATACGGATTTCACAATTTCAGAACAAACAATCTTAATTAATTCTTAATAGCAACCTGCTTACAAACTCACTCCTGCTCTCTCAAATGCATTCTTAGTAAAGAGAAGGCCACAGTGAATGTTTGCATACCTGATGTGGATCCCTGAAAAGGATGAGTTGTGAGCAGTGCACCCTGAAAGAGGTGCCTGACAAAGAGCAGTGCTTCAGATCCTTGTTGACTGTTACACAAATGTGTATTAAATCTTCCAGAATTCATCTCCATATTTATTCCAAACTGGATTTGCTGCTGGTGCTTTCCTTCATGTTTCCTTCCAAGCTTATTCCTACCTTCTAAACCATGCTGCCTTGGATCCTTGCTGAAGTCATTTGTTTCCTTGGCATCACATCTTAGTGGTGGTTTGTGTAGTCAGGGTTGCCTATCAAGTTGCAAGTTCTTATCAGTCTTGAGCTCCACATCACCACATAACTCCATGAAAGTCATTCCATGGAATATGCACAGGAACAATTGCTGCTCCTGGGGTACAAACTGGGTTTCCTAGTACAAAATCAGCTGTGTTGTTCCCTTATAATACTGGATCCATGGGGATTCCTTGTGAGGCCAGTCCCTGGCTGCCACCCTGATGGGGCAGTAAGAGAGTTGTTGCTGCAAAAAGGTGTAAAGCCTTTGAAGACAAGATGTAGATCATAAAACAGTGATGGGAAGTGCTCTTCATGTGCTCATCAAATACCCATCTCCACACAAAAATACATCTTGGTGACTATTTTTAGAATCATCATGTCCAATAAAATGTCAGGTTTTTATGTATTTCATTTATTTTCAATAATCCTACTTCTGCTGCTGCAGATCTGGGGGAGAGATGCTGCATTTATACCTTTGCTTAATGATAAAACTAGCGTAATCTTCTGATTTCAGAGCTTGTTAACACAAACTGCATTTGAAAATGGTAATTTTCCTTTAGTGAAACAGTGTTAATGGGGCTAAAACTTGCTTGGTAGCTGCATGACATTTTAAAGAATTTTGTGATTTTTGTGTGCCATGTGGCATCAGTTTACAGTACTCAGTGTCCTTTTTAAGGAATGCAAGACTAGAAGGGACCATCTGGGTTATCAAATACAAAGCCTCACAATTTCAGGCAGGGAGAAACAGACCTGGTGCAGAAAGGCCCACAGAGTAGTTTTCTTTCAAGCATCCTCCCTTGCCAAATACAATAAAGTCATTCCCAAACCCTTACAACAAAGTAAAAAATATTTTTAATTAAGAAGAAAGAAAACTACCATGTCAGGTTTTATCAAGGCCAAAAAGAAAAGCTGAAGTGTAATGAATTGCATACAAGTTGGGAGAAAAGAAAGAGCACTTACAATTAACAGAGAACAGGATTCAGAAGGGTTGCAAATTCTTCCGGTTTACTTATTGCCAAGTGCATTTCTAAGAGCAAAAATGAGCACTACTTGGCACACAGGTTGTGTATAAATCTCCTACCAATTTGGAAGGGACACCAAAGCCTACTGAAGCATGTTTGTCCAAAGCACAGCGAAGTATGATTCTGAGATAGAAGGAACATTTCATTTGATGGGAAAAATTATCTTTACCTTCATCTTTAAGAGAAATATAAACTAACAATTATGAATAGGTAGTCTAGTAGTGCAGCTATTCATTGTAAGCAATTTTTAGTGGTTTGATTTAAAGTTAATTTTGAAAAACAGCATCTTTTGTTCAGAGAAAGGAACTGCATGTTACCATAACATTATGCAGATCAGCTGCCATTACAGTAGCATTTATTTTAATAGGAGGAGGTTTTCCTGCTGTGAGGGGGACAGGCAGTTGTTTAGTTCCTTCTTGAGTGCAATTCTTTTTTCTGTCTTAGTGTCTCTTGGAAGATATATCCTTTTTCCATATCTGTGAGACAGTGAACAGGTGTATGTATACTTAATGTATCTGGAGTTTCTTAATCCACAGGGGCATGTACTATACTGAATTAATCTCCAGAAGAGAATTACACAAGGGAAATTCCTCTTCCCTGGCCCTTTTTCCTTCTCGAGAGAGATATTAAGGATTAAGTATTTTTTTTTCTTTGCATATTATCTGTGCTTACTTTAAATTAATTTTTGCTGCTTTTATGAAGGTTTTGTATCATAAAATAAAAATAATTTAATACTATGAAGAAGTGTGAACTGGGAGTGTTAAATATACACCACAGTGAATCCACCAGTTCTTTACTGCAGCTTTTACATGAGTAATGAAAAAATAGCTTAACAGTTCTGCTTATCAGTATTAATATATGCAAATACATCCAGGGATGTTGGTGCAGACCTACATGCTCATCAGTTCTTAGAGAAGAAGTCTTGGGTGAGCAAAGTCAGGAGTGTGGTCAGCATGGTGCAGGGTAAGTTCCCTCCTGAGGATGAGTTTTCCAGTGCTCCTGATTGGTTTCTGTCAGGTGTCCCAGCTCCTGCCTGTGACCAACTCCTCTAGCTCTTATTTAGATTTAGTTTAGGTAAAACTTTACTGATTTGATTTTGCCTAGCAGAGACTGAAAGATTTGTTTCTAAGTGTCATGATTAATTTATATAGTACCAATACTTATTCAATTTACAATATTAATAAATTACCTAAAAATGTAAAAAAATCCCATTAAACATACTACCATACAATTAGAACAGCAGGAAGGAAAGTTACTTAATAACTTTGTAGATGGAAACAGAAATTTTATTTAAAATAATGAGGGTTACCTCATGTTTCCATAAAGCCAGTGCACAATATAGGAAGTACAGAACACTAGATAATACATTCCAGAATGTTAAGAGGTAGAAATTTAAAAAAAATAAAGCAGAATAAATAACAAAAGTAAATTTAAAAAATTTTAAAATATCCCTGTGTATGTCTCCAGTGTTTGTGGAGTTCTGATTTTTTTTCTTCTTAATGCAAAATGTTTCTGTCAAGGCAGATTCTTTCCAAACCCATGCAAAGAAATAGATTCAGATTCTGTTTCATCTCTCATGCACTGTGTAACTTCAATACTGGTAGGGATTTTTTGCCTGTTACTATCTACATCTGGTTTAAAAACTGCCCTGTTGGAGAAAAAATTCTGGTTAGCATTTCCAGTGCAAGCACATAAAACAAAAAGTCTGATAAACAATGCACACCCCTGAAGACCTAAAAAATGCTGAAGAGCATTTAACACAGAATTTCTGAGTGATATTGCAACAGCATTGTTCCTGTGAAAGGCAGCAATATCCTGCTGGTTAAATAAGCAGCATTACTGCCTTGTTGGGAGCTTCTTGCATTATTTTTATGAATATAATATTTCTTGCTTCTTTTTTGTTGTTTCTCATTGTTTCTGTTGCTTTGCTATTTGCATGCAAAGGGTTACCTATTGCTAAGTTACCCTCTTCTGTCTGCAGGAGACAGGGAGCAGCTTTCAAGAATCACTTTGACATAATTTAGTAGATTGTGCTGACTGCTAATGGTGTTTTAAATTTTATCTTCAGTATCTCAGGGTGCGATACTAAATATGAGCTGAAGAGTTTCAGCACACTCAGACTGAACAAACCTTCTCTGGTTAAAACTGAAAACCCCAGAAGTGACTGAGAAGCACCTTTGAGCAGACAGAGCCCTGCCCCTAGGAGATAACAACGAGAGATAACGAGGCTGGGATAAGTTGACTCTAACATTTATGTTTTCCCTCAGTAAGATAGAGAAAGAATTTGGAAGAATTAATTTCTTTTAATTCCTTCTTCTATATACTGTATTTCCACGTGCAATTAGATAGAATTAATTTTGAAAGAGTCATTCTGGATCTGTGCATTTGCACAATGGTCTCTGCTCTTTTGGTAGCTGAACTGTCAGCTGGCTGTCTTTGCTGAGAAGCTGGTGAGTGCAGGTTCAGTTACCAGGGGCATTATGAATCAAGGGATGATGCAATTCTACCTCAAGAGTCTGATCTTTCTGGGAATGCATTTCTAAGAAGTCCTCAGAGAAGTCCTGAAAGGTGAAGATTGCCCTACAAGAGACAAAGCCTAGCTGAAGGAATATGAGAAATAATTGTAGCCCTAACACAGCAGCAGGTAGCTGCTGCATGAATCTGTTTTTCCCTTAGCCCTTAGGTCATTGCAAGTGATGCTCTTCAATCTGTTTCTGATGACAATTCACTGGAGGAGTCCAGTGTGCGTCTTTACAGTGAAAAATATGAATATGCTGAACGCTTCCAAATGGTTCTTTGGGGTATGTGTATTTATTTACTTTGTCAGAATTTGTTTTAGGGGGTGGGAGTGGGAAGCTGAGAGTAGATAACAGTAGATGTCTTTAATGTGAAATAGTTATGGCTGCTGTGAGCTGCTGCTCCTAGTGTGAGCCTTCTCTGTGATCCAAGCATAGCATCTGTCTTCACTGTATTCTGCATTTGCACTGACAAAATGATTCTGAACTTAGGATCAATAAGCTGAGAGAATTAGTCATTATATATGAGTACTGTGTTTTTTCCCAGGGAATTTAATCAGTAACACCATACACAATTAATTTGAACAAATCTCAGCAGGGTACAATGGGATCAGGAGCAAGAATATATTCTTAACAGTCAGGCAACACCTACAATAACTGTTCAGATTAAAATTAGAATTTGAATTAAAATTCAAGTGATGGCCATTTGCCTTTAACGAATTTCTTGGAAATAATCACTGCTGAAGTACATATTAAGCCCTTTCATTAACCTCTAGAAGAATGCCTCTAAGTGTTGCTCCTTGGCTGAGATGTTAATATGCTAGTCATGCTGATGACCTGTTCACAAAAGCTGAATTACCAGCTGCACTTGCATTGATCTACAGATGAAGAGTGCTATTTCAGAGCTATGGTGTTCTCCAGCTACAACTGTATGCAATTATTTGAGTGATAATACAACAAACATTAATTATGTTGATGAAAATGCATCCATTTTTAATATGATGAGTATGAAATATATGATTTTATATATATGGTGGGAAATCTTATACAATGAATAATAATTTTTTCATCAAAGGCACCAAAATAGACAGTTACTGCACTCATAAAAGGCTATAGTGAAGGGGTGAGACACAGGGCAAGAAATTGACTGATCTCAGTGGGGAGAGTTGCTTGAGTAGCACTGCACAGCTCATGAAATAAAACTGCCTATTTTCAGAGGACAGCTTCTCTTCAGGTGTGCTGACTAGCTGAGCTTCACAGCTCATGGGTCCTGAGCAGGGAGGTGCCTCCCAAGCAGACTGTGCCTCAGCCCGAGGTGCATGGCAGCACAGAGCTCAGGCAGCACTGGCAGACGGGCAGTGAACCAGCAAGGGCACACAGAGGCTCAAAAGCTCCTGTAGGGGCAGGTGGCAGGTGCAGGAGCAGAACTTCACTCTGCTCTGGGCCTTTGCTCCTGCTGCTGGGAGGTTTCTGGATCACTGTGTGTGCCTGTGGTGTGCACTGGGCAAGGAGGCAAAGGCAGGGGCTGAGCTGGGAGCGTGGCTGACACAGATGTCAGAAATGCTGAAGCACACCTCAAGGTTTCGAATCACTGCTTTGTCCTGTGCTGCCTGCCATAACCTGGTCATTACTCTGGCCATGATGTTTATCCTCCTGATACAATAGAAGAAAATAATGCAAATTCTGTAAATTTACAGTGTTGGGTTTCTGTGGAGAGGTCACCCTTTGTTTTGGCCTGGCAGTCCAATTAATAGCAGTGATGGAATTAACTGTCTCTTCGAGATGAAAGCTAGTGATGAGACACATCTCTGATTCGTTCTTGTAATATTTCTCTTTAATTTAGCATATCTTGAAGGTAGGGTTTTAAGCCTAAAAGCAGGTAGGAGTGCTATGTTGAAAGCAGACATATGCTGTGTAAAGACAAACAAGTGGAAACAAGGTGTATTAGCAGCACTCATGTTTGTGTGCATTAAAAGAAAACCGTGAAACAGAAAATGTTAGGCAGAGTTAAAAAGAAAGGCATGTTGTAATATATGGGCTTCCTTCTGTGTGAATGGCAAAGTATTTTGTTGGTGATTAGTTTTTACTTGTGTAGTTATACCTGACCTGTTCCTGTTGGGGGAATTTCCCTAAAATAATAGTAATAATAATAATAATAATAATAATAATTCAGTTATACTCCCAAAATATGAAGAAATATAAATAATTCAAAGGATTTTTATAATGAAAAAAAGATGTGGTCACAGCCCATAGGGAAAAAGAAATGGGACAAATATGCTCAATGCTTGGTACATCACTAAAAACTAGGGCCAATAGGTTTGTATCATAAAACAAAACAGCTGAGTCACACATCTTGTGTTGTGATTACTTTTAGTATTTGATGGGAAAGTTTCCTAGATTATCTATTTGTAAATAAGAGTTTTTTTCATTGTAAAAAATGTCTGTAACGTCTGTCCTAGCCTCACCATATGAAACTGAAATGGCAGTAGATAACCCTCATCAGCTTCCAGCCTCCTTGTATGAGGCACAGTATCAAATAATCCTCAACTGTTCCTCATTCAGTATTACTTGAGTCCTTTACTCTGAGATTTATCTTAAAATAGAGTAATGGTACTGATGAGTGTTAATCTGCTTTTCCAAATATTTTTCAAAACATATCCCAAGATTACAAAAGAAGGTTTTCTTCTGTGCCCCAGTGGGGAAGTTGCTCGTAAGGTCCATGCAGGGGTAGAAAAAAGAAAAAAAATAGAAAAATTAAAAATTACTTTTAGAAATTTCCCCTCAGAAAGCCAATAAACCTTTGAGTTATTTCAACTTTTCAAATATTATACTAAGCCCAACATAGTAGAGAAATGGCTTGGGTTGAGCTCTGTCCTGCAAAATAATCACTGTCTGTGCTGCCTGGAGTATTTTGGAGTTTGAAGTTCCTGATCTTTTTTCCTCTACCAAGTCAAGTTTTCCTTTGTAGTACTTCTTTCCCATGGCTGTTGCCACAAATAGATAGTATGAGTTTCTTCAGAGACTGACACTGATTGTAGCTGATTTTGGCATTCTTGAAAAGCCACAGCTACAATCTGAGAAAGGGTTTGTTGCAAATCTCTTGTGTGGATTGGTGGGTATGAGCCATTGTAGGTGGACTTGGTGAAGAACTTTGGTGAAGAAAATAGGCTCCTAACTTAACATACACTGGGAACTGTGAAGTATTTTACATAAAAAGTCATGTATAAATATGTGTTACATAACCACAGCAAGCAGCTGTGATGGAGCTTCTGAGGGGCCTAGGACAGGCAGCGCCCACAGCCTGCTGGAGAGATCAGTGTCAATTACAAAAGCAGTTGTTTCCCCAAAATTTGTTTGTCAGAGTTCTTGCAATTGAAAAGAGGGATGAATGTGATAAAACAAGGCAGCTATTTGGTTTCCAAGAAATATTCACAAACATAGAATTAGTGCTTTTATTTGTTGTTGTTCTGCTTTGTTTTCAGATAATGCTGCAGGACAGAAAATACTGGGTTGTAGAAAGTGGAAAATCATTTAAGATTTTATTTTATGTAGAAAATGGAAAATTACTTAAACCTGCATTTAAGTTACAGTTGCTTTCAAAGAACACCTCTGATCTGGAGGAGTGGGTTTGGAATGGAAGTGAATTTGCTTTGAATTTACTTCTATTCACACCTTCCTTTCTTCTGTTAGTTGCTTATAATTTCATTGATGTATGTACCAGTGGTGTATATAAAAACATGGTATGTTAATGACATAATTAATATACCAAGCAGCACATGAAGGCACCTTGACAGGCTTGTGGTTTACCAACACTGGTTTTACAAGATTAGGCTGGAGCTCTCTGACTGCCTGATGTGAGTTGTTTACTCAGTCTCTCATAATGCTGAAAATCAAGTTGTTGTCAGCTGAGGGAGCAGCAAAGTGTTACCATCTTCAGTGCTTACCAGTTGGGCTTCTTTGCCTTAGTGAGCCGGTCATAATTTTCAATTAGTTTAAGGATAATAAATTCAGAGAGCAATTTTGATCTCAGCTACAAAATTACTTGTTTAAATGCTTAAGACAGTTGGAGACACAAAGGAAAAATTATTCATACATAGAAAAAAAAAAAAAAAACCAACCCAGAACACAAACATTTTTAAATTTAGTAGAAGAGATTTTTGTCTTTGAAGGTTGAAATGACTGGATCTTGCAGGTAATGGCCTTACAGCTTTTGGCCAGTAGTCCAGTCCATCCCAACAGATCAATAATCCTTTTAAGCAGAGTGAACAGAGTAACCAGCTGGCAGTGCCAGTGTTCTGTGCCAGCTCAGTGACCTCAGCCCAGGCCCTGACCAGCCTGATAACCCTTACTACAAAATGCAGCAGCAATATTTAAGGACTTTGTGGTGGTTTTGGCTGTAGGGTGAATGAATGTGGCCTGTAAATGAAAGCCTTCTGCTCCCTAGGAGAAGGTGATTCATTTTGGAGTGGCTGTGTGGAGTGTGCTGTTCCCCAGGTGTCTCTGTGATAGCACTCTGCTATTCCAGCTAGGGCAGCTATGTCTGCTGATCAGGTTGAAGTTGTTGTCCTTTTGTGTGAGAGGTTTGCTGTTTAATTACATAGACATAAGTGATTTCTTGTCACCTGTAGTCAAGGCACAGCGGAATTTGAAGTTCTGCTGTGCTTGCTGTACAATATAGTTTTATGTCACTTACACAAGGCCTCAGGTCTCCTGATTTAGCAGCTTAACACCTGTCAGATTCATAGAACAAAGTCAGAATAAAAATTAATGTTCTCTTTTGTGAATTCTCTTCACTAGAGGTAATCCAAAGGCTTTATTTCTTCAGTTTTGCTGGTGCATTTACTGCACATAACAATAATTATCTGAGATAAAAATCTACCGTACTTTGACTCCCATTGATAGTGAAGCTCATTACACCCCCATTATAATTATTACCCTCTTTATGTATACCTTGTTAAACACTTCAAAAGCTGGCATCCAGGGAATGCTGTTTTAAGAAACTATTTAAATGATCAGGATGAATTATGTAAGATATTAAAAGTATGTTCCTTCTGCATCACTTCAAATCTTACAAAATTTGGGGTGCATAATAATCAGAATTATACAAATAATATTATTCTGTCTAACAGTTCTCTGACACTTTCCCAGTATGCATTTGCTTCACTAATGCAAATTTATCTCTGGGAGCAGTCCTACTAAAGGCAGTATAGGAGTAAAAGCCATGGCTAATAAACAAAGGGTATCTCTGCCTGCAATACTCAAGTAAATGTATGTCTTGAAAAGTGTATCACAGGCTATGGGCAGCCAGGAGAAATAGAAATGCAACTAATAGCTAATAAGGATAATTACAAAAACCTCAAACCCCAAACATTTGTGTTTTATCAGTGAAGCTGTACCATTCAAGACACGGACTCTTGGCTCTTGGTATGTGACAACTTCAGCTGTGTAGTGGGGATCAGTTAAACCAAAGCCACAGAGATTACCACTGTCAGAAATGTTACTTTTCACAATTTACACCTTTTTCCTTGGCATTTCTTTGGCAACTGTTCTGTGACATGCAGGAGATAATGCAAACTTAGACTGAAATATGATTTTCATTTCAGTGCTGAAGAGCTTCACTTCCAAGAACACAGCATTCAATATATGAAAGCCTGTTTTTCTATTAAAGACAATTGAATTTTTAGAAATGTATTTCTGCTCTGCAAAATGACTCTTAAAAATTGAATTCTGAAGTGAATCATAGGGCAAAATGAGTTTATTTAATAGCAGGACAAGACTATGTTGGTTTGGAAAATGTAGCAAAGGTCTCTACAGTTTAGGCATTGCTATTGACAGTTCTTCTGTGTGGATTCTCTACTGTTTAGCAGTTGCATGAACCTGATAATTTACACAGATATTTTACATGCCTGAGGATGCTCTTTGTAAATAATGGACTGCAGAGTTAGTCCAAAGAATGAAACAGACTTGACAAATACATCAATGCAGGTCTTGTAAAACCAAACCCCTATTTAACTCACTATGGTTAAATTGGTTGTGAAGAGTTTACTAAAACCAACCTTTTAAAAATAGTTTGTTGCTTGTACTGTGAATATGCATCAGAGATATGGTTAAAAAAAAAAGGGGGGGGCAATTTAAAACATTTTCAGACCATATTTGGACCAAATTTTAATGCACTTCATTTTTTATCCCCCTGGAATAGCAGTATCTATCCATAGTAATTTTTTGCTGAACCATTGCAACAGTAAAGCTTACCTGAGTGAGTGAAAGAAGCAATAAGATCTAGGATGTTTGCTTTGCATCCTAAAACTAATACTGAGATCAAGTTGTTTATACTGGAGGTAGGCCCAGGTCTATTTTGGAATCATCACTTCTGATCCTCTACAATTTTGTTATTTGGACTGAGATCTTATTTAACTTGTCTTATATTCAAGTGCATGAAAAGATCATGCATGGAATGCCATGCATGAAAATCTAATCTGGAAATACCACACATTTGTGCACACAGCTTCTGGTTATTTATTAAGGAGCAGCTGTTTCAATTAAACATTTTACTTTTGGTCACAATAAAAAACTAGTAATAGTTTGACTCAGTTGACATTTTTAAAAGCATATTAAATATTTAAACATTTTTTTTTCTGCTGATGGCTTAGAGAAGCGTCTAGTTACTTCATTTTTTGGTGATCACATAAGAACACTGCAGAAGGTATTTTTAGATGTAAGCTAACACTCTGTCCCTCTTCTGGATATAGGAAACTTTCTGATTTCATTCTAGTTCCAAGAGTAAATAAAAAATGGGGTGTGAAATGAAATATCTGTATATTGCTCTGATCTTTAAAACGCATTTAATAACAGAAAAAACTACAAACATTTGCTGTATTTTTAAGGAAATAAAAGTCCACAGGATAGTGAGGTGAACTTTGTATCCCTATATGCATACCCCACTAAAGTAGCTGCTCATTTGCACTCATTCCTTGTTTTTATTCTTTTAGATTTTTGCCAGATTCTGTTACTGGGTTATGCTACTCTCTTGATTTAGAAGTGGTAGAATGTTGGCTGTTTAGCCTAGCTTCTCTTGTTTCTTTTCTAAATATGGACCACTTTGATTAACAGCAGTACAATTTTGATATTTCAGGTGTGTTATGGATTAAACATACATTTGTATACTACAAAAAACAAGATTACCCTTTATTCTTGTTTTTCCACAGAGATATAAAAGCTTCTGGCTCAGAAATAAGATTCCCCTCTCCCTATCCCACCTCAAATTTTGTGTTCACTTTTTTCTAGCAAGTCCTTTCCCAACTCATGCAAAAAAGCAGTGATGTCTGAAGAGCAGCAATCTCTGAAACCTGGAACCTGAAATGTTGAAAGTGTCGAGGCATGAGCCAGGATCTGCTCTGCCACTAGAAAATATGGGAGACTCTTGGGCAATTTAATGTAGAATGCCAGAAACCTGGTTCTTATCAGGCAATGTCAGAAGACTTCAAAGGTTGCTTTGTGGCTGAACATTGCTCCCTGTGCTGTAACAGTGAGGCATCCAGAACACACTGAGCATATTCTCAGTTTGTCAGGATGTCTTGGAAGGTGAGGAGGAAGGATCAGCATTTTCTGCGTAATGCAATGGTTAATAAAAAGTGAAGGAAATTTTAGGACATGTGGGAAACATATTGCAGTCTTTCTGTTTTGCGTTCTTGTGAGAGTCCAAAAGATTTTTTTCAAGAATGTCATTTTGGCATTTCAAAAAAACATTGCAGGGTTGTGGCGTTCCACCCTGAAGGGAAGGGAAGCACCCAAGATTTGTATATGCCCGTGGTTGAAAAGGAACCACAAATATCAGAGGCTTTTAAAAAGACAGTTTTATTGGTAAATTATACATTTGGCATGGAAATTGGTATGTTAGTCCCTTATCTTCTCATGTAAACACAGGGGTGGATTTTGAATAAAGGGTAGCGTGAAAGAGAGAGGGAGAGACAGAAAGATCACCAGTGCTGGCTCCAGCATTGATCCAGCACCCTGGGATGTGCACACCAGGGCTCTGTGGAGGTAGGTTTTTATAGCTATGTTTCCCTACCCTGGAGGTAACTTTCTCTCTGTCTGTGCAAGCTGTTACAATGTGCAGTTCATTCTCCTTGGCGTGTCTGGAAATGGGTCAGAGCCCCTTGGGGGTCAGGGGCGGTCTTGTTTCCCCCTACTGAACCAGCCTTTGGTCCATGTCTGCTTCTTGACCTCAATCCCATGGCTGTGCTACGCTGTGCTTATTCCCAGGACCCAGAACAAGGACATTTGTCCCAGAAAAGTACTGCCCTACCTCCCTTGTGGCCCCTTCTGCAGCCCCATCCCGTTGTTTCTCTCAGCATGTCCTTGCCAGCGATCCTTGTTGGCTCCGTAGCTGCCGGTGTTTGAGACCTGCAGTCAGCCCCTCGTCCCCAGCCTTCTGCAGGGCTGTCTGTACAGATGTGTAGCAGCAGAATGTGTGGTGAGGCACTAGATTTTTGACATGGGTCTTTTTAGGTGTCCCTGTTCTCCCAGAGCTGCCCAGCCTAACAAGGAGGAGCGTGTTACTGTGGAGTAGCCAGAGAAGCCTCGTAGTTAGAACAAGCCATGAAGCTTCCTGGAATAAACCTGGAAAAAATCTTCTCTCTGCTTTCTTAGGCGTGGTTTTAAGACAAGTCACCCCATAGATCTTGTGGTTTTAAATAATTCATTCTTGAGTATTTGAGAGATCAGTAGCTTTGTAATATCTGAGCTAAATTTAGCTATGCTTTATGTGAAGATGGCAACAAGTGTTCTTTTAGAGTGCTAAGTGATTGGATGGGATAATTAAAAAAAAATCACATATTGCTTTCTGTCTTTTATGTGTTACTCTGTAAGAAGAAAATATGAGAGGATTGGCACACTTTAGTCTACCAGTGTATTGCAGTGACATGAATTTATAAATAAGTAAAATATTTTTGCTTGAATTTCCTATCACATTTGAAAAGCTGCAAGTGTCAAGTGCTCTGGGTTGGTTTTTATGTTGGTGGGTTTTCTTTTTTTGTAATGAGAATTTTAATAGATGTGTGTTTGGCTGTATGAAAATATGCAACAAAAGTACTCAGCCTATCTTGGGGCAATTTGATTGTAAAAAGCTTGAGTTTGAATTCTTACATTTTTGTCAGAGTGGCTTGACATAGAAGCAAGTTTTGGGGGAAGGGCTTGGTATTTATGTGTTGAGTTTTGAGCAATGCTGGGGTTTTTATGATTACCACCATACAGTTAGATCTCTGGGTCCTGGGGAAATACGCCTTTGTCAGTAGAGCTGGAAAATGTGAGTTAAGGAGTCTACTTTTGGGGTTTCCATGAAAACTTATCCAAGTTACAAAGGTTCTGCTTTTCCAATTTTCCATAAGTAAAACATGAATAAATGTACTTTCATTTTCTTTATAAGGGTACCTGTGTTTTAATTCAGGCACATTGTATTTTAATTTCCTTTGTAAAGTATTTTGAGAATTGTAGGTAAGCATTTTTTATAGAGGAACAGACATTTATTGGCAGGAATTTGTCTTGGATTTACTGTAGGTTAAGGTAACTTTTATTTGGCACCTTTAAGAACAATTTCAACAGTATAAAAATATCCACTCTGGGGAAAAATGATTACTCTATACTTCTATTGGGCTGTCATGGAGTAACCAGAAGCCTGGAGGCTCAAAGTGCAGCTTGAGAAAGTACAGCTTTTCATTTTACAGGGAGTCTGTGCCCCTGATAATTTATGGGCAAGGCATGGCTGTAGTCAGACCTCTGTAGGATTTAGATGGTGAAAGATGAGTAGGGAAAATTTTATCTCCACTTCTGTCTTGTGCACCTAAAGCCAATATTGTTCCATCTCACTGGGTTTTGTTAAACAAACCATCTACAAGGATCAGATTTATTTAGCCATTATTGAATTACTCCAGCTCCTGTAAAATACGAGGCTAAAGAACACTAAAAGGTGATTTTGTAAATAGAGCCCATTCTGTTTCTATTGTATAAACAGAGCTTAGTGTCACAGATTCATATTTTTGTAGGCTGCAGTTGTCTCACTACTGAAGTTCACCAAATAAGGTCTCAAAACAGAGTGTTTAGCTTTCCAGGTGCTGAATGAGATCACCAAGTGGTCAGATGAACTTTTTTTGTCTATATCTTGCCTGATAGCAAAGCTTTTCTGAAAACTTAGAGCCCTCTGTATTTGCAGTTATTTTCATCTATCAATATGCTATTGATTCTACTTCTGACCAGTTCCCAAGGCCATAAATAAGAATTGATAATTTGGAAATATGTGATTGTCCCCTGTACAAGAAGAGACAGTTCTGCTGACTAGGAATTTTTCGTATGAATTCTGAAGTAGTTACTTTAACAATGCACTCAAATTTATATTTTAAAGTAATGTCCTTGCAGATCAGAACT
Organism: Vidua chalybeata; assembly: GCF_026979565.1. Taxonomy (NCBI): domain Eukaryota; kingdom Metazoa; phylum Chordata; class Aves; order Passeriformes; family Viduidae; genus Vidua; species Vidua chalybeata. The sequence continues at coordinate 12,442,150 of NC_071540.1, forward strand.
GACATTGGTTGCTGTTACTTAGTTTGCATAACCATGATATTTTTAGAGGCATTCGTGGCATTGGCCCCTCTAAAATACAACAGAAACTGTCAGCCTGCTTCTATTTCCACTGAAATAAAAATAATTGAAGTAAGTTTATGGAGTCCAGATTTTTAGATGAGTCTTCATGCCCTCCAGTGAAGTAGAACTAAATGCCCTTGTAAAAAGTTCCCACATGGCTTGTGTTTGATTAGTTAGCTGATGTTCACAGGCTGGCACTGGTGCACTCACAGAATGCACAAAGCTTTGGAGGTGTATTTCAGAATTTGGAGCTGTGCTGGTGAAGTTTCCTGGGTTTGGGTCGGGTCTCCAGGGAGCAATTAATACAGCTGGTGTGTAAACACAGCATTCACTGCTGGGAGTGCAATTTATATGTGTGGAGTAAAGAATAAACCTCTCCTAGGCTTGAGAGATGTGATGTGGCCCTTCTGCATTTATGACTCTGGATGTAAGTTTTGAGCAGGTATTGTTGTGTCAGGGTAGACCCAGTGTTGCTTGCAGGAATTTGAAAGCTGATTGTTTCTGCAATAATGCATTCAGATTCAATTTTTCATCGATGTTGAATGAAAAAGGGGACAAAACTGACATGTTTTAACACTTTTCAATGGGTTATAATTGTTAAGATCTTTTTTTAACCGGTGTTTCCACACATTAGGATAATTGAATTTATACTTTTTTTAAAATTAAGTTTAAAACATAATGCAATTTATTTAGGTAGCAGAAGGTGTGTGGGTATTGTTTTTGGCCTAGATTCAGCTCCCTTAACCTGTGGTTAATAACAGCACCAAATCTCCTTCAATGTACAGCTTTTAGAGCCATTCAGAGAGGGGCATCACTGACATTCCAAGGGTTCCTTAAGAAAATTTAACCCAAGTGCTTGATCCTTCCTTGTGTAGAACACAGATTGCACCATCACAAGTCTCCTCCCTCAATATACCAGAGACCTGAGCAGCTCCCTGGACTTGTAGGGGTGCTTGGGGTTGTTTTCTGCAGACATGTGCTCAACTGCTGACATCTCTGCTATTCAGGGAGACTTGTAAATTCACACTTCTTAGTCTTTTAGTTTTTACAGGTTAGCTCAATTAAGTTAGACATCTTGTTTATACTGATTCTTGCTGGTTGCCTGCCTATGGACAAATAGAAAAGCTGCAGAGCAGCCTGGCAGTGTTTGATGACCTTCTTTAGAAAGGAGGGAGAGAGTTTAGGCAGAAATTGGTAAATGAACATTGCAATGGCAAGTCTGCAAAAACACTGTCCTCCTTCCCTTCTTGTCCTGCCAAATCCTTAGTTTGAATGGATTCTGCTTTATTCATCAGTACCAGTGATTCACCAAATTCAGCTTCTCATACCAAGAGAATCCATGTTTTTACTAAGTTTTTACAAAGATTTTCCTAAGCTGTAAATTGGTACTGATTTAAGTGGCAGTTAAGGTGAGCCAGTAAGTTCTACTTAAATTCCCTTAGCCTGCATTGTGAACTCCTTCATGGAATGAGTCCCAGCCAGGATGACAGGATTTCAGTTAAAACATCAGGCTGTGAAGTGTTCACAGGGGAACAAGAAAACATCTTCATTAGAGCCACTGACCCCTTGAGATGGCTGCATCTCTGTAATTACAGTCATGTAATCAAGCATGGAAAGCAGTTCACGTGGTTTTGGCCTTTTGGAGTAGGTTTTTTTCCAGAAGGTTAGTTAGCTGTTGAACTAGACTCTAATTAAAAGCATGTATAAGAATAATCAGGGGAACAACACTGAATAAAGGAAGGAAGATTTTATGAAGTGTGTCTGGGAGGAAAACCAGATGAGAACAATGAGGAAAGCAAAAATTAAGTTGTGGTTTGTCTAATAGGCCTGAATGACGTGAGAGCCTGAGTGAGAATTCCCTCAGTTACCTCAGATCTTCATTTCACCTGTGCTCAGTTACAAACACCGATTTTTGCTGTTTCACATGGTGTAGTGGGACCATTTTTGTAAGATTGTTTTCTCTGATTCAAATTTCAATGACGATAAATCAAGGTAACAAAAAACCACAGCCTGAATAAACTGCTTTTCTAGAATTCATTTTTAGGTAAATATTGCTACAATTTTCACTGGAAACCAGCTGTCAGGATTCAAGACTCACTAGTTTTAATGAATATATGTAAATTATGATGTGAAGTTACCCATAGGGTAACTTTCCAAATCTGTTAGACACTGATCAGCATTTTTATCCTTTTTTTAAATAAATAACTGTTCTGCCAGTGGTTTACTTATAGTTTTAAAAATACAGTTGATATTACTATCACCTTTGAAGAAGTTTTAGTTGTCTGAATTTGAAAGTGTATTTTAGTTTCTAAGCAAAAGGAAGTTAAAACTTTTCTGACCATTTCTAGACTGTTCTCATAACACTATTATTGCAAGATTTGTTGTTTTTCTTCTGTTTCTCCTATCACTTGTTGACTTGTATTGTCCTTTATTTAGTTTGCAAGCAATACTGGAGGTAGAAACATCTCTTTTGATCTATGATGTCTCCATCATACTTCTGGGCATAATTATAATCATAAAAATCTTTGAAACCTTTCTGCCTGATGTCTTGTTATCACTGAAGTTGAGATGTTCTATACTGCCACCATAAAAAAAAATTAAATAAAGTCTATTTTTAGCCTTCAAACACTCACAAAGTAATAAAACCCACCAAACAACGCCGCTGTTTACGTCTTTGTAGCATACAAAAATATCTGTTTCATTGCAATATCTTAAATTCTCCCTTAATCTCCCAAACCCCTATGAATAAAGCATTGGATTACCAAGTAATACCCTTCATCACAAGGAATTAGGCACTTTAGCTTTAGGCTCCATCTAAACCGTTGCATTAGGAGCGATGTGACTGACGTCATGTTTTCCAAGTTCCCGTTGACTCACATGGTGCCTTCCCTCACCCCTTAGGATCTTGTTGAGATAAAATCTGTCTCTCATGACCCTCTTAATTCTCTTTTTTTGGGGTGGCTTTGAGGCACTAGCGCGCGTAGGATTTTCTAGCAAGGAGTAGGAAACTTAGTTCCTGTTTGTGTGTGTGCCAGTGAGTCTGTGCCAGAGCTTTGGCAAGCTTCGTGATTGCTTTCATCTGTAAGTTTAGTAAGTCACGATAATAATTTCCTTCCAAGAGGAGGGTTTTTAATGAGGACCTTGACGTGTCCATGTCTTCTGTCTGCAATATGCAAAAATTTAAAGGACATCCAGCTAATGATACCCTCTTCCCTTTTTTCCCAGCCATTATATTTTTGGTACCAGGGCTTTTGTACTTCTGTGTCATGGGTTGTGGGAATTCTATTAGAATTCATGGAATAAAATGCACGGAATACAGTTATTGCCTCCTCACTTCAGCAGGCTGGTAGTGAGAAATGCAGTCGGCACCTGGTCAAAAACAAAAACTCTTCTGATTTTGAAAGATGCTCTCCCTTTTTAAGGCAGAGGAAGTGTAGGAGTCACCAATGTGGCCTTGAACCACCATAGAGCCTTTAGTGTTTACAAAGAACCACGTTCTTGCTAAAAGTTGTTAAAACAAACCTCAGTCCAAACCAATTTGCTTCATGACATGTGCTGTGCAATCTTATCCCATGGAAAGATTGGTGATTCCATTCATTTTTCTTCCATTTTTACAAATACACAATAGTATGTTGGATCTACAGTAAGCATGAATTCCTTTTACATAGTATGTCTCCACAACCTGGATAATTGCTTTTGTGCAGCTGTTTTAGTTGGGTGTTTTATGGTTTGCTGGACAGCTTTATCTTGTAGATTTATCTTGTAGATAGATTATTGATACTGCAGTCCATAATAGAACTGGCAAGAGTTGTATTGAATGGATTTTTTTTTTTTTTTTTTTTTTTTTTTTTTTTTTTTTTTTTTTTTTTCTTCAGCACATCACTAAGCAGGCACTGACTGCTCTATCTACAAAACTGTCCCTTGGTTTCATGTTCCCCAGGGAGCTGTAACATCCTGTCATCATATGCTCAAGGAAACACCTATTGAAGACCTAATTAGGCAATTTTTTTATGGATCCATGGAGCTTTTGCATTTTCTTCTGGTCTTTTATTTTAAAATAGGAGAAGTCAAATTGCCCTTATATTCTGCAACACTGCTGCACCTTTCACCAGGAAGGCTGTCAGCCTGGAAGTTGGAATATAAGGCTTGCAGTCTGTCCTCAGTTCACAGATCCAAACATGTTCTGTTTACCCTTGGCACTGCTGTAAACAAGAATCTTTCTGGTCTGCTGAGTGATTATGTAAATAGGGCTTTTATAAAGCATTTTAAGCACCCAGTAGAACAGAATAACTTCTTTAGAGTTTTTTCTTTTCTAATGGTAATTACATAATTGGATAGGTTTTAGGTTATTTTTTCCTATCTGATGTGTAGATGCCAGAGTCACTTTTTGAGCATTTTTACTGAAGGATCCTAAAAATCATCCAGGAAAACAAATCTGCCAGGCTTCCCCCTATTATCAACATCCCAAAATGCCTTTGGCACTGAGTAAATGCCAAGCATTTGTTATTTGGCACTTGACTTGTCCCTTATTTCTTTGAACTCAAACATGTTGCATAAAATTGGTGAAGTTATGCTGAGGTAATAATTGAAACAAAACAAAACCCCCCCCAAATCCTTCCCTGATCCAACCTTTCCAATTTCCATCTAAATGCACTATATGTAATAAGTCTTTAATTGTTGTGAGAAAAAATCAATCTGCTTTAAACTTCCAATAAATGTTACTTAAACTTCCAATATATTTTGTCTTTTGTTTCTGCAGGTTTCTGTTTTGCCTCTGGAGAGTTTCATTATGGCAGCCCCCAGTGAACAATGACATCCTTCGACAAATACAGATGCCAAAAAGCCAGACGAAAACAGTGGCCTTGTTTCATTTTTACTCCAACACAGTGAAATGGTGCTCTTAAAGTTTTATTATTGACTCTCACTGGAAAAAAACCCGATCTCCTGACCAGACCTTTTTTCCCCCAGCCCTCTCCCAGTGTTCTTATGGATGCTTGACACAGTGACATCATGTAGTAGGCCCTGAAGCGTTGTCATAACTGAGTTGCAATGGTTTTATACACTTCTCCATTTCCCAACAGCTTTCTGTCAGTTCTGCATTCTTTTTCCTGGGGCCTGATTTTCCCATGTTACTGGCTAGCAGACAGGCTCGTGGGCTCTTTTGTTCCAACCACCTATGAAAAACGTCAAAGAGCAGATGACCCATGCTATTTTCATGCACTCTGCATCATTATTACCACTCCCATCTACCTGGCACTCTTGGTGGCCTCTCTTCCTTTCGCTCTGATTGGCTTCTTGCTCTGGTCCCCGCTGCAGTCAGCCAGAAGGCCCTATATCTACTCCAGGCTGAAAGACAAGAACCACACCAATGGAGCCACACTGCTCACTGAATGGAAGGCTGCAGGGAGTGGGAAAAGCTTCTGCTTTGGCAGTGCCAATGTTTGCCTGCTGCCCGATTCTCTGGCAAGATTCAATAACGTTTTCAATACACAGGCCAGGGCTAAAGAGATTGGCAGGAGGATCCGAAATGGGGCGAGCAGGCCACAGATTAAAATATACATAGATTCTCCTACCAACACATCCATCAGTGCAGCCAGTTTCAGCAGCCTGGTCTCCCCCCAGGCTGGAGATAACCGTACTGTCAATGCTGGCATCAAAAGGACAACATCCATGGAGTACAAAGGAGACAATTGTGGCTCAAACAACGGCGAGGAGAACAGAGAAGATAAAGGTGGAAGCGGAGAGCCACACGAGGGAGAAGAAAACACTTGCATTGTCCGTATCAATGGAGAGGAGAACGGCCACATGTCAGACACAGAAACAGACACCGTCAATGGCCAGGCTCGTGCCAGTGGCCCAGCAGAGCCCTCACTGGAAGGTGATGCAGAGGTGTCAAAAACACCAAACCACAAACAGAAGGAAGGAGATTCTGGGAGTTTAGACAGCTGCTCTGCCTCACGAGAGTCCCTAGTCAAAGTCCGTGTTGGAGATGGTACAGTGGACCAAAGCACTGTCAACAACAAGCTCCTCTACAAAGCTTCAATCATGAAGAAGACTTCAGTGCGGAAAAAGAAACACACAGATGAGACCTTTGATCATGAGATCTCTGCTTTCTTCCCTGCCAACCTGGACTTTCTGTGCTTGCAGGAAGTGTTTGACAAAAGAGCTGCGGAGAAATTGAAAGAGCAGCTCCATCACTATTTTGAATACATCGTCTATGATGTTGGGGTCTACAGCTGCCATGGCTGCTGTAGCTTTAAGTTTGTGAACAGTGGTCTACTTTTTGCCAGCCGCTATCCTGTTATGGATGCTGCCTATCACTGTTACCCCAATGGAAGAGGAATGGACTCCTTGGCTTCCAAGGGAGCCTTGTTTCTCAAGGTAAGAGCCTTTTTGAAGCTGTAAGTATTGACTCTGTATATGTGGCAAAGTGGTAAAATTACATTATTTTCTCATTTCTTTAGACCTCAACAGAGGCAATATTAAGATTTAGATTTCCTGATATAACCGAATGGGTTATAGATACCATTTTTATGGGATTTGTAGCCTGAATTCTGTGTTAAAATGATGGATGTGTCTGAAACAATGAGGGACTTTTGAGGGAAGAACTCAAGTATAATTTCAAGACTCAAAATTTGAAGTGATTTTCATGATATTTTAATTTCTTTCTTTACAGAAATCTCTGCAAGAAAATGCATAAATTCTAAGCCTCATAGCATGAGTACAGTGCAATGAGCATCACTGTTGGAAACCAGCTTGTGCTCGTTGTGTGTTTGTCTGGCAATCAAAAGACAATCAAATGTCTAAATGTCAGTATAATAAAGCTGAAAGAATTGCAGTGAAATGTATGGCTACTCTGCTCTCTTGCTTGCAAAAGAATTAGTAAGGAGAGATATGAAGAATAAACAAGACAAACGTGCCTGGGACACTGGGGAACACAGGGCTTTTTTGCGTTATTAACACAGTTTACATAAATTAACTAATGGTAGAGAGAGCAGGAAGCCTGGGGTTGTATGACTGTAAATCATGAAAAGCAGAAAGTCTGCATTTGCTTTTCCAAGACCTAATGGCTGTTCATGCTTAACTCTTGGGAGTATCTGGCTGTGCTGTTTCTAACCTGGAAAGCAGGCTTTTCTAATTTGTGATTAATCAAGAAACAAAAATTTTTGCCAGAGATTCAAGTCTGTAGACTCAAACCTAGAAAGATCTGAAAATGTCTGGAATACTGAATTTTAGATTTTGTGATTTGGAATGGGTTTCACTAACTAAATCCTGAACTTCTTTTCTAACACTGGCAAAGTACATCAGATGCTCAAATTATTTTCTAGTCACAAGTCCTGAACAGAAGTCATTAACAGCCATTAAGGATATGGATTGTGAAAAAGGATCAGTGGGAGGTTTTGTACTCCATTTGTAGTTTTTAACCAAAGCAAAAACTTTTGGTACTATGACTTGTGTAAGAAAACACTCAAATATTAGAATTTTGGTTCTGATAATAGTTCAGTATTTCATGTACATTGACATAAACAAAAGCCAATCCCTATCTGAATACATGTTTCCAAAAACTGGGTCCAAGCTCTCTCTATGTTGCACTCCTATGTGTTTATAAACAGGAACAATTTATTTTTTATCACAAATTGCTGCAAACAAAAAATAAATATAGATCTTGTGCAGTATAAATATTTCTGGGGTTACAAAGACTACCCTTGAACATATGCATATATTGGGGATTAAGAGATTAAAACCAATCTGTTTTTAACTGCCCATTGCTGAGTCATTGATTTTCCACCCTGCTAGGCAGGCTGCAATGTCTCCATTTCTCTTGCAGAAAATTAAGCCTCTTTTCAAGATTCCACTGGGAAGATGAACTTAATTATGGATCCAAGTTGTTAAATAATGTTATAGTTGAGCAGGGAATAGAGGCCAATTATGATAAAGTTCCAAAGATGACTCCATTCTTTTAAATGTAACAGAGTTCTGCCCAGCCATAAGACTGTTTTTCCTCCTGTCTGTGTCATTCTGATATACTTTTTTTCATACCTAAAATATTTTTCATTCTGAGTTAAGTCTATCTTAACATGAATTTGCTTTCTCTCTTAATTGTACATTAAATGACCAATTGTGCATAGGTAATTTCTTTGATGACAGCAACAACATAGAGTAGGAATAATTATTTAATTTTGTCTTTGAAATAAAGTAGGTTTAGAGGCTGTTATTCTTGATGTGGTGTTTAGTCAGCAACTGGGTGGGTGTGGGCTCCAGAGACAAAAACTGCATGCAGTAAGTAAAAGCCTGGTTGCTTTTGAAGTCAGCAGGAATCAGTGCAGTAGCTTCAGAAGCCTCGAGCTGTTCCACTGGGCAGCAGGAAGCAGCAGGAAGAGGGTGTCAGAGCTCTGGGTGGCAGGCGTTGTTCTGGCCATCCCAAGATGTCTCTGCCATCCCAAGGGACAGCTTATCTCCCTGCTTCCAGGTCGGCCTTTTACTGGCCCTTACAGAATTTTGAATGTCCATAATACCAGCTAGTCCTACACAGAGTGTCTCTGGTTTTAAAGAAGGTAAGAGAGCCTTGCAGAACAGGAGTGTCCCAAGTGCTGCCCACTCCATAGGGGCATGGAGTTGAGCCTCTGTCCTATGCAAACCCTGGGGTTTTAAGTTCCTGACTCCTGTGGAATGCAGTGTTCCCATTTCTGAAGTAGAAAAGGCATCAATTGAGTTTTGTTTTGGAAAGATACTTGTGAATACTGTTCCCCTTGCACAGCTTCCATCTCTGAGTAAAGGAACAGTTGCCCTCTGTGCTGGTTAAAAGCCAAAAGTTGTGCAAAGCAATTGAGGGGAAAAGGCTCATATGTTTTGAAAATATGGATAAAGCCAGTTAATGTTTCCACTCATGGGGAGGATGAAGCCTTTATTCCAATTATTCTAAACTTTAAGAAACACCCAACATCTAAATTCAGAAGAATGTTCAGAGAAAGAATCTAATTATTTTTTAGTAAGTACGATTGTCTCCTTACTACAAATAGAACTGTTAGGGAGATAAAGATCTCAGAACTAAATATTTAAAGAAAGTTGAAATAATTTGAAAATTACAAAACTGCTTTGGGGGACTCTGACACAAAACAGATCCCTGCTGCCCTGGTACAAGTGTTTTGCACATTTTTTCATTTTAGAATGGGTTCTGCTTCCAGTGAATAAGAAATGATTTTCCATTGCCCTTGTCTTCCCTGCCCTGTCTTCACTATCTAGATTGTAAAGTTCATGTAGTGATTTGGAAGGATTTGAGAGATTTGCTTAGTCATACAAAATTATTTTACCTGAGAGACTTACAGAGCTCAAGGATTATTATTAGTAGCTGTAATAACAATCAGGTCTTACCTACAGCTTTTCATTCCTACGTCTCAGAGTGCATAATGAAGAAAGGTCAATATCTGCTTAATAGAAGGAGAAACTAAAGTACAGGAAGGTAAAGTGATTTGATTGTGGCTTAACACCTAGGGTGTCACAACAAAGGAGCCAAGTTGGAAGTAAATTACAGAGGCTTTTACCACAGTTTCATGCTACCTAACAGCTATCTGGAGACTCATGCAAAGGAAGTCTGCCTCTGTTCTCCTCCTAAGGATGTCTGCCACAAAAGGTGCTACTGCTGGCATTTTCCTGACAGAGATCAGACTGGTTTCTCCATTTGCAGAGGCTGGTTCTTTCCAGGTCAGATGAAAACATGAGGATGACGTACTTGTGAGGAGCCATTGTGTGAAGTCCATTTTCTGCAAAGAGGAATAATTTGCATTTGGCACTTGGAACTCTTCAAACTCTATCAGTGCTTTCTGTCTCCAATCTGAGGGTTTTATTGGGATGTAAGAAAAACACGATCACAGAAAAAAATAGCATATATGAAGGGGGGAAATGTCACATTCAAGTCACAGTTTCATGTCTGAAGTGTTAAACCATTGTTCCTAGTTGCCACTAAAGACTCAGAGGAGAAGTTAGCAAATACATAAATCAGCCAATCCATTTTCATACTTTGACAGTCTGGGCCCTTGGGAGACTCTGCCGAGACTCTCTGTTCTAGCGTGGCATTTCACATTAATTTAAAATGCCAAAGAGAAAGAGCCCTGGAGTCACTTTGTAGGTTTTATAACTTCCATTGTCTCTGCTGCTGCTCAGCTGCAGACAGAGGTGGGAAGTGGGCCTGGCACAGCCCCTGTGCTGGTGACTGGTGCTGAAAAGGCTTGGACGGGTGGCTGGTGGCTTGGGAAAGGTGGCTTGGACAGGTCTGTCTGGAGCGTGGTGCAGACTGCAGTGGTCTCAGCTCCTCTGCAGCTGCAGCTTTGGCACACACATGATGTTAATGCACTGCAGTTTTGATGGATTTAAAGGGAGTTATAAAATGCCCATCCTTTTCAGAAACTGGATGTTGATTTTACAAATCAGCATTGTCAAATCCAGTTTAAAAGGTGTCAATGAATGCTGAGTGGAAATTGTGTAATGCATCACCTATCTGTAATTTACTAGATGGTTTAAAAATGTCAACATCCCTCTTTAGACAGAGGATCTAGTGTGGGGCCTTGGTTTCCCTGTCCCAGGGATGCTGTGTAAGTTTTGGACAGTAGTGGAAAACAAAACTGGAAAGCATCCTTGACTTGACCTGGTGAGTTTGACCATATTTTTCCAGTGTAGCAATCTAATAAAAACTCACTTTTGCTGACAAATTTCACCTCTCTTATCCTTAAATTGTAATAGTTGTAAGAGTAATGTAAATCTAAGCTATCCAAGAGATGTAGATGCCCAGTCAGAGCAGAGAGGTGAGTGAAAGGGGCATCATTCTCAAAATGGCTCTTGACTGAGAGAGAGGCTTTGGAGGCTTCTTCCTCCCAGTGGGACTGGGAGATACAGAAGTATGGGGTGTAGAAGGCTGTGCTTCCTACTGCTCCTAGTAGGAAACTATTCTGGGTTTTGGCATCTGCCAAAAGAGTCAATTTTAGCAAAAATAAGAATTCTAAGTTAAAACAGAGTATGTGAGCATAATGCAAAACTGCAGTCGGATGTGGGAAGTTTGAACAGTTAATGGTATTCTTCAAAATCAAAAGGAAAAAGAATGCCTTGTGGATTTTTCTAGATTTCTGGAAGAAGTTGTGTTTAATTAATATTAATTCCTAAGGTTATTAACAGATTTACTTTTCAAATTCTCTGAAAATGAAGGCTGTTCTCAGGGAGTACAGTAATTGTGCAGAGAGCATGTTATTATTCATTGCTTAAAGGAAACCTAGCAACCTTTGCTCTGTGTGCAAAGCTCAACTTGTTTTCCAAAGAGCTGATATGGTGGTAACAGATGGTAGAAGGAGCAGCAGCTCTGATTGCAAAACTGTTTTGAAGTACATTTTTTACTGTTTTCTCCTCTCAAGGAGCCTGCTTTGTGTGAGAAAATGAGGGTTCCCTGAATTCACCTCTGTGATTCTCCTTTTTGATATTTCTGATGCAGATTCATTTCACTTGGGTCATTTAAGCTGCCCTTGCTGTCCCAAGCCAGCCCATGTGAGCTGTGCCTGGAGTGAAGGGGCAGCTGCTGCAGTTCCACGCTGGATTAAGGGGAAGATTTTGGACCTCAGGATTGCACAGGAAAGGGGAATGGCTCCTTTCTGACCCCAGTAAAAGAACACCTACAGTTTCCAGTGGTTAGATTTTCTTGTCCTTGATCAGTTGTCCAGTACCTACAGTTATCCCAAGATGTATAAAAGAAATGTGTAGTGCTGCTCATGAATTTGTTTAGATGACTCTAAAGCTGTGCCATTTAAGGCAGGAGGGTAACCTAAACATTTTCCACATGCTGAGTTTCTGCTGTAAAATGTTAATGCAGGAATTGGATGGAGCCCAATAAACTGAGACTTTTGAAAAAAAAGAACAAAAAAAAAAAAAAAAAGACTTTACCATGGTACTGTACCATGTTCCTTTACTTTGATATAATTAATGTTATTAATCATGGTCTTTTCTCCCTTCATTAATGGGGATAAATAACAACTGTTGTGCAGAATGAAATACAGATCTGAGAAAATGTGAGTTGTGGGCTTTGTCCTCTTCAGAAGAGGAAGAGCCCTTCATTTGTGGCACCAATTTACAGCCACTTTCCCTCATATATACGCTTAATGAAGCTTTGCCAAATAACAAATTCTCTGAGTCCGTGGAACAGTAATTGTTGCACATGGCAGGTGGGAAAAATAGGATTCTGAAATAATCAAGTGCAAATGTAGCTAGAAAGAATTGCAGAGCACCACACAATTTTGAGCTGACTTCTGTAATATTTTAAATTCCTTTAATATACTTTAAAACACATTTATTACAATAAATTAGGGATTTAACTAATTTTTCTTCTTTAGAAGCTGCTACATATTTCTGAAGGCAAAAGGCAGAGCTGTTAAAGGACGGAAAATAAGACAGATATTTTTGCACCATGTCTAAGCCAACCAAAAATACATCTTTCTTGGGAGCTATGACTAATCTAAGTCATCTCTGTGGGACAGGGATGTTTGAAGTGGGAATGGGAGTAGCTGCAATTTCTCCTTGGCATCTTCTCTTAACAGTAACAGGAATGAGGACTGGGACAGTTTTGCTGTTCCAGTTAGGTTCTTAATGCTGCCTCTCCTGCTTGTATTGGAAATTTGCTGAAATGGGAAAAAAGTCCAGGAGTGGTTGATACGATTTGGAAGATTACAGAAATGTTGTACTGGAAAGAAAACAAATTGTGTTTTCCATTTCTTTCTTTTCCCTTCCTCACTGTTAGCTCATTCTAATTGCATTGGATTACATAATGACATCCTCACTGCAGTGGAATAGGGAGGCACAGAGCACATCTCAGGGCACCAACCCCTCAGTGTGTGTGGAAATGCCACTCCTTGTGCATGTACACCTGCTTTATCCACAGCAACTCTGTTGAATCTCAGGCTCTTTTTAAAGGAGTTTCCCTTGAACCCACACAATATTGGCTACATATGGTGAAATGAATATTTCTGTGGGAGTAAGTCACTGTCACATCGACTGTAAATTCTGTTTCTATGCCCTGCACTTACTCTCTGTCTGAGGTGTTTTATGTCCAACACAAAGAGATACTCCAGGCCCCTGTGCAGATGATGTTCTTTACAAATGCCATGTTCGTCCTTGTGTTTTTAGGGAGAGAGGTTTTTTTTCCTCCCCAGAGCATGCAGAGGTTCTTTCAGCCTGGTTAGTTTTTTTCATAGTATGTCCATCATTAGTGTGGTTCCTGCCATGACTGTGAATTCATTTCCTGTAGAGTTCTGTACTTTGGTGATTTATCCTCTTCAGAAGAGCAATGCAGGGAGCAGTACTATGGTTACCTTTATTTCAGTGGCAAAATTGACACCTCCATGGTCACCTAAGTGGATGAAATGGAAGGTTTTGCTCATTTCCAGCCCAAGATGTGATTAAACTACACTGGTTGAGGCTGGAGCTGGGCTGTGGAGATCCCAATTTACCTGAAGAAGTCTCAGTGTTACTGGCAGGTTATTTACCTTTCCCAGCTCTGGCTTTATTGGCCTCATGGAGATTCTGGGCTGACAGATATTGTGAAGAACTTTTTCCATGAGTATGCCAAAATTTTAGCTCTTGTCTGGTTTGCATACCAGGATTTGCTCCCCCTGAAGGGAGAGGCAATCACATATGCTTGGACTTGTATGTAAATAACTCCTTTGTTTTGGAGGGTACACATTTAAGAAACTATTTTATTTTTGAATGGCTCCCTCCTGGCAATGTGAAGCTTCTAGAAAATGTCACTAAAGATTCAGTTCTCCTCATAACAAACGTTTTGGGTTCATGTACCATTGGTCAGTATTTGAGACTCGAGGTTGGTTCTTTAATCAAGTGAGATTTCACATGCACAATTCAAATTTTTAATCATTAAATAGCATTTCCTTCAAAACATTTGATGATTTACTAACACAGCAATGACCTGTCTGAAACTGCTTTTCAAGGTGGTAAAGAAATGCCCCAGTACTGAAGTAACATTCTCATGGGTTTTGTTTAAGTAACTGTTGATGCTTTTCTTGACATCCAGATGTGATAGAATTGTTTTGCACTGCTGGAACAGATGTGTGTAAATATAAACTCTTAAGAGACAAGGTATTTGTCAAGTTTGCAGCTTTGTATACTTACTGTGCTAGCATATGGGAAACATGAGATGTGCAAGATTTTCCAGTTAGCCCAGGAAATTCCCATGATAGTAAGCAGTGTGATTAGATTTCAAGTTATTTTCCCTTGCTGTAGCTCTAAAATTTCAGTTCTTGCTACCCATTAGGTTTTTTCCCTGTTAACAAGAATCTTTCTGCCATAACCTTGCTGCCTTGATTTCTTTCATGAGCCATTCATTACCTGATACCAGTCTCAGTGGAGGACAGACCATTCCTCAGTCACGTAGGACAAGGTTTTGCAAAACAATTCTAGGAATATCCCCAGTCTTGCACAGCACAGTCCCAGCGTGGTGTCTCCAACAGATTGTACTAATGTGCTGTGGCATTGAGATGAAATATTTTAATAAAATGTACTTGATGTCAAGTACTTTTGTGTGCTTGACACAGCCAGTACTTGGAAAACAAAAATTCAGATCGGTCAGTTTTGCACTTACTTATTTCATTTGCAGGTAGGGGACAAATAGAATTATGCAGCAGCAGAAAATGGCATTTTGGATTCCAAACACACCCTTAGTAGGATTTCCCCCTTAAGGGAAAAATTCTCTTTCCCATCTATAATGAGCTTTTTTTGCCCCCCTCTGAAGAGCATGCAAAATGTAATGGTCAGTGGTGTAATAGGGATCTGAATCCACTCTTAGCTTCTCAATGTTTGACTAATTAGATTATTGCAAATCTAGTGAGAATTAGAATAAATTTTGCATATATCAGCATAATTGTGAAAAAGGGTAATTTTTTATGTGAAAATTATATAACTGGACACTTTATTAAACCACAAATAGGTTCTGTCAGTTTTAATTTTACCTCTAGAGTTTAACAGGTTATCATATACCTTATTTTCTCCTGTGATAATTTTAAAATAAATATTTTAAAATAAATATTATAAAATATATTTTATTAAAATTATAAATATAATTTTAAAATAAATATTTTAAAACATTGGGACCTTATATTTAGATATTTTCTTCCTGTACGTTTCCATACACAAAGAGGAATGGTTAATGGCACAAGCAAGACTGTATGATGGTTTTCAGAAAGCAGAGCCTGAAGTAGGTCCCTGCAGAAGGACAATTAAATAAATGTGTTATTGACACACAGCTACCAATGTAGAGCAGCTGAGGTGAGCTAAAGTCAGGCTTATGGTGACAGAGCCACTCTGGCTTATTTGTCTGCATATATTTTCTTTGTAAGTGTGACTGTGGATGTTTCTTCTGTGTTAAGCAGCTAAAATGATATTTGTGAAGTGCTGACTTGGTGTGGTGGAAGCAGAGCCTTCCTGCCAAGGTCCACGTTGGAGGCTGGGCTGAAGGCTCAGCGTTGTCCTCCTGCCACGTCGCTGCCTCAGCCCAGTCAGCACCATCCAATACAGCCTGGAAAATGCAACATCTGAAATAGCTCCTTGGCCACACAAAAGAATGTTTTCATGTAGAATTATAGGGCTTGTAGTATTTCAGAGGTCAAGTAGGTTTCCTGTCTGCACAGCCCACAGTCCATTTCCATCTGTGAAATACCAAATTAGACTGAATAAAAAGACTTTTCTTACTATTTTACTTCAGGTTGTATTTAATACAGTAATGCCTCTACTGTATCAGGGAACTGACCAGGAGGATGCAAGGGTATTTATTTACTCTTCTAGTAGTTGTCACAAATATTTGCCTCCATTATGATTATACACCAAATATACTCAGTTTAGTGGTTGCCATCAGTACTGCCTCTCAAAAGAAACTACAAGCCCTTAAAAGTCAAAAAAGCTGGAGGAAATGGGATATCTGGGAGACAAACTGCTTTGGATGCACTTCCATGCTGGCACTTTCCAAGGAAATCCTAATTATGTCAATGTCGTCAGCTCTTGCTTTTGAGCTGTATTTTTAATTAGCAGTGTTTATGGAAGCCCCTCTCCCTTCCCCGTGGGACTGTGTGTGCCAGCAGAGCCCTGGGGCACCGTCCCCGTGGGCATTGCTGTGCTCAGCCCCTCCACAAGCACAGCCAGGCTTCATCCTGGGCCATTTCTTACAATTCTTTGAGAGCAGAAGATCCTGAGTCCATCTCAGCACAGATCTGTGCACACAGGCACACTGAACAATACACATTTATTCATGATTAATGGAAATTAGGACAATCCTATGCACAAGTTGGTTGAGGAGTACAGGGCCTTGTCAGGCACTCCACTAAGGCTGCACAGGAAATTCTAAAGCCAGTTTGAGCTGACTCTTTATCTCAGCTGGGATATAATTTATGTTTGGATGTTCAGCTTTTACAATTAAATCTTTTCTGCTTTTTGAATAGAAACACTGGAATGATTCCATCTTATTTAGTCAATAAGGGGCTTGATTATAAGGAGCACATTCCTGCTCTAAGGCAGAGCACTTTTGTGCAGTATTCTCCTTGATATTGAAAGTTGTGTGACATCTACACTTGTCCTCTGCTGCAGGAAAACACTGCACATTTGCAAAAAAGTGGAGACTTTTTATAGTTTAGGGGGTTTTAATAGTGTTGAAGAGAAACCCTGATTTTGAATTACTAAGTTTGGAAGATATGGTTCATTCACATGCCTGTCCTAGACAGCAGAGGAAATAAACTGTTTTCCAGTTTTCTACTGGAATGGCTTATGTTGCATAGAAAGCTGGGGAGAAAGCTCCTTATGATTCAGCAGTGAGACTGAGATGCTCAGGCAGGAGGGAGAGGTGTGTGCAGTGCAGCTCCTGCAGCAGGCCCTGACAGCCATCCAGCACAGCTGCCCATCCTCTGGGACTGAGCAATCTTGGGAGTTCAGGAGAATCTCCTCCTCTGAGGTGGAGGCACCAGTGATTGCCTGTGTTTGCCTTGGCTGCCTCTGCCTCCCTGAAGCAGCTATGCTGAATGGGAACAGCAATAAGGACACCATCAATATCCATTTATAAAACTGTCTAAAAAACAGACTGAGGACAGAATAATGCCAGTTGTTTATTACCTACTCCCCTGGCTGGCACAAACCCTCAAAGTTAACAAGGCATTGTTAAGTACAAATGACTTCTAAATTCACTTATTGCAAAGCTGCCTTTTCAGTTATAAAATATATCAGCTGGTTCCTGAATAGCTGAAAAGCAAGAAAACCAACCAAGCTGACAAAATTGTGTCCCTATGAAATGGAGCGCTGCTTGTTATTTAGAGGTGTCAGATAAAATTTGAGCCTAGCCTTGTGAAGTAAAGTCATCTGTGGTGGTGCTTTCAGAGCCCTTGGTACAACTTTCCTTTGTGGGCATTTTCTTTTATTCATGCAGTGTTGCCACATAAACTGTCAACAAGAAAACCATAGACTCAAACTAGTTTCTTGCTACAATCCAAAACTTATCCACTTATCACTGGGAATTCTGATTTGCAGCTAAGTCCTGAACTGCCAAAATTCTCAATATAGTTGAAAACCTAAACCAGAACTTGATTTTAAGTTGCTTGTGTGTCTACCTGCAAGTACATTTTTAAAGGATTGTAGCTTAAGATATAGATGAGGAATTATATTACATTCCAGCTTCCCTGGAAGCCCTTCTTCTTCTGTGTGTAAGAACAGGATTCCATACAGTGTTTTTTATCTGCTTGACAGGCATGGGGGCTGCTGCTGTGAGCTGGAGGATGCAAACACTGCTGAGGCACACCAAGGCCCCCAGCACCTTTGCAGAAGAGTGTAAAAAATCCATCAAAATCCAAAACTTACTGTGGAATGGAGAAAACATGATCAAACCCAATATTTATTTAATATTTCATCCTTTTCCTTGGTATATTTCCTTTTACATTCTAGTCATACACAGGCAGCAAGAACCAGGCTGCTGGTAATACAGGCTCATAAGGCACTTGAGTGGTGGGCCTGAATTGTGCACAGGAATGAAAGCTGGGACAGGGAACCAGTGGGATTGCAAAAACAGGAGAAAGTAACATTTTTTAATGTGTTGCAGATCAAAATCAAAACACTCCAAAGGGTCAGTGTGCTGGCCACAAGCCCCAGTAAGATCAGTAAGCCTCAGTGTGTGTCTCTGGTAGTTTTTCTGGTTTCAAATTAGAGTTGTCTGGAAAGAATGGTAAAAAAGGCTGCACAGATGGGCTTGGAAGTAGAGTTGTATGAGCTCTTCCATTAATCACCTTTTTATTTCTTCCCTTCCAGGTGCAAGTGGGAAGTACACCTCAGGACCAAAGAATTGTGGGATACATTTCCTGCACTCACTTGCAAGCTATTGCAGGTACTGTCCTAAGATTCATATCTTTGTCACTATTTTCAGGCCTGTGATAGTAATTTTGTGCACAAGAGCAACAGTGCAAAGAAGGGCAGACAAGTATCCCCAGCCTATCACATCTTCAGTCTCAGAGTAATTATCATGGGGCAAAAACTATTCCTTGGAAACTTCTCTTTGCTCCCTTTTAACCAAATACTGGTATTTTAGAAATACATTAGTATCATTGTTACTCAACAGCATTTAACAACCCATACTGTGAGTATCAGCATATAAACAAAAATTTCTTTGTACATAACTGGGGGATAATCAGAAGTTACATGTTGGGACAGTAATTCTAGCTGCTGATTTCTGGTGGAAAAAGCCAACATTCTCTGGCTTTTGACCTGCAACTTCATCCATAAATGACTACCAAGTTAATATACTCACTGGAAAATTCTCTTGGTCGTATGTTTAAAAGCAGCTCTGAACTTAGAGTAGGTGTAGTTATAAAAAACAAGTCTGCAGACCTTTACTTTGTTTAGCCAGAGTGTTGGATACCCTTCCTTCATTTAATGTGGCTGTGATTCTTGTGCTGCTGGGAGCAGGACAGCCCTGTCAGAGTGGCTGCTGCCAGCCCACGTGCTGGGACCGAGGCGAGCCAGGGCTGCAGGTGCTGCCGGAGCTGCGAACCCGCGTGCTGAGCGCGTGGGGCTGCTCTGCCTCCTTCCCTGCCTCAGCCACACACGGCCCTGGGAACAAACCTGCCGGTCCCTCAAGTCCATTAGAGACACTGGATGGTTCTAAAAAAGATTAATGAATTTTTCAGCTACTTTTTAACAATGTAACATCCTTCTCTGCTTTTCTATTTTTAACTTACGGTAATGTACTGTGAGATTGCTGAGATTTATTGCTGTTCCAGTTTAGTTTAGTTTTTTGGGTTTTGTTTCTAGTTTTCAGTCCTGTTCCTTTTTACTACCTAGTCCTGTATTCTCAGTTAGTCCTTGATAACAACATTGTGAAATCCCTAAAATATTAAAGGGGAAGAGGGGGGAGGGAAGAAGAAAGGGGAAGTAATGTTCTATTTTCAAAGTCAACCTAAAGTTTGTTCAAGGGTACAACACAACCTTTTATTTTCCTGCTTTGTATTTTTAGGCAAACTACAGTCAACTAGAGCAGACAATGATTTAAGAGTCTGTCCCTAGATATATCGTATTTGTTTATGTAATGAAATGGAAAACTAAAGTTCATAAGTTCGGCAGAGCTGTGCTTTCTGATTTGCATCATTTGATTCACAACATTCATGCATTAAACAAATTATCCAAAACCCCAGTTTAACGATGTAAAGATGAGTATCTGTAAAAACAAGCAGTGTTTAAAAGGTCAGCCATTTAAATCATTTTGTCACATGTGGCTGAGTGCAACCTGGTTTCCCTTCTAGGATACGTAAACTTACACTTGACAGTTCTGATACTTACATAAGTATAAAGTGAAATTATCCAACTGCTTATGATCAGAGACCAGCTACTAATGCTTTTCTCAAGGTATGTGCTGGCTCAACTCTGCTCTGAGCAATTAATATTTGTTCAGACCTGACCCTCAACTTTTTCAAGAAACTTTAGAATTAGATGTAGCTTTTCCTCTCAAGTCTTTGCCTGGTACTGGTTGCTGCTATGAAGAAGCTCTTTATTTCCATTGTGGAAATAGCTGCATTTCAGTGACAAATGAAAGGATCCTTTAATGAGATTTCATGTAATTATTTTGCAGGGCTCTTAATTTCACATGGTTCTTTTATGTCTGTTGATTAGTCAGTGATTAATGTTCTGGACAGGTTTTGCTGCTTTGAATCCACCCACATCCCGAGTCCCGTTGAGTCACAGCTCTCAGACACCCCACCAAGCCATCAGTACAGAGTTAGCCTCAAGCTACTCCAGCCCCACCTGAAGTGATGTAGCCTGCTGGATGCTGGCTCATAACCTGCTCACATCCCTGTTCTGCATTTAGTGTGACTGTAGCCACTGGCAGCCCAGCTGCTGGGAGCCCACACTTCTCTAGCCTGTTTCAGGCTCCCAAGCCTACACAGAGCTGAAGCAGAACTGAGAAAGCTCTCAGTGTTTGAAACTGTGGTGGTACAATTAGGAGTAGCTCCAGTGCTGAGCATCCTTAGGCAGTGATTCCACAGCTGTTGCTGAAGTAGCAGACCTTTGTGTCCCCAGCAGGGCAGCCTGTCCTTCCCCTCCTCTCAGCTGTGCTGCCCCAGCTGTCATAGGCTGTGCTGTACTTGCCTGGGGACCTGACCCAGCTGAGAAGGAGCCCAGCAGAATAAAAGGGGACTTTGGGTTTTGTTCTTACCTTGGTTTATTTTATTTCCTCAGTCTACCCTGGATTAAGTGTTACAAGTGCAGGGGTCTGCACACAGTCAGGTGTGACACAGCCTGTCTCACAGTTAGCTGAAGCCTTTGGTTTGTGACTTGGAAACTATTTTTCCTTGTGATTCGGCTTTACATCCTGCACTTTGCAATTTTTTTTTGCTCTTCTTCCCCAGGTTCCCTGCCAATATATGCCATACTGCACTGCCTCACTAGATCCTTTAATTTCCAGTGACTAGGCCTGTATGTGCTTTGTCCCACAACCATAATGCTCCTTCCAATGTCTTTCAGAGTAGGATAGAACAGTCAGTGTATAATTCTTGCCTGAGTTCTAACTGAAGCCAGGGTTTCACTCAAGTGTTTCCAAAGTGAATGGAAAGGGCAAGTATGATTATTCTACAATGAACAAAGGTGAAGTATTTATTTATGCTGGCTGAAGTTTCCCATATTACCCTTTCATCCTTCTACAAAATTTGAAGCTGAAAGGAGCTTTCAGAGAATTCAGAAATGCTGGCTGCAGGAACCCGTCACGACACAATTACGTGCATTTTTCTAGGCCAGTTACTGAAGAAAAGAGTGCAGAGCAATTAGCAGAAATCTGTATTCTTTGGCTAATCCCTGGTGGCAGTCAGACCACTGATTCTATCTGAATGTTTAAGAAGTTGAACCTTTGCTGGGAGTTATTACCTAGTTCTCTTCTGTTAGTATTTACTGAACTGTCTGTTTCCCTGAGTGTGCTGGATGCAACTTTGGATTCTCTTCTACTTGGGTGCCTGATGAGTTCACTTATCTTCATCTCCAAAGTTATTGATCATTGGGAGCTGCTGAGACTGGGGTCTGAGTAGTGACTTTTGCATGTGGATACATGCAGTACCTGTTGAGAGCTGCAGTGAGATATAAATCTCAGAAAACAATTACATTCAAGTCATTCATTAGAGGGATTCATTAGAGAGATCCCATCTTGTGTCCTGGAAGTGTAGCTGACAATATGCCCCTGCTCCCAGCAGTGCCCTGAAGAGCAATTACTTCTGTGACCTCTAGTGGGGATAGTCAGGGATGCTGGGCTGTCACAAGTCCACACCTGGCTAAAGACAGATGGAAGTCATGTTCCCAGAGCTCCAAGGTTTACCTGTGAGCCCTGAGGTTAAAAGCTGTCCAGGGCTGTTACAAAGGCTCAGCATCCTCAGAGAGACGTGTATGTCACTACGCAGGTAGTGCTTTTCTAGTAACAACAATGCATCTTATCAGACACAACATCATTTTGCCTGTGTGTCTCTTGTCATTCTCAAGATTTTTCTATTGGAAAATTTTACCTTTTTGTGTTTCAGTTAAGTGGGTTTGCTGTATTTTTCATGCTGATCTGGGACGGGTTGCTGCCTGAGTTCTATGCCCATGTGGTAATGGGCCTGTTATTTTATTTCTCATTTGGTGAAGCCATGCCAGATGGATAATTCACAGAAAATGAGTGAAACATTCCTGGCCATTCAGGAATGTAAAAGCACATCTTAAAAAATGAAGCAATTTATGTAATTGGAACTTTGTGGGGAATGAGATTTTACTGCATTCTTGTCAACAAGCACCATGCTTAAAAGTTCCTTATGGGGAAACAGTGACAGGTCAGAAAAAGTACAGCCTAGGGAGAGGAGACAGGAGAGGAAGATTCAGATGCTGCAAAAGGAGTACAGTCCATGAATTTGAATGAGCTTCACCAGGAAAGAGAAAGCTGGGACAGCTTCAGGAGGAGAAAGCTCTTGTCCAAGTGTAAATACCTGATGGGAGGGTGCAAGGAGCATGGAGGCAGCCTCTCCTCACTGGGACAAGAGGCACTGGGCACAAACTGAAATGCCATTTAAACACAGGAAAATGCATTTTATTGCAAGGATGACAAAGTTCCACAACAGGCTACCCAGAGGTTATAGAGCCTCCAACTATAGAGATTTTCAAAACCTGACTGGACATGGTCCTGAACAACCTGCTGTAGGCAATCCCTGCTGGGCAGAAGGGTTGGACTGGATGAGGACCCTTTCACAAGCTCACACATTCCATGAATCTGTCATTTCTCCCCTATCTTTAGCCAAGCAGGAAGGATCTGTTAGTCACGCACACCTTTTGTAGTGAGTGTCACCTGCTCCAGGCTCCATTTATTCCACATGACCTATTTCCTGTGCTTTTGTTTAGCTCCATCTTCACTGTGGGGCTTTCTTGTGCTGTCATTGCAGGGGCTTTCCCAAGCTATGAGAGTAGGGTACAATGGGAACCTGAGGTGCAAGTAATTAGAAACTGTAGGTTAGGGAATAGATCTGGAAAGCACATCTGCTTTTATATTACAGCCCAGCTAGTAAAGGTTTGTTAGCAGTAACATAAACAGAAGAAATAAATCAGTTTCTTTGCTGTTGGAATTACCAGCCTGAAGAGATGAGTCAGTGTCAGAACCTACTTAAAACCTTCTTTACCTAGTCATGTTTTTTTCAATATATCTTTTAATTATTTAGCATAGTATCAAATAATCCTTGGTTGAACATTTCTGATTCTGTTTATATTTAATTGTTGCTTTAACATCTTCCTGCTCATCCCTGCCTCAAGATGGTGTTGTGATTCCAGCCTTTCACAGGGTAATAGTGGCAGGAAGGTGAAGCCCTAGTGGCTGGAACCTGTGTGTGCTAATGCAGTGACAGTGCTAATGTTGCAGAGCTCACTTTTTAAGAGTCTCTAAAGAGTCCTGGTGACAGCTGCAATTGAGATGAGTGATTAATAAATTGTGAGGGTACAGACTTAAATATTCACCATCTCCACAGTGGCCTCTGAAAGAAGGTTTGGACATACACAACTAAACAGGTTTTACAAAGTAGTAAATGATGTCAAAGTAAAATTCTACTCAGACTAAGTAATTTTGGGCTTGCTGTTTTTGCTTCTGATTCCAGCATTTGAAAACAAATTTTTATTTTGAAGAAAAGCAATGTTGTTCTGACTTGATATACCCTTAAAAGTCTGAAACAAGCAAAATTGTAGCTATTAACTCTAGGGACAGTGAAAAAAAAAAAAACAAAAGGAAAGACAATATGGTAAAGAATTGTTTCTAGAATGTATCTTTCTGCTCCTTTGTCCACATCAAAATGATTTGCTGTAATCATTGTAAGAGAGAGACAATAATAATTTCTTGTTAGACTTCATGTCACTTGATGTGCTTGAAGTTAAGTGTGGTTAGTTGCTGTAATTAAAGAGCTGGTTTGTGTGTCAGATGGTTCCATTTGGCAACCAATCAATCTCAACCCTTCCATGCAGAACAAGGCACATGCTGGTGTAACTCCCCGGAACTGGTGAAAAGAATCCTGTTCTTCATTTCTGGATTTCTGCCTACCTAAACCTGTTTCCAACATGTACCTTTAAAAATATGAAAAAACTTCCAGTTTAGGCATCCTTCTCTTGATCATAAATAGAACCCTTCCTTAGATGGACTACTACAGTATAAGTAAGATGAATGTACCATTGATGTGTATTTACTATTTACACTTGGAAGCTATTCCTTTTTAAAAATTAGAAAGCAAAGCAAGATCAAGTGATTTACCAGAGATCATACTGTCTAGTTCTGTCTGAAGTAGGATTTTAACTCTGAATTCCTGATTATAGATGTAGTGCAGCAGATTCTCCTACGACAAGAAACATCATTGTTTTGGGTGGTTGTCTGCAGCACAGGGAACTTGTCCTCTCATTTCTTCAGACGTGCCTGGTTCCCGAAGGAGATACTTAAAATCACCAAAAAGTGTGAGTCCTAACAGGCTCAGCACGACGAGTGCACTTCTGGCCACACCATTTCTTATCTTGCAGCCTTTTTCTCAGGATGTCTGCCAATAGCTCAGCAACTCATATGTGGCTGAGTAACATTCTAACAGGAGGTCTTACTCCTTGTTTTGGTTGGTTGTTTGTTTGCTACAGGAGACACAACTGTTCGATGTGAGCAACTGGATATGCTTCAAGATTGGCTGTCTGAATTCAGAAAATCTACCTCCTCCTCCAGTACAGCCAATCCAGAGGAGCTGGTGGCTTTTGATGTACTCTGTGGAGATCTCAACTTTGATAACTGCTCCTCTGGTAAGACAAGGTTTGCATTTTCCTGGTGTCTACCAGTCCTCAAAAGGAATAGGAATGTTCTTGATCCCTGTGGGTTATAGCAGTATATGACTGTATACTAAATTGCGACTGGCTTTTGCTAGGAAAAACTTAATTGCTGCAGACACTTCTAAAATAGGTATGAGCTTTGAGTGTGAGCTACTCCCTTTGGCTCATCCCATGAGCTCTGTGGAATTATTAAGCATGATGGGTTTTAAGGCACAAAGAGCAATAATTTGTGACTTGCGGTAGCAATAATGAGGACAGATCCAGTGGTTTACCTTTACTTGAATTAGGTAGACATTTACTGTTCAACAGTTTTAGTTACTGATGAGAGACATGTATGGGATTTTTGTGGAGAAAAAGTAGTAAATTAATGCAGTTAAAAATAATATGGTAGTACATATATACAAACATAGAAGACTACAGAGAGAATTCAACTTTGCTGAATCAGTCTTGGAAAAAAATTAACTGATGCTATGTACTTTTGAATTTTTTTTTAAGAAATTTGTTCTTTTAATTGGATGCTGATGGTACTAGAAAAAGAAATCCACAAAACCATAATTAATGGGTGGTGAGCTCACAGAGATGGAAGCTTTTTCCAAACATAAATATTATGCAGTGTAACAGTTAAATTGCCAGTGTGGAGTGCAGAGTGTTGTGTCTGTGTATCCCTTGTGCCTCCCTGCTCTGTCCTGGCACATGGCTCAGAGGCTGGGGCTGAGGGGCCACCACTGAAATGCTGCACACAGAGAGCACGGGGCAGGCACAGGGAGGGGCTCATCCCAGGGACACTGCCCAGGGCAGCTCAGGCTGCAGCACCCAAGGTGGGATCCAGCAATTCAGATCAGGGTTTGTGGATGAACAGGTGAATTGGACAACAGCACCCAGGGGATTCTGCAGCTTTTATAAGTCTCAGGTTACTGAGATAGAGAGCAACAACTGTACCAGAAGCAATTTTAACAAAAAGCATTGTCTGAGCTAACCCCCCCCCCCAGACTGTAATCTCATTACTTGTATCAGACACTTGAAATGGAGTATTTTAGCAAAGTTTGGTAGAAAAGACCACCAGCTCAAACCCCAGCCCTTCTGTCACTCGTTTCCAGCTCTTATGTACAAACAGTAAATCCATCACAACTTAGGCTCCACAGTAAACTCGGAATGGTCCCAGTGCTGGCCCGTGCTCTCACTGGTGAGGGGAGCAGTGAGTGGCAATGGCTACAGAATGCTGGAGTCAGACACTTCTTAGGGTGAAGAATAATGCAGCAGTGGTAGTGAGGTTTTGAGGGAATAGAGGAAGGAAATGGTCAAGAAGAGCTCTGAATCTGCCCAAGCTGCCACACAGGCCGGGGAGCTGCAGCAGCGCCAGGCAAGGCAGGCTGGGGATGCAGCCAGACACATCTGCTGTGATCTGACCATTCTCTTGCTCTGTTGTTGGCTGGATGGAGTGGCCTGGAGGCAAAGGTGTCCATCAAGGAAATAAACAAGCTGCTGCAAACTGAATGGGAGACTGCCCAGTCAGAGCACAAATGGAGAGTGAATGGGCTCTGCAGCACGAGGAGAGAGAGATGGGAGTGAAACTGTGAGGCAGAACATATGGTCAGGACTCTCCACCTGAGAAGTGTTGGCACTCTACCCAAGATCTTTCACAAGAAGCACAGACCATAATTAATGCAATTCTGAGCTGTCTTTTTAATGAAAAAGCAAAAATAACAATTTGCTTTTGGAAATAATAGTTGTAAATGTTGCAACTACTGCTAAAGAGAATTGAAAAAGGGGTTATAAAAATTAATTTTCATCTTTGCTATCTCTGACACTTATTTACATCACCCTCCCCTTTAAAATGTACCCAGCCTGGAAACTGGAATTAAGCTGGCTATTTATTTTTCTTTATTTTCAGATTGCTTTCTTTCCATATGTACTAAGCAAGATTAATGCAATGTTTTAAAGTCCTCTCCTCCCTTTTCACATTACTCATTGTTTTAGGGACATTTGCTAGCATTATAGTTAATTGAGTATCTTAAGTTTTTTTAAAGCAATAATCAGCTTCCTGTAATTCTCTTTGTGATTTTCTGTATCCTTTCCCACTCCACAAACTGATGCAACAGCTAATTAATGTTTCAGTGAATATCAAGCTTCTATTCTTAGTTATAGTGACAGTACAGTTTTCAAAGATCTTTAGGTCCATGAATGACCTTATGCTTATGACAGATTTTCTGGAACTCAGTTTTCCCCTCCAGCTTTACAGAACATTATGGCAACATTTGTACAGGGAATTCACACTTAGTGGGAATGTTATCAGAAAGTTCCTTACTGTCATGTTGCTTTGGACTGACTTATGTAAAAGTCTATTACGTTTTTAAACCTTTTAGCATAAGAAAAAAAGCCTTCCAATCAGATGGGCAAAGTTTTGTGTCATCAGCTGTGACTTGTCATGGTCCCACTGTTGTAAATTAATATTTTTTAATCTATCTTGGTTTTGAAGGAGATTCTGTAGACGTATGATACAACAAGGGAAAACTTGGAGAAATGAAAAATGGCAAAGATTTCATCTTCTGCTTTTCCGTAAACAAACCGACTGGCTGCTCAGACAGAAAGAGCAATTCTCTGTGTTGCCCACGTGGCAGAACTTAGGGAGGGTCAGTCTTCCAATCATCTGCTACAACTCCAGGATTCCCTGAAAAATTAGTTTTTCAATCTCCTTGCAGTTCTGGGCATGTTCTCAAGACTGAGAGCTAGCTGGAAAGATGTAATGAGACAGATGAACTGTCAGTCAGCTGTACTAAAGACTCTGAATAACAAAATGGCAAACGAGCTGACAGCTGTGAGCACAGCACTGCTTCACTCCAGCTTTTTGTTCAGCAGGGAGATCAGCAGCTCCTTCCTTGGCAAGACCAGCATTTTACACAAGGAGATTTGATGTGATCCTTGATGTGTGAGCTGGGCTCTGTCTAAGAGACACAGCTCACAGTTCAGAGTTTTGTTTTGGACTTTATTTCTCATTTTCACACATGCTCTTGGCATAGACAGGGACAAATACAACAGCAGCAGCAGCAGCTCCAAAATGAGGTGAATATTCTCCCAAGAGAGAGCCTTCAAGTGTTGCTAAGATGTTTTAGCCTTGTAAAAGCTGTAAGTGCTGTGAGGAAGTTTTCAGGAGCTGTTTGCAGTTTCTTTGCCATTTAACAAAGGCAAATGTAGCCATGGGCACTTTCAGGTTCCAGTTTCTTTCCCAGCTATGGTGATTGTGTTGATAAGCAGCACACACAGAACTGGAACCTGCTGGTTTGCTCAGGTGTATGCAGTTTTGTGGGATTTCTTACCAAGTGATCCTGGGAGCTTGATGTACACTTTCAATGCAAGGAGCACTGTAGCAACTAGAAAGAATTCAATTTAAAGTTTGATAGTCATGCTGATTATGTTTAGAATGCTTTTAATGTTGTAGATAACATCCCAAGCAAATGATCAATTGCCTGTCCTTTCTCTGATCTGTCATAACTTGGAAAACATTCAGTCAGTGAATTCTTCTGGAGCAAAGAAAGCCTAAGGTTTTATCTTCAAACTAAGTGAGATGTGTAAATAAGCCCACAAGCAGGCATTTCCTTTGCCATTGGGAAGCCAGCCCAGCCCTCCTCTGGGTGTTCTATCTCAACAAGAGTTTTGTACTGTGTAAGCAAACAATGGCACTGGCAGAGGGAGGAGGTACACTGAAAAACTTTCACTTCAGCTTAGAGCTGAAAACTACCAAAAATATCTTCCACTGAAGACTTTAAGAAAGCATAGGAAAGCCCTGTTAATAGCAAGCATTTGCTGGAATTTCTGACAGAGGCAAGATCCTGCTGTGCAGTAAAGCTGTGGCTGAAGTGACTCAAATCTAACCTATGCATTTAGGATTCTCCTACTGAAGAAAAAAGAGGGCTTGGTGTTGCTCTTGTGGCACAACACAGAGCTTGCACATGTTCACAACCAGGAGCTGATGTGCCTTTTCTTGGGGTTGTTCTTTCCCTGCAGAGGACAAGCTGGAGCAACAGCACTCTCTGTTTACACACTACAAAGACCCGTGTCGAGTTGGTCCTGGGGAGGATAAGCCTTGGGCAATCGGTAAGACTTCTCCAGCTCTCAGTGTGGGAACACATCCCTCCTGTCACCCACAGCCTGCTCTAAGCAGCAGCTGCTTCAGCTGACCAGCAGGGAGAGTTTGGTGGAGGACAAATATTTATAAGGGGTATTTCTATACCATAAATTTTATAGATTTTACCAATATCTTGTAGAATGATAATTAAGAACCAAACAGAGACCTTGAACTGCATTCCACATTCTAGAAGTCATGCATCAAACTACTTGAGTGCCTTCCCCAAATATTCTACTTTTAAAATCATCTCTAGATTACTTGGAGGGGAAGGTAGGCAATTTATTGTTTCTATACTTTGTGCATGCAGTGAAAGCCTGCAGCTTCTGCTCAGAGTGTTCCATTTGGTGCTCAATAAATACTCCCAGTGAGAATGTAACAAAGCAAATCAACTCCATGAATTGGTAAGGTTTGTGTTATAAAAGATTACCTGGAACTCTGAGATATTAATACCTGTTAAGACTCAGCTGAACGCACTGAAGTTTTAGAACAGGAATTAATACTTTCTCCAGAGGAGCTTTAATAACTGAAGATACTAAAGTTAAGTAGAACTTTTTAATAATGAGGCTTTACTCTGTGGTAGGAGAAAAACAAATTAGAGTCATGGGGGCTGAGAAAGTGGAAGTGTGGAGACATTTGCAAGGTGTCAGGCAGTAGAGAGGTCTGGAGAGAGAAGTGAACACACTGCTCTCAGAGCAGACCCCTCTCTCCCACACACCTGTGCCTCTGAAGCTTCCCAAGAGGCACATCCCAGGAGCTATGCTGGGACATTCACATCTCCCTTTCTGTTCACAGGTACCCTGTTGGATCCTGAAGGATTATATGATGAAGAAGTGTGCACCCCAGATAACCTACAGAAGTATGCAATTCCTAACCTTTCCACACGTTTTAGACAGTTCTGTAAAAAGCAAGTTCATTGCTTGCTGTTTAACATTTCAGATGTTCAGACTGACAGGTATTTTATGGACTGAAAACAAAACAAATAATCAAATTTTTACCCAGGGGTGTTTGGGGAAGAGGATAAAAGGGGCAGGAAAAGAGGCTTTTTCTAAGTCAAATAGGGTTGGCCTCAGTGGGTGGGAAGATGAGAGAGCTGCAGGCAGTGTCGCTTTGTCTCCAGAGCTGATCCTACCTGGGCAGCCCCATAGCACAAGAAACTCCAAAGCACTTCCAGAAAGAGCACATGGACAGCTTGTCTGAAAGTCTCTGCAGGCAGCCAGTTCTGAGGTCACAGCACTGCAAAGAACAGCAAAAGGGAAATGTAGTTTTCCTCAAATAAAAACCCCACAAAGTTTAAAACACCACCCCCAGTCCAATAACTACTGAGTTACCCATTCACTGCAGAGTTCAATACACCTGAGAACACCAGCTGACAAATACAGAGAGGAACTAAACTGCACAGCAGACAGAACTAAAAATATGCCTCAGCATCTTCTAGTGATACTAGTGCAGCATCACCTCTAAAGAGTGTTTGATATTGAGAAACAGGTGGCTGTGGTTTGAGCTAGGGGAGTTATGACAAATACAAAAAAATCTTAATTAGCAGAAGTCTTAAGATAAATTTCTTGAATAAATATTTGTTAAATAATATGCCAGTGGAGAGAAATTAATAAGCTTTGTACATTTTAGAGCAGCACTTAATGAATGTGGCAATCCTTTTGTCACCTTCTCTACCATGAAGGCAAGTTTGCTGTGCTAAAGAAATACCTCAGCATCATGACTAACTATAAAAGATGCTCTAACTATGCATTACCAAAATATACTACAGAGGTAAAGGTATTTAAATTAAGAAGTCAGTCCAGATGTTTCTGTTGACACACATAATGGAAGTGGTGCATTGTAGGAAGTTGATGTAATTACTCACCAAGCACAGTACACTTCATGGCATAGATGGACACGTGGTTGAATGTATTAAGTGAGGCCACACCCTGAAGTTTTCTTTCAGTTTTGAACAAAGAAATTGAATTCTAGGCATCAGGTTTGGCTTTAGTTTACATCCAAAATAAAATTTTTTATAGCGAATCCTGCTTTGCACATTTCAGAGATTACAAATTTTCCAGACATTTCTATTCATACATTAAAAACATAACTTCAGTACATGTGAAAGGGATTTCTGGAAAGCAAAAATAAGGTAATTTGGCTCTACAATCAAGTTTGCTAATGCAAATCTGTATGTGGGTGTAACATTATATTTTATGCCTCCAAGAGCAGGTTTGGAGCATTAAAAAAAAAACAAAACACCAGAACAAAACCTAACCCCCTTCATCCCCTAAGAAAACCAAACCAAACCAAACCAAACCAAACCAAACCAAACCAAACCAAATCAAACCAAAACCCAAACAAACCCTGTGTTTTAAAGTGGCCTCTTCAAACAATATGTCACAAAATTCCTTTTGGGGTATTATGTTTTATTCCCTGAAGAGTTACTTGTGTTCAGCAATTACGTTCCACTGACAAATACATGACTGATTAAATAGGGAGCCATCAAATAATCAATAACAAATTAAGAATATTACTTCTGCTACCTCTGGGCATGCACAGCACCTCTGGCTGTGACAACTGAAAAATAGCCTTGAGTGCTGGGAACAGAATATACATAAAGCTCTTGCCTGCTAAGGTGGCTTTCAATTTTCTGCAGTGTGTTATAGTTCTTTTGCACTGATGAAATAACCCTCTCTGAGAATGTAATTTCCCCAGGCTCTTTCTGCAGCTCTGCAGGCAGACAGGGCTCTGCATGTGTGCATTCTGTGGAGGTCTCATGTATTGGAGAGCCGTGGTTTCCATGAGAGGCCGAGGGAGCCTGTCCTGCTGTCTCTGCAAAGGACTGGCAAAGAGGGAATTTGCAAGGAAATTCCAGGAAATTTAAAGCAATTAATGGAATCTGGGCTTTAAAGACCTTTAAATGTTAAATAGCACAGTGGCTGTGGGGCACTGTCTATCTAACAAATATTGTTCATATACGCAGCAAAGCAGAGTACCGCCTAGAATTGATCCATTCTCAAATTTTTTGGTAATAAACCTTGATAAAGCTTCACAGACATTTAAATTGGCAATGTCAGCTATCCTGAGAATTATTTCTTCATCAGCACTCTTCTCTGGTTTATAAATAAAATTAAGTATTTCACATTACTAAAATAAATAGGCCATAAAAGCACTAGAACAACTCGTTCTTAACTATGTCTTTTGTGTTAAGCACAGTGTACTTAAAACATCAAACTAGAACAACAGACTTGGTACAAATAATGAGCAAGTCATTTACAATTATCAAACAATTAATTAGCTAGATGTAGCAACCTGGGCCCTGCCACAGTCCTGGAAGCCACACAAGCTTCTGCTCAGAAAGGCTTCAAGAAATGCACACAAATAATCCCATCTCACAGAGATGATTGTCATCTTTGAGTTAAGCCATGGAATAAGCCAGTTTTATCTCTGAACCCTGACCAGAGGCAGGCCTAGGAGAGCACATTCCAGCACAGCTAGAGAAAAAATTTAAATGCAATTTTCCCCAGTCTCTTCCGCTGGACAGGGGCTCGCACTTCTGGGCTAAAAGCTTCAATACCAGTGAGAAAAGTCTTCCTTAGCTCTGGTGCTCGTGGCCAGAATGAGAGCTGGTCCCTCGAGGTTTGGGATGAGGGAGTTTTGCTTTATGGCTCCCTTGCAGTCAGTGCTCTTGGTGCTCCTTCACTGCAGCTGGGTCGGCAGCACAGAAGCAACCAACACAGGGATGGGGCTTTCACACTCCAGCTCTGGGGCATTTGGGACTGAAATCCTGTCAGGGAAAAACAAAGTTCCAATTATTTCGTTCTCCTTTTCTTTGTATCCTATGAATCAAGACAGTTATTCTGATAAAATTGGTTTAGTTGTGCTCAGTCATGATTAGAAATGTTCCCTCAAATTGTCAGGGTTTAACTGCCAGCACGGCTGAGCCACCTGTCCTGATCTTGTGTCGACTTCCTGGAGAGACAAACAGCAAACCCCTGTGCACAGAGAGGTGCAAGTTCTCAGCAGCAGCACATGCATGCACATTTACAATTTGCTTCCCTCATGTATTTGAAATTAATATTTCCCTTCAATCAGCACTTGTGCAGTTAAGACCCAGCACTCACAGACTTTTTAAAAGACATAACTGAAGTTGAAACAAATTCATGTCTTAAATGAATGCAAATAAGATATTTTTTGCAGTAGTGCTGCAGAGCTAATCAGCAGTTTCTTCTATTTTGTTACTTAATTAGCTTTGCCAAATATAACTACAATTTTTGAAAGAGGTCAGTACCATCAAAGAACTTGCTTCCTTGAACCTAGAAAAACAATCTAAGGAAGTGAATCATTTGCAAGAGCTCTTTGGAGAATCAAAATGGGGTGCAGACAATAAGTTAATTTAATACGAGTTATTATTAAAACAAAGCAACACATAAAAGAAAGTTTACTTTCATAAACTGATTACAATAAGCTCTAAGAACCTTCAATACCTCCCTAAGTCCAAAGGGGGGTTAAGAAAAGTTCAGATCAAATGACTACACGGTCAGTTTTGTCACTGTTATCTGCTGCAGAACATCAAGTGCACCTCAAACATACCAATTGACCCAAACGTAGAGATTGTAACACTACTGAGACCTAATCAGCTGTAGCCAATGCTGAGTCCCCTCTGCCACCATTCAGGTCCCTCCAAAATCCCAAAATCTGACAAAGCAACCATCTGAGTCTCACACATTAAAGCATATCACGAGTGCTTGTCCCTTGTTTTTCCTCCTTTCTGTATTCTCACATGTATACATTAAAAAAATTCCTGAACCCAGCCCCATAAAACCCACCCAAGTCTAGTCTTAAAAACCGGGTGATCAAAAAGATCTTATTTTTTTCCAAGGTAAAATTAAAGGCTTTGTGCCTGCTAGGACCCAAGTTCATGGCTCAGTGTTCCTCCTGTAACAGTTGATGCAGCTTAATGGGATAATCAACTTTTGCAAGGGAAATCACAGAACCGTGGGCTCAGGTTTTGACAGGTGAGTAAAGGAAGGAGATTTTTTAGGAGGTGGTTTTGAAAGTTTGTGTTTTAAGGCAGATACAGCAAAACCACAGCCCTGTCTGTGTGGGCTGTGCCACTCACCTGTGCTGGACTTGATGTCACCCTGGGCACAAACCCAGCACGGGCGGCTCCCAGTCCCGCTTTGGCTCGCACGCCTGGGGCTGCTCCCCTCGGTGCTCCTTTGGCAGAGCTTTTAAATAGAACACAGCAGGGTAAAACAAGTTTCCCCCAAAATCCAACACAACAGCAAAACAGGACAGAACAGCACAGGATTACTGTAAGAACAGAGTGACAGGGACCCTTGTGGGGTACCTGGTCCAAGGTCACATTCGAAGCTGGGCTCAGTTCAAAGTTAGATTGAGTTGCTCAGGGCCTTAACAGTCTTCTGCTTAAAACCTACAGGTAATGTTTAAGCACCCAAAATAAGTATTTTAATGGGAGAGCAGCATCTTATTTCCTTGAACACGATTGGTACCTAGAAAACAAATTCTCAGTTTTGAGTGCTTCTGTTTGTGGCCTTGGGCTGGGTAATCTCCTTGCAAGGTGGGGGCAGTGCTAACACACTTGCTGAGTAACTTCTCCATGTGGAGGAGTTTGCAGTGTCACAGACAGGAATCAAGTAAATTAGGCTGTCATTTCTAGTCAAGAAAGGGCTTGGGGTCTAAGACACAGTAATCTGATGCTGAAACCTGCTCAAAACCACCCACCATGTGCCCAGATATGTGTTCCTGCAAACCACTGCTCACCCATACCCTGTCTGTAAGGCTGGATGTTGTAATTTCAGGAGTTGGTCTAATCAGAAAGGAGAGGTTTGTATCAAAATGGTCAGGTTTGTACTAATACAATCCAGGAAACAACTTCCTCCTCTGCCAGTTTCAGCAACACTGGAAATCAGCAGAGGGGCTCTGAGCTGCCTTACAGCACTGACAGCAGACTCCCCTCTCAGGTTTGTTCTCCTGCTTCAAGGGAGCTCTAGGACAGCACCAGTGATACCAAGCCTGCCATGAGGCTTTAAGAGCATTGTCAGCAGTTAGAGCAGCCTCACACTGGAAATCACATTTGGGAAAAGATGTGCTTTACAGGTTTAACAGTCCTTTGGGACTGGGATTATTCTTACCAGGGATTTGGAGAGAACCCTGGGTAATGCGTAAATAGCCAGGATGAGCAAACATTTAAACATTAAAACTTGGTTTGTTTGTTTTTTTAATGAAATAGGGTGCTGGAAAGTGAAGAAGGAAGGAAAGGGTACTTAGTCTATCCCACCAGCAAGAACCATGGTTCCAGTCAGAAGGGGAGGAAGGCATCACTGAAAGGAAATGGGAGGAGGATTGACTATATGCTCTATACAGAAGAAGGTCTCTACCTGGAATGGAAAGTGGTGAGTTTCAGAGTTGCCAAAAAGGCTGTAACTTGCACAGCACACTTCTCTGAATGGCACTGCAGTCTGTTCTGCTTGGATTAACACCCCTACTCTGGAAGGACCTGCTGCTTTGCAATTTTCCACTTCTGTGTGCAGGTACCATGTTTGTAAAACCACTACATAACAAAGTTGAGTTTAAGGATTCCAGCAGCAGCTCTGATAGACATACTGCTCTTCTAAAACAACCAACCAACCTTGATTTCACTCCTTTTAAACATTTGCCTAGCTGTTTTGCCTGATGCTTTTCCTGTGCCTGCAGTCTGAATATTTTTTAATGTTTCCAAGTGTCTGGATGTTCTTTTATGCTATATAAACCTACATAAGTTACAACTCTGCTGTATGTAGGCAGAAGCTAACATGAGGGAGTACCCAGAGAGAAAATTTGTAGGGTGCAGTCTGCTTCCTAATGTAGGGCCTTGCCTTGTACAGAGCTCCATGATGAAAACAAGGAGCTCATTCACATCTCTATTTGCCATACCCTGCACATGGATCACCTGCTGCAGCACTGCAGATGAGTCTGTCTGGAACAACAGAGATGTTACTGTAAATGGAAAGAGAAGGTGCAACAGATTTCCTCCAGACCAGCTCAGCTGCGTGCTACCAGTGGCTCACCTCATCCTCTGCAGCACACTGCCATGCCCAGAGTGGCAGTTCTCCATTAGCCCAGCCAAACCAGGCTGGCCCACACCTCTACAATACACTAAGGTAGTTCAACGAGGCTGAGTTCTGATGTGTGGAATGACAGACTGATTTTTCAGCTCCTTATCTTACTTTTGTTCTCCTTCTGCAGGAAGTGGAAGAGTTCAGCTTTATTACCCAGCTGGCAGGCCTGACAGATCACCTTCCAGTAGCAATGCGTCTCATGGTGTCTACGGGAGAGGATGACCCCTAAAACTGACCAGCTCTGAGAGATTAAAAGAGGGAAACATAAATGATATTTCAAAAATATCAGAGGATAAGAATGAACTATTCTGGTGCCACGTTAGGAAAGATGACCAGACCTGACCTGGGCTACTCCCAGAAAGTACCAACAATGTGGATCTAAAAAGGGAAGAAATGGAAGGGGCTGTGGCCAAAAGCCACTGTCACAAGTGGCTCAGGCAACAGGGCAGGCCTGTACTACAATGCTTTCACTGTGGACCGAACGGAACCAAGATGGAAGTCCTAATTCCTTCTGAACCAGTGCCATTCTTACTAAAACATGTTTTTATACTAATATATAGCACAATTTAGTTTGTACTTAGTCCGTGAGTTAGTGCCGCTCAATGGTTTTTTGCATCATTTCTTTGTCTAACTACGAAGCCGCAGCTTTTTCTCTTTCTTTAGCCTGTGACAGTTGTAGTTCGTGCTTGCAGCAGCCGCATGCGCCCGCACTGCATGCACCGGAGAGAAACCGGGCAGAGAAACCTGGCAGCAGGGAAGGGAGGGCACAAACCAGCCCCAGCCAAAGCCTCCTGGGACTGGAAACCCTTCTGTCAGTACAGGTAGACCTTAAACCAAACAACTCTCTTCAATTTGCAGACCAGTATCTTCCTGTCTGATTTAAGGATAATTAAAAGATTTGGAATTGAGACTTCAAGAACAGAGTCCCACCCTCATTCCAGCTGTGTTCCCACTGAAATTATGAACTGTTTTGTCTGAATGATGACTCCAGAATCAGGCCTTCAGCTTTCTAAATGCAACTTATTCCCTTAAGAACAAATAGTTTCCCTGTAAAGTTTTTTTCTTTCCCATGTGTGGGACAGTTCTGAATTATGGTATGGGATATGTATGTTACTGTAGAGTGAATAGATTCCTGTAGTACCATTGGTAACACCAGAGCCAACATTCTGCCTTAGCTAGAAAGGGTAAGTGGGAAATGAATTGTAAAATGCATGCTAGATATAGAGTAAAAATAAACATAAGTGACATTTGGGGGGAAAAAGGTGTAGAACAGATTATGATTGATAAGGCAGAATAACCTGACAATTTTCTAAAGGAATCAGTACACTTAAAGGGGAAGTGGAATGTGGCCAGAAGGAGAGTAGAGAATAGAACTGTGACTCTTGGCCTTAGGTAACTGCTTCCCAGGAACAGAGGCTGTTTTCATGTCTGTGAGACACGATTCTTCATTTGTTATCCACCCACAGACTTGAATGGGGGTCTTGCCATCTGAATCATTGTTCTTTGCATTAAAACTCTTCAATTGTGGGGCTCCTCTCTGCCATCTTGTCCCCATGACCCAGCCTCTGTAACCTTAACAAAAATAATGAAAACCTGAGAATCAGGTCCATAATGAGACTTGCCATTTTTTTTGGGATTTAATTTCACAGGGTTTCTGTTGTTGGGAGAACAATGAGACCCCTTCTGTTTTAACCCTCACATAGTTTCTTCTGCCTATTTCCTGTTCTAGTTTAGTTTTATTTCCTCTTGCATTACAAATTCCCTGTGTTAAGAAGAGTTAACCCAATATTAGATGTACTCC
Source organism: Vidua chalybeata (assembly GCF_026979565.1). Classification (NCBI taxonomy): domain Eukaryota; kingdom Metazoa; phylum Chordata; class Aves; order Passeriformes; family Viduidae; genus Vidua; species Vidua chalybeata. The sequence goes on from NC_071540.1 coordinate 12,480,089, forward strand.
ATTAAGTAACCTGTTTTAGTTATGCTGCCCACAAACTCCTGAGGATGCTCGTTTTGGTTTAGTTTACACTTGCTGTGAATCAGCTTGAGCTAAATCAGAATAGATCAAAATTAGAAATCTCAGTCTGCACAGCTTCTGGTACTTGCTTAGTTAGCTACAGTAAACAACAGAACTTGTACTTAGGTCTGATTTTGCAAATAGTGAAACTGGTAATAGTCATGAGAGTGCAGGACTAACAGTATTGGCTAATTCCAAGGAGGCAGCAAGGCCACTGCTCACACTCTCCCTCTGCACCTGGTCTTGACACATTTTATGCCTCGTTTTCCAGTCCTGGGGTTCCTTCAGCAGAGACTGCCTCTTAAAATTGTACTGTGCCAAACCGTGGGGTAGTCTGAAGTGTAACCCATGCGGACTCAAAAATGGAACCAGACTCAGTTTCCCTTTTTATAAAATTAGGAATTCAAGTTTACAGAATCAGAGACTTTAGTGTACTACCCCAGTGCACCACCAGTTTCCCACTTTGTATGTCTGTCTTTATACAGAGGGTGCACATATGTGCAATGTGTTTTTCGGGTTTCTTATTGCTCCAGTCAATTCAGAAAAACTTGTACCCAAACCAATGCTTTTTAATCCTGTTTTCTACCTTGCTTGTATTTTATTAATCTTTTTTAAAAAACCCAAACAGTACCAGTAGCAATTTGTGTGCTGTCCAGCAGATATTTCTCAGTAGTAAGACTAACTACAAGGTACGGTATTTTTAATAGTTTTCCTAACAATGTAAATTAAAATTTGATATCAATTTCACCAAGTATCAGTTGCAGGAGCTGAATTTGACACTGTGTGGGATACAGACATAAAACTACTGCCAAACAATGTTGCATTATTTACAGTAAAAGTACCATGGTCTAAATTACTTTAAAATTTGTTCTGTGGCTCTGTGCTGACCAAAAAATCAGCCACTTTCATCAACTTTTTGAGATATGCTGAGAAATGTTTTTTCAAATTTGAAGTAAACTGTTTTAGATTTTGATGTTCCTAGTTCCTCAGTGCTCAAGAACTGGCTACTTGTAAAATGTTCTCTTATACAATACACACACATTTAACCAGTGTAAGTAGTTCTAATTTACTGTTTTAGGGATGTGGCTTTGCAAGGGAGTGATGATGGGAGCTTCAGCATTGTGGCACCACTGTACAGATGCTCCTTGGTTTTTGCATTGATCCTGTGCCTTCTGCTGCCTCGCAAAGCTTGCAGGGGTCAGAGAGTGTCTGTAGCAGTGAGCTGGAATGAACAGGCTTCCCCTTCCATGACAGTGACCTCCAGGAGAAAAATGAGTTTTGCCTACACCACTCCAGCCACCACAGTTCCACCCAACACCCCACAGAGAATCCACTCAGACAATGCCTGTACTGGCACAATATCACTCATCACAGGCCTTAGGCAGACACTATAGAATAAAATATTTGCATTTAAAAAAAAAAAGGGGGGCAGGGCTGGGGGTAAAGAGACCATGCCAGGAGAACAAATCCTGGAAAGCTTTTTCAGATGTCAATCCTACTTTGCTTATGGATAGCATGACCCAATTTGTAAGTAGAATATTATAAGAAATCAAGTTAAGCTTACTCTACTATGCTTATTCCACTTTGTTCTGGGATTTCAGGCAGCTTCAAGAAGTGACTGGTAAGACTATGCTTGGTTTATTACCTGCCCCTCACCAGGGATACTACAGATAAGTGTCATCTTTTTATAAAAGCTAGATAACATCTTCTGTTTCTCATGTTCAGTTTGCATTTTACAGCAGCACTTCTAGAACAAGTGAACCAAAGGCCCAAAGAGGGCAGTTGAAAACAAAGCATTTCCAGGAGTTTTGAAGATGTCAGGTCCTGACAAAGTTGGTAATTTTAGATCACTTCAAAAACGCACCCTAGAGCTGGAGCAACTGAGCCCAGAGAGGTACACCCAGCTTCATGCTGGGGGAAAAGGCACTTGGCTCTTTCTAGTGGTGCTCAGTTTTACTCCATCCCAGCCTGGACACTTGACAGAAGCTGCCTAAAGCACCCAAACAAAAACTACCAGAGCCTGGCTCCGGGAGAAGCCTGCAGCCCGAGAAGGTGTGTCCTGCTGCCTTGTGCCAGAATCATGACAAAGTTTTATCCCAGAAACACTCTCAGTTAGTCTGGCTAGACCCTCAGGCCTACTTGTTGGGTAAGACAGTAAGATTTAAGGAACATGCAAATCCAATAAGGATTTACTTTTTTTTTAATGGCCTTTGTTTGGTGGTCAGATGAAGCCAATCTGACTGTCCCCAGTTTGGTGTGTGACCTACCCTGGATCACACAGCAGCACAGCAGTGTCAGCACATATCATCAGCTCAGAAATAAACAGTTTTGCCTCCTCCTGGCACTACAGGATGAGGACAGAAATACAATTCAAGCACTTTGAAAACCTCCCAATTTTATCCATTACAAGGGTCAAATTGTTACTGAAGGTCTCACTTTTCCATGCCATTTTGTTTTAAATATAATCTTGATGCTTTTAAAGACTTGTATTATTGCTGAGGTTTAGAAGTCCTGTAATAAGAATAACCTTTTTTTATTTCAATGATTTTTCGGTATTGTATCCTTCTGGAACCTAATGTTTTTATATGGTAAGCACACACCTTCTGACATTTTGTTATAAATGTATTTAAAAAAAGGAAAAAATTAAATATTTTCATTGGTTTCTTTACCTGCAAGAAAACCACAATCACAGACCTGATAAAAACAAGGTATTTTAAACAATATGGAGGGGTTTTTGTCTTTTATTGGTGCTGAAAGGAATAACTGGTTGATGCAAACAAGATAATAAAATTTCAAGGCTCAAAAGATTCTGTGCTGTCACTTTCTCTGATTTTATGATGTGGAGTCTGATGTCACCAACACAGATCTGACTCCAAATCACAGTCTGGTGGGTGGGTCAAGTACAGCTCACTGTGGTACACCTGTTGTAGTGAACTTGCAGAAAACACAGGATGAAAGAAATGAGTCCTTTTAACTCCCCCTCCACTGCCCCAACAGCCCCTGCACAGACACCCTGAGCAGTTTTCAGGGGTGCAGCCTTCCTGCAGAGCATTCCCCGTGCATCTCACACCATGTCCCTGCTGAACAGGGCAGGCTGCAGGAGCACAGCTGGGCACCACAACAGTGATCTGGCCCCTGAGCTCAGGGAGAGCAGGTTTTCATCTCTGTGCTGCCCAGTCGAAGATAAAAACCACACATCACACCCCATGTGCAGTTGTTGATTTAACAAAACAATGTCAAGAGAAAAGAATCCACTTAACTGGTTTAGTCTTCCCAAACAGTGCCATAAAAGCCAGTAGGGAACCCCTCCTTGAAGAATTTATTTTGTCCTCAAGCAGAAAGGATGGAATCAGTGGATTTCATGCAAATGAGTAAGAAAAAGGACAGTGCACAAGTTTCTTGTCATTGCCTCAGGAAGGCACCACCCCATCCTGTGAGAGAGGACATTAGAGATGGTTTCTGCAGCTTTCTCCACTGCTGCACAGACGATTTATGTCTGCATTCTGATGCTACCACTGCATTATACTTTGACAGACTTGATTTTTTAGTGGTAGATTCCTAGACTGCCTCTCCTGCAATACCTGACCTATTTTCCTATTGCTGCAGTTGGTTATTATGTGAGCAGCTCATGAGTGGGTTCCCTTCCATGAAGTGCTAAGGAACTACAAGTTAAAAACACAGTAATTTCTTGGATATTTGCATATTGCAGATAGTTACAAGAACAAGTACAGAAAACTGCAGCTCCTTCCTGCTCCCTGTGGCAGGAGTTGCAGTGATGAACTCCTGCCCACAGCTGCCTGCGTGTCAGCGCTGGAACAGCACTGCCATCTGCCTCCTTGGCTATTTTACAGACTCTCTTGGCCAAGCACAATTACTGAAACACAAACCTCCCTATCCCACTGAAATTCATGCTCAGAATGCTGCTAAAACCATTGTTCTTGTAGCCCTTTTCTTTGACTATTTTTAATACTTTGGTGTGGCAATTCTCCTTGTTGCATCTGATTGAAGTAGCTCATCTACATTTTCGTGACCTTTCAGAAGATTATTCCAGATTTCCCATCTACTACTACTAAACTTGTATGCCCATTTTCTTCCATACTTCCCCTGACATTAGGGAAGCCTCCAAGAAGCCACTTTTGAAATCAGTGTGTGGGGCTTGCTAGAAAGACTGGCAGAAGAACAACAATCCCATTTCTCATATTTTACATAATGGTAGATTTAACCACTGCTCCTTACAACCATTAAATGTGGACAGGAAGAAATATACATTAATTGAAGGAAAGATTAGAAGAAAATGGGAGGAGAAAAAAAAATCTGAGAATAGTTACACAAAAAGATGGAATCTCCATCAACATTCAACTCAGGCTGTATATGCCTCCTTCCCAAACGCCCTCAAAACTCCTTCCTGAGTCTGATAAACATTTCATACTATTGTAGATCACATGAGCTCCTGAGGTTGTGCTCAGCCACTGATACCTCCCCTGTGGTAACAAGAATCACATCTGAATGGACAACTAATCAGAAAAGGAGATGAACTAGAGTAGAAAAATGCTACAGCTTTCCTGTGTGCTTTAAAGGATGAGATAATTGAACATAACCACAAAATAAAGGGGCATTTTCCACATGCTCCTATTAACACACCAGCTTTAAGCTGGCTCCCCTGTCTGTAAATGGCGGAATTCCTAGAAAATGGCACCTGCTTACTCTGCCTCTCTGGAAGTGTCTGTAAGCTGATGCTTCACCTTCTGATGCTCCTGTGGGAGCATCTCACCAATTCACAGAGTTCCCACCACTGCCAAACCCTCTTTTCCCCTTCTGTAAGTAAACCTTTGATGTCTCCAAAGCCAAACCAAGCAGAATAACTTCAAAGTGCTACCAATACCACAGTATTTGGTAGCCAGGTGTGTCAGAATATCCTCTGTAAATACTGTAACAAAAGCCTAAAGCTCCATACATCTTTCACTGTTACACTACAGCTGATACACCTGGGTTTGTGCCAAGTTCTGCTGAAGCTCCTCAAGCCACAGCAGTTTGTGTCCAAAGCAACCAAAAGCCTCAAAAGTCCCATTCCTATTTGCAAATGATTTGACCCTTCCAAATCCCAGCAAGAAGATGCGTCAGCACGCTGAGCTCAGTAGGGAGCTCGATGTGCTCCCGAAGGCTAGGCTGCCATCAGGCCACGGAATATTGATATCCCTGCCCGCCCCCACCCGCCTGGAATGGAATTTGCCTCACAGATACACACATTAAACACTGTATTAGCTACTCACTGAGAAATCCTTCTGCCTTAATGAGACCAAACAGGATGGTGGCCAAGACACTGCGGTGTCAGACCAGGGAGCCAGAGCTGCGTGCACAGGACAGAGTCTGCAGGGCAGGGGGGGCAGAGTCTGGGGACCTGGGACCCCCAGATGCTGAGCAGGATGATTCACACAGCATTCAGATGACATCTTCCCACGTCAAAAGTAACGAGGTCCCTTTCTTCTCATTAAAGAGGTTTGTGAACTTCTAAATGAGCAGAGGATTCTGAGTTTGAATACCCAGCCCCACTATACTTTGGGTAATGTCCTCAACTACCTTTTCAGACCTACCTTCTTTGTAACAGGTTCTTAAATACCTTCTAAATGCCAATTCATAATTTTGAATACCCAGCAAAATCCAGCTGGATCCTTATATTTAAAACACTTCTCCAGAGGTCAACTGCCACACTACCACCAGCTCCAGCAAAGCCAACACAGAATGTTTTATATTGCTTAGTTAAGACATCAGGGTATCAAGGAACAGAAGGCAGCTGCAAGGTCTGCAGGGCACCAACCAAACAAAAATCCTGGGCCTAGCATGGTGCTAAGCATTATGCTAAATATATTTCTAATGAAAGGTGTATCACACAAGACAAAGTAATTCTCTGTATGTAACCTGGTCCATTATCTCAGCCCCAAAATCAGACTGTTATGAAACAGGTATTTAAAACTCTATTTTCTGTTATTCCTTGGTTACATTTAATTCCTCTCCTCCACATTTGCTAATGGAGTTTTTTATAGCCACAGCAAACTCAAGACTTTTAACCAAACTTGTCTTGTGTGCCACAATAAACACATAAGAAGGACTTCATGCTGCAGCCACTTCATTATAAGTATTCCTGAAACTCTGTGCCACTTTTGAACTCACAGTGAGATCCTTTTGCCCACAGCTGACCTCGAGTGTCCTTTCACCTCGCTGCAGAAACCTCACCATGCTGCAGCTCTGTTCCAAAGTCAGAGCAAATTAGAAGCTGTAAATGCAGCATTTATCATACACTGGCAGAAAGAAACACTGGGTCTGGTCAAGGGCTGGGCAGGGGCTCCACACCCAGTATAACAGGTCCTTGTCCAGGCCTGGATTCCTGGGCTGACAATTAGAAGGTTTCTGACCACACGACCAGGAAAAGTTCAAAACTAGCTTCCAAATGACCACAATGGAATGTAATAAACTAAAAAAAATCCTCTCTGAAACCCCAATGCTTTTAAAACAGAGCTGAATGTATATTTACAGACAGTCTGTGCTTGATCTGAGCTGCAGGAAAGGGTGATACAGAACAACCCAGAAGGTCCCACTCAGTCCCAGCTTTGGTTTGAGGACAGGGGGAAAGTACAGCATTTCTTCTGCTTCTGGGTTATGCTTATTTATAAGGGAAGCATAATTATCTGTATGGGACCGTCAGTTTATTATTCAAAAAAACCCAAAATTGCTATTTTTACTCATGTTTTAAACGTGGACAGAACTGGAGCTTACAAGCAGAAACTCTTGAAGTATGAATAGCTGCCTGTCAAGGCTCTGTGTGAGAAGACTGTACTGAAAGCAAAGGGAGCAGGGAGGAATGAAAGGACAAGGAATGGGAGATGATACTGGATCTGCAGACATACTGCAAAGATAGGAGAACATCTAAAAATATTTTTAAAATGCAACAAATAAAGTTAAGTACATTAAGAAAGATTAAATGGCCCTTAATTGCTCAGGAAACATTCCCCAGAACACACACTGCTGACTAGTTCTGTTGGTGACAAGCATGACTACACCTTGCCTTTATTTTTAGACATGCTTTTTTTTGTTAAATCTTATTTTATATATAATTATTTGATTAGCTGTTGCCCAGCCAACCCAGGGAATGCAAATACAGACTGTCTCAAAAAGAGAGTCACAGCTCTCAGCTTCTAGGGGAGGTAAACAATGGAGCAGTGTATCTCATTCCCAGCTAGAGGCAGGGACACAAGTGGAATATTCTCCCTGCAAGCAAAAGGATATGGGCAGCAGCATCCAAGAAAGCAGCAGGAAGCTGGCACTGGATGTAAGGCACTGCATCGATCTGAACAGATGATCTCCTGTGAGAAAATCCCAGTATTTATTCAGGGCCTGCCTGACTGGCACAGGGACACAACAAAAATGGCACCATTCTAAATGGGGACACATCTGCCATCGAGGGTGCCCTCAAAGAGAGTGGGATAAACAGCACCTGAAAGGGCCACATCACATCCTCACCAAAACCTCCCACTGCTGCTCTGGAACAAGGAAAACACTGCCAACCATTTCTGTACATTAACACACCCACAATAGGGCACCAGGACCCCAGCTGGGCACTAACCTGGATTGGGAAGCACTGCTGGGATGGTCTGAGGTGCTCTCTTGGAAAGGAAATGCTGCTTATGCCTCTACTCTGCTGCTACATTTATGTCAGCTGTGAGCATGAAACAAACCCCTCAGCCTCACAACCCCACACACAGATGAGACTGGCCTTGAAGTGCCTCGTGTCTGTGACAAGCACAAAAGAAAACACAAAATTTAAATGTTTTGTCACTACAGACCCATGAAACCTGTCTCCATAGACAGAGCACCCTGCTACAACAGACATAAAGACTGTTTTGTATTGAAATAAGAAGACGCAGTATTTCCTAGCTATTTCTCTTCCTTCTTCCCTTTTTGAAGACTTTTTTTCATGCATATTGCAGGGTACATGTCAAGATAATGCAAGAAAAGGTAAAAACCTAACATTTAACACAGAAGTTGACTTCATAGTTCATTTATTCTGCAGTGCAACACAGAAGGAACTGCTAGTTTTTGTTGAGCACTAGTCAGTATTAGCAAAAAAAATGAAGGGCTAAGGCAAGGCAGGAATCTAAGCCCCTGAAATCTAAAAAGAAATTTATTTAATGCATGAAGGAGAAGAGATGCAGCTTCCCTGACAGTTTCATACAAAAGAGAAACACATACTAAACCATCATGCAGTATGCAGCACAGTTCTCATCACAGGGCCATAAGGTATTAACACACTGCCTCCAGCAAACCCTCCCTCCTGTGGCACGCAGCAGTCCTGGACACTCAGCATTAGCACACTCCAGTGATACACAGGCTGATGAGAGAACTGCTGCAACTGCTGTACCACACCTTCCCACAGCTAAGGCCTCTTCAGTGCATTCAGATAAAGCTTTGAGTTTGTGCATCAGTTCCAGAAGCATGAACTTTAGATGAAATGTACTTCTGGGCAGAAAGAGCTTTTGCTCATGAGAGGTTCAAGTCCCTAATTCTGGGAGACTTCCTGGTTTGTTTTCCCACTGGCCTCTGACAGCTCTGCTCTGAGGACCAGCCTGGCCAACAGGGACACAGGAGTTGCAGGAAGGAGAGGTGGGCACTGATTTCAAGCAAGGCCAAGGCTCAAAAAGAAGCAATGCCAGCAAGGCCATTCATGAGCCCATCACCTAAACTCCACTGACAGAATGAAACTACTTGAGCTGGAGTCCAAAGACGATTGCTACTCAATAGAAACAGGCAATGAGAAGCATTATGGGAAACCCTTAAACAGCATCAACTCAGGAGGTAAGAGACACAAAAGACCAGTGCTGGTTTAAATCAGCAGGAACATGAGCAGCCAATATTAAAGCCACTGCCTTGGCCCTCAGTACCATGTCCCAGCATGCCAGGACACACACGTGGCAAAACAGCCAGCAAAATTACATGGTCTGAATATTCTCTTCACACCAGTTCATTACCCCTGTGTGTTCTTGGTTCCCTCAGGCTGGAAGTCACACAGATACATACTTAACACATGAACTTTGGTTTCTCAAGTCCCACAGTTGCTCACAAAACACAGCAAGCCTCTTGGCCAGCTGCTCTCTCCCTGTGGGCTGGCAGCAGGAGCTGACACATCTTATTTTGGGTAGGAGACAGCCCAGGGCACTGGGATGCACAGGGAGGGTAAGGAGAGCGTGTCCATCCCCCCCTGCAGCTCAGCCCCACAGGAGCCCGGCGGGAAGGGCACGATGGCAGCTCGGGGACATCCCTGGCCCAGCGTGCCCTGGGTACAGATCCTTCATTCCCACTTTGGATGCACTCCCAGCCTTTCCACCCCACAAGAGGGTGCCTCATCCTCTATCATCAGCCCCTGGGCACAAGTGACTTTGCTGCTGCCTGTCAGGCAGACACGAGATGAGACACGCAGATGTATTGCCCAGTGCCTCCAGCATTCCTAGAAACAGTGCAGCAGCAGGGATAGGGCATCTTGGAGTGCTGCAGCGAAGGCTGCTTGTCTGTCCCTCCCACCTCATTCATCACCGCAGCTTATTTGCTGATTGTCAGGAGTGTGAGTAATTGGTTTCTTAGATACCCTAACAGGAAGCCAGAAGGTGCCTTATGTGAGGACAGACACAGCAGGATCTACCACCCTGCAGAAGCAGCAGCACACTCAGCAACATGCAGCACCCACTCCTTCTCCCAAAGCCCAAGTTCATCACTTCCCCAAGGGAGTGGTGTGCAAGGCAAGAGAGAGCACAGGCTGTGGAAAATGACAGGGGTGAGAGGCACAGTCCACAGCAAAGGGGCTGCTGCAGCTCATCGTGCAGCTGCAATTCAGCAAAACCCTGAGGAAGAACCAGAGGGTACACAGCCAGTCTTGTGCAACTTAAGGCCAAGATACCCTGGGACTGCACCCACACCTCTGTGCAGAGCAGCCAGACCTGCAACTGCAGGGCTTTCCCTTGGCACACAGGAAGATCATCAGCTCTCATTCATTCATTAGTGCCCTTGTCCACAAAAGAGGCATCTTCGGGGCTCTCAAATCCTAGATAGAATCCTGCTGTGGGGGCAGTGGGAAAAAGTGGGTCATCTTTATGACAGCTTTTGAAAATAAAACCAATGTTCTATAGCTTTGTAAATATATATATTATATATACATATATTTATATTAAATATGTAACTTCTATATAATATAAATATATTTTACAAGTGTGTTAAAACCCAGGTGGTTTTAATTACTGAGCTATCCAAGGATTTACTGCCTCTGAGTCTTTATCTGCTGCATCTCAGTCAAACCTCGTAAGGCTGCATCTGAAATCACACTGCGCTAAGAAAACAAATGATTAAAGCAGAGCTAGGGAGTCAGGGGATTAGTCTATTCTGCATGGCCTTGAGCAAGTCATTTTTAGCTCTGAGGCTCTAATCTTATAGTGAGCTTGGGGCAGATGAAACACACACCCACACAAACCACACTTAGTTTTTTTCTCATCCAAAAAATAGAGATGACAACACATACCTCTCTGAGAAGCATCTTAATCACTAATATGCATTAAATGCTTGGAAATGTGAATTATTACGATTATTAAGTACCAAGACAAATTAACATTTTGCAATGCTATCAGAGTCAATAAGGTAGAATGACAACACAAGTACCCATTGTATTCAGCTCACAATCATCACTGGAAAAATCCAACTCTAGGAAGCTCTATTAGTCTCTTCCCTCCCTAACAACCATCTGTAACTACAAATAGAATACAAAAGATGAGTGACTAAATGAATTAGTCCTGAACTGCATCCTCTATCTTGTTAAATGCAGGAAGCCCACACAGAGCACTTTCAAAGGGACTAATGAAGGAGAAAAGCAAGCTCCAGGATCTCAGTCCTTGAACTGCCCAGCTTTCAGACAAAAGGTACCAGTTCTGCAAATAAAGGAACAAATCTTGCACCTGCTATGATTTAGAAAACATCCTTTAAAATGCAAGACTTGTCCTTCATTAGAGCCATGACAACCTCACTGTCCAAGGAGTACTATTCACTCTGTATTCAGCATGAAACAGTTTGTTGCCTGCCTGCTTTAACAGTAGATGCAGGTCTGGGTTAGATTTAATAGCATCTGCCACTTTTTGCATTAGTTTTCTATTTCCATGCATGTATGTACAGTGTATCTCATAACACCACAATTGTGATTTGCATGAGACAGCTGCACTGCAAGTCTCTGTATTTTCCTGATTTATAATGTGCTAGAAATTTAGAAGTGGGTTCTCAGCACCCTCTCGTGGAGCTGTGCTGTGGTAACCACCACACCTTAGTAAAATTTCATTGCAGTTCAGAACTACAGAACAGTTACTTCTGCAGTAAAGCCAAAACTGGGAAGTTAAATGTGAATGGCAACACTTGGTGGTTTATTATGACTTTTAACACCAGACTAAAACCTGTGTCTTGCATTCAAAAAGCTGCCCAGCTATACAGTGGCTCTACTGCAATATCTGAACTGTAATACTGTCACTTCAGTGCTAGCAGAAGACCCTGTTTCTGTTAGAACATGCATCTCTGCCTGCAGGCCTAGTCAGGATCAAAGCCATTGTCATTTAGAAAAAAAATTGCCTGTGGTGGCAGCACCAAATAAATTCCTTCCAAGAGAAAACAGGATTCTTGCTCTGCTTATTAAGATGCCCATAGCCAGCAGCTCTTCCAGCTCTGAACATCACTGCAATGCTTCTGTCAGCTCTGGAAACAAATGGGAGGCTGACTGCTGCTCCTGGGTAATGTGCTTGTTTGATAAAGTGGCTTTCCTCCCCCAAGTGCATGCCTGCAGTAAAATGCCCCATGGAAGAGGACAGAGATAGAAGCAGTCCCGTATTTTGTTCTTGCACATATATATAAGAAATGGCCAGTGTCCCTCTGTAAGCAGCTGTTTTCCACACAATTTACAGAACACATTAAGTTTTTAAGCCCAACCTGAAGAATTCACCTAAGTCAAGAAAGACTGATAAGTACAATAAATAGTCCTCACTACACTCACTTGTGGTAAGGGTTTGCGTCAACAGCCCCCAGCAATTTTAACAATTTTAATTTTAAATCCTTAAAGCACTTGCAGTGCCTGTCTAAATGCACAAGCCAAACCAGCAAGCATTAGTGATGTTGGTAACATTTACAGTGAATTAGAACATGCACAAGGTTTCTTGAGCATATTCATCAGATTTTCCTCTTCTAAAAAACCCACAGGTGCTAAAATATGTTCAACATTCCATCCTTCCAGTGGTGGGTTTTTGTTTTTTTTTGGATAGCAGCAGTGCAATTTCTGCTCCAGGTGCACTGAAATTTATGATGTTCTTCCTTATATGCACAGCCCTGGGAACACAGTTGTGCAGATGGCTGCTACTGCATCCAGCCTCTGCCCTTCCCTTTCACTGCAGCCACCCCTGAGAACCTCTACCCCAGGTCTCGTAAAACAAAAAGGGTTTAACAAGAATGCCCCTCAGTCACCATCCCTAATATCCACTGCAGGGACCATGTAATTTCAACATGTATGTAACACTAATAACAAAATACAAATTCCCATCAGAGTGGATTTCTTCCCTTTGGCATTTTAACAAATTTATGTTTTATTTTTAATTAGGAAGTACAACTCGGGCACATCCATTTAGTTATCTTTGAGAACGTTAATACTACACAATAAAATACTGTGAATTTGGTTGTGGCTTTTTCCTATCTTATTTTTTTAAACATATAAATTCCAATATATTGCTATTAGTTTTGTGTTCCTGATGGAACACTGTACTCTTTTGCTGGATCCAGAATGACTTGTGCAGTTAAATGCCTTTTCAGAAGCTATTCCTATTGCAGAACAAGAACAGCAGCTCATGCCTTCTGTGTCAGGCCAGACAAAGGAGTTACAGGACACAGGCAGGAGAAGAGCAGCTGTACAATACCAGCCTTTTTCAGCCTTGCACAACTGTGCCTGTGCCTTTTTAAAAAAACATAAAGGGCCAAGCCTCTACTATTTTAAAGGCTTGGCCATATTACTGTTCCCTTTACAACTGCATTATGTACAGCACATATCAGATTTGCTACCATACTTTCTGTGGGTTAGGCCATGTATCAAAACTAAAACAATTGTTTCATGAACAGCAACCTATATATTCCAGAAAAGTCTGAAAGAGATGACAGACTAAAGTTAAGCATCTTAAAAGTGCAGTTTTGAAAAGTGAAATTCACAGACCTCATCAGCAGCTGCAGGGTTTCTGTTCATTAGGAAAATGGATCTAAAAATGTGGGTCTGTAAATATGATCACACCATTAGGAGAAAAGGAAGAATTTTTGCTCACAAGAATGACGTATCATGGTGACCAGGAAAGCAGAGTAGGGGAGGCTCCTGCTGCCTCGTGGCTTCTTTATGATATTCCTTTCACTTTGCTAAAGCTGAAGCTGCTGCTCAGAGGAAATAGGAGCAGCTTTGGTAACTGTTATCCCTGTGGATGGCCGACATTATTTGGGACTGGCAGGACATTGACTTTCTACCAAAACTTTTAACAGGTCACACATGCAAAACAGATACACCAATTGATTGCTCATCTAAAGCAGAACTCGTTTCACACAATGCCACTGCAGCCAATGTGATCTGGAGAGCAACTAAGAAAACCTCAGTAGTGGACATGTGCTACTGCAGAGCGCCTTACAAATTAGCCAACCTGGCAGGTATTATTTCCCATTTTACAGTGACAAGAGCACAGCCTAGAAATAGATGTGTTTAACTCACTTTTCTCTAATGTCAGAGTAAGGCCTGGTGTCCTCATGCAATGATATGCCATGCAATAACCAGCTGCTATTGTCAAATCAACTGTTTTGTACCTCCCTAGCACTATGTAAAACCCTGAAAGAGATGATGAAAAGCATGTGTGTATACATATACATAAACCCTGACACCTGTCCCTAAGAAATGGTTCTCTCTACCTCACTATCTGTATTTTGAAAACAAACTGAAAAATGTTGGAAGTATGATAAAGAAAAGTTTGCTCTCTGAACACCCTGAAAGAAACCCTCTGGTGTACAAAAACAACCCAAAACTTTATGTTTATTATAATTTAGGAATATGAGCAGGAAGAAGGTATTTTATAATAGCTTAAAATCCATGGCAATCTCTCCTGTCTTTGTGTCAAAATTTATAGCATATGTGACAGCAGTAGGGTCTGACAGAATTTCTGATTCAATAACAGAGCTGAAGAAATAAACAGCTTGCTTGCAGTGGGGATTCCATTCACAGTTTCCCTACAGGAGAGAGTTAAAAGTGAAAGCAGTCAAAATCTACAATATTATTATTATTATACAGTAACAGTGCAGTAAGAGTTCTTGTTCCCAGCTGAGCACACAATGATCAACAGTTATCATTTACACTGCCATCCACTCCACTATGGAACACATAACTTGAAATACCATCTGCTACACAACACACTGAAGTCACAGAGTTAGAAATGGATTTGGTCAAAGAATACTGAGATAGAATACTAAAAATACCTACTCCTTCCCCGCCAAATTTTTACTTTTGTTAAACTGAGGTTATTTGTATGAAAAAACTCTGCTTTGACCTAGCATCCCATTTAAATTCTGAATTTGATTCCAATCTAGGGAGCATTTGGATGCAAATCAGACGCTCCCATTTTAAGGTATATCTCCTGCTCCCCACAAAAACACGAACAGATATTTTTAGTAATTCTGATGACACAATGTTCCAACGGTGTGAGAAGGGGTACTACACAACCCAAGCATGGCCAGCAGAGACCCTCTGCAATCCTACAGACTTTGACATAATGAACTAAAATGAAGATATACCTTTTCATTGGACAGCTGCATCAGTCCTGTACTAACGGAGATATCGGCAGCAAGATGATATTCCATCCACAGAACTGCTCCGTGGCTCTTTCCTTTCCTGGGGAGAGATGCAGGATAAAACTTGTCACTTTACACAATCCTGGCAGCTTAAACCTGGCACTAGTGTTTAAGTGAGAGCTGCAAAAGCATGAACAACTTCCTTCCTTGAAAGAAAGCCGAACAGCTGAGTTGGTAATTGGGAGCAGAAACTTTAAAGTATTTGCAGAGATGAAATCCAAAAAAAGGCAAGGAAGAGAACATGTCATAACTACATCTGCTCAGCAGCACAGCCACTTAGCCAGCACTGAATAACATGGCATGAATTACACAGCATACGCCGAGAACTTCCTTTAGAGACCCCAGTTTCTACTGGCTCTGAATTGAGAGGAAATATTTACCACACACACTGTGTCACTTCAAGTGCCTGCTCCACAAGAAGCAGAGGTCATACCACTGTGCTGCCTGTAAACACAACTGCTGCAAAGGCACAGAGACCCCACACAGATGGCTCTGCAGTCTATGAAAGCTTGAATTTTGTTTAATGAGAAACACAGCAGTGTTTGAGCTATGTAAGCTCTAGATAGTTAAAAAATAAAACTTTCTTGTTTTTAAATTCTTAACAGTGTTTCAAGTTTGAACAGAATTAAGTACAATCCACAGTTATGGTGGAAAGTATCTCAGAAGATGTGGCAAAATATAAAGAGTGCCAGGATTACAGTTAGAAGGAAGAATAGCATATACATTAAAAGCTATTAACATATATACAACAATTATATGCTAATAGCATATAATTTTAAAGCTATTAAACATAATAAGTTATTAATTATTAAACACAATAATTTGACAAGCTAAGTAGAAGCTTTTTCTGCAAGAACTCAACAGTAGACAACAAATAGAACACTAAAAACACCCAGGTAATATTTTATTTTCTCTAAACTATAAATTAATCTATTTAAATTTTAAATCATGTTGAAAGCTATTAAAATGGTATTTTTTTAAACAAAGGTATATTATCTAATCTAATAATATCAAACATTATTGTATTATTGTTACAGCCTACTGTGAATATCCACAGGAAGCTTGTGTCAGAACAACTTCCACAATCTTAGGTCACATTATTAAAAACTGCCAAGTACAATTGCACCAGTTAAGTGTAATACACTTAAAGGAGCTCTAAACTCAACTCCTCTAAAGAGCTTGACTAGGAGGTAAAGAAATGGATGATGACCAAGAGTATTGATTGCAGAAAACTGACCGTAAGAGCTTTACAGAGCCCTCTGTGCTGAGACAGTGCTGTGGCACAGTCTTTGTGAAGTCAAATGTCAAAACTTCCTGGGGCTCTGAGAGTGACTTGCAGGGATATTCCCACAGCGGGTGAGGTTCTGCTTCCTTGGATTCCCTAAAATTCAGAGAATCCTGAAAAAAGGAAAGAATAAATTTAATTGAAAATAACAGAAATGCAAACCCAGAGTATTCAAGCAATAAAGCTGCAAGAGGGCAGGACTGCACTTCTAGGGCACAAGGGAGAAAATATCCTACATGCATGAAACCAAATGCTGTGACTGGGGCCCTCAGCTCTGAAACAGAAATGAGCACTCTCAAAATACAATGCATTGAAATTTTCTTTTCCCTCAACACGAATTCCACTCTACAACTGCCTGTACTCCTCCATATTAACCTAGAGCAAAGCTCTAGAAACTGATACAAATGAATCTCAAACAATGGTGTTCTTCTGCCTAATACACAAGTTTTTCAACAGTCACTAAATGCTTTATTAAGCCAAACTGAATTTTTATTTTGCTAAGACTTGTGGCAAAACTGATTTTCTTACTTTAATCATATCATCCATAGTCCGGACATCAAAACCTTCACAGGTGCCACATGGACTCCGGATTCTCCATAAGTCCTGCAAGAAACAACAGGATTTTGTTTGGCTTTATCAAAGGAAATGGGAAATCTTGAAATAATTTTAGCTGTAGCTTGGACATTCAATAGCAAGCCACATACTATGCATAGATTGCTAAACCATTACAACTACTGCAAGAATCAGAGGATAATTCTAGGAAAAGGTTTTTTTAAGTTGGTTAATTCTTTAATCACTGTTTTCAGCTCCTCTAAACAACATTTCTCACAATTTCTGTGTGTTGTTTACTTTAGAGCAGCTATGGATTTGCCAAGATCTAACCCTTACAGCCCCTCCACTTTCACTATCCAGCACAGTTAAGTGCTCCCAGTAGTATCAAACATCTCACAGCCTACCAGAGAACCACACTTCCCTTTAGCCCCACAAAGTGGAGCGAGATCATTTTAGCCACTCCATACCATGCCTGTCATTGACTTTAGCAACCCACTGGACAGACTGACTCAGTTCAACATTTACCTTTTCTTAGACCCCATTAATGGTCTCTTACTAGAACACAAGCATTCATTAGCTGTGGATGTATACATTTTTTTACCTGTTCATTGTCACACTTAATCTCCAACGTTCCTGCTTTACAAGCTGGCAGCAGCACCACTCTACATTTAAACAAATACTGCTATAATTTCTGCCTGACTACAGCATGAACTAGAGGGATTTATCCAGAGTCTCTGAGTGGTACACCCAGCAGAACTACCAAAACAGACAGGCAGCACCCTGCTCCCTAAATGCAATTACAGATGAAACAAGTTTCTTAACTTCCTAACTAATAAGTAATTCCATCAATTTTTTTCTCCTGGATCCAGGTTTTGCTAATTGCTTAACCACAATGACATATCTATTCTGAGAGGACAGAACAGTCTACAGAACAGGTTCTGCAGGAGACCTTGCAACACTGTGTCTGCTCCCTCTGTCTAAACAAGAACTGGTAAATGCAGAGGTTATTTTTAAAATCCCACAGATTCCAGTCTTTGAGTCTAGATTCACCACTGAAAGAAGATAATGTAAAATTAAAACAATAGCTTTGGGGTAGACTACTGCAACAAAATAAAAGTTAAATGTTCTACCAAAAATTTTATGTGGAATCATCTCTGAACAAACCCTGTCCATGAAAGCGTAAAACTGAGGCTTAGGTGACATGAATGTTACTCCACATTCTGCTGATTGCTGAATAATCTTCAGTCATCATTCTGCATGCTTTGGTTTCCTCATCCAGAACATGAGGAGAATAATGCTTACTTCCTTAGAAAACGCTGTGAGTTCTAGGGAAGTAAATACTCTAGATAAGAGAGCATGGAATTGTAATTTACTTATTTCAATCTGATTACTCTAAGTATCTGCTCCCTATTACAGGATTCAGATTTACATTATTTACTTTGTATATACTTAAACTCTGTAAATTTTTACAGAAAACTAAAAAAATGTGCAGAACAGTTGATTAGCCCCGGAGGGGAAAAAGAACAAATCCATTCTCACATGCACAAATCAAAGGCAGAAATAAGAGAACAAGGTTAAAGAGCATTCAAATAAAGAAACTTAAGGGAGAGAAGGCTCAGACTCAAAAACTACACAGCTGGTGAGCCAGAGGGGAGAAAAAACTACAAAAACGACCTGGCATTTTTAATAGATAAACTGAAGGCTGTGTTTATGTGAAAACTGATTAGATTAGAGGGGTTTTTATTTAAAGTATGTACATTTATTTACACAACGCCAGACTACAGAGTTCACTCAAGCTACTGGACTTTGCATATTAATGATGAAAGTACTTAATTCCTATTTTCATGGCAGGTAAACACTTCACAATCTTTTGTTACGAAGTGCTGAATAAATGAAAAAACTACATTTATAACTTTGTAAAATATCTGAAAGATAAATTTTCAAATTATTTTTAAGATGTGCTCATATTCAGAACTGTGCCCAGCCTCAGGCAGTTTAAAAAATCCACATGCAATTGGGAATACTGTCTACAGTCTTAAAAAGCCTCATTTCAAAACCTGATATGTTGCAGAATATCTACTTTATACAATATATTTATGTATAATATACATAATAAAATAACTAATTTAAAAAATAACCACAACTGTCACATGCTTCACTAATCTCTAATCTAAGTAAGTATCTTAAAACATGCATTTTAAATGGCAAAATTACTTGAGTTAATACTTCAGCCATACAAGAGATGGCTGAAATAGCAAAATTCACCCTTCAAGATGGCAAATACCCTTTTCTCAGGTGGTAAGTACAGAACATACTGGACAGAATTAAGATGCAGTAAGTTGTAGAGTACTCAGTTTTAAGTGGATTTGTGTAAATATGTGAACAATCTCACCTGGAATTCCACAACCATCATGTGCAAAGAAGCAGACTGAGGTAGGACAGTGACATTGCTGGCAAGGTGAGCGCTCACAGCTGTCCTGGCATACCAGAAATACAGGTTATGCCATGGCAACAAACTTGTTGTG
This sequence comes from Vidua chalybeata, assembly GCF_026979565.1. Lineage (NCBI taxonomy): Eukaryota > Metazoa > Chordata > Aves > Passeriformes > Viduidae > Vidua > Vidua chalybeata. Next base: position 12,499,436 of record NC_071540.1, read on the forward strand.
AAAAACGGCTCTCCCACAAGGACAGAAATCTTGGCAAAGGAGGGAAGAGATAAAAAGCATTATAATAAAGAAAAACAACTCACAACACAGGCTGTTTAGATCTTCCAATAGCTGCCAGTGCAATACATTAAGTGAAATCATCTAGATTGCTCCATAGGGATTTAATTACTGTACACTGCATGTACAGGACTCTGGACATTGTTGTGTGGGTTTAGCTACCACATTTTAAACTGAATTTTCCTGCAACAAAGTTTGTGAGAAAATATTGCAGTTTGAGTTTGGAAGGCTTTGTAATGAGTCACAGAATTCTGAAGTTCTGAAGTATGTTATTACTTCCAAATAGATTGCAGTCTTCTTGAGTGGCCTGTGAAAGAGTTACAGCCTTGTAGAACCAGTTAAACTGCCTTAACTACTGGGGCAATTCTGCAGCAGGGGAAGTCAGACCCTTCAAAAACAAAGCAACAACCCTCCCTCAGTCTTTAGTCTCCTTTAGTTTTAGTGGCACATGGTGTGTACCATTTACTTGTTACATTTTAGATTAATTGGGATATAACAGAATTCATTGTGGTTACAATTAATATTTACCTTCTGCTCCCTACCAACCTCTGAAATTCAGTATAATGGACAACTGTAACATACCTTTTTATCTTCCAAATGAGAAGGCTTCAGCAACTCAGGACGAGCTTCTATTATTTTAATTTTATCTTCAAGATTATTTGCTTTAAAAAACTAAAATCAAAAAGTAACACACTGTCTTTATGTAAAGCCACAGTTGAGACCAAAATAACAATTTTATTGAAAAGAAATTAGAAAAAAAACCCAGCAGCCAAAAGAAATTTTAATGAAACTGCCTGCCATAACTCATGAGGATGATACAAGTCTATTCTTGAAGGCTGCATGCACCTAGAGCCAACATGTCACATCTAGGGAACTAAAGCACGTGCCCTCAGTATTCTTTAAATTATCTATATAAAAAGGCAGGTAACAAAAAAGGTGCCTCACCTTCATTAAGCTGTACTTTGAAGCATATGAGAAGGGTAATCAAGAAAGGTAAGAATCACTTCACCTATGAATGAATATTTGGCTTTTCTTTGAGACCAGGTTCCAGTCCTCCCTTGCCCACCATTCCTGGTTTTGCACTTCTGAGCCACAGGCTGAGCCAGATCTCTTTCAAATACACTGTGTCAATGAAAGGAGTCACAGCCAAGTGGTAACTCCAGGAAGCTGCTTCCAGTCACTTCTTGGGCACCAGCTGCCTCTCCTGAACAGCCTCCACTCCACTGGCAGAGCCTTCGTGCCCTTCCCTGAGGCAGAGCAAACAGCAGAGCAGGCATTCCCAACCTGTCTCAGCTGGAAGACAGAACTGCTGGATGCTGCTTGCCAGGTAAGACTGGTGCAAGCTTTGGGATGCTCTCACTAATCCTCAGAAACAAACAGCCTGGCTTTTATTACCAAGGCAATGGCAGCAGCAGAGCAGCAGCTCAAGCAGACAAGCCAAGAGGCATCTGCAAAGGAGAAATCCTGCTTTAACAGAAAATGGAATACTCACTTTTTCCATGACAGAACAGGAGACACCAGAGTTTTCTAATGTAAACACCTAATGAAAATACACAGTTAGTCACACTAGCTTTATAGTTTTTAATTAAAACCATATGTAACTGAAGAATGAAACAACATTTTGATGCCCTACTGAGCACAGTTCATAAGAACCGTGCATATGTATTCCAGAGCCCACTATAATGAACTTTTTAACAAGGAAATACTGCTCAAAACTACAGGCTAAATACTTCTGTTTTCACAGCTATACAAGAAAAAAAAAAAACAAAACTCAACATAATGCAAATACTTATTTTCCATTTTAAGCTGCACACAGCATACTAACATTTGTCCTAAGCACATATTCACTTATGAACAAATGAAAGCATATCACCAGTGTGCCAAATTGTGAAGACTGCTTAACATGACCTGACTATCAGCTGGAAAGTGCTCAGAAGCCTTTTGCAGTAAGAAAAAAAAAAATCGTTTCTCTTCAAAATTGATGAATTGTTAGGCAATATGCAACAGTCCTCAGGATTATATTAAATTACACATTTCCAGATATTCAGTTCAACTTTAACAGATTTTAGTTTAAAGAGCCCCCCATCAAGCAGGGCATTTATGTGTGTGAGACAGCCAGGCAGCTCTCAATTACACACAGACCCAGTATTCTTACTGCTTCCTACTTGGCTCTTATAGATCTTCCACTCCAGACAAGGTAATAAATGTAATTATGGAACTGCAAACAAAAGAAAAATACCCTTCCAGACATTTAGGTCCATAGAGTTTTTTCAAAAAAACAAGATAAAGATGGCAAACAGGAAGCAGTGAGGAATGAGGAAGAGCACTTTCCCTTAAAACTACACATTGATAAATGTCAAATCTGGTAATTATTATCTTCTTAGACTTCAGCTTGACCAGAGGTGAATTTAACCTCCCCTTCAACACAATGTGAGCCTATTCCTCACTTGTCCCTGAAGAGGCACTGCAAATAGTTAAATAATGAGCTGGGAATGAACTACATGAGAGAAAAATACCAAGCTAAAATGCAAAGATCTGAAAAACAGGACAAAGTACTGTACCTGCTTTGCTCCAAGATAATGAGCCAGCACAGGCAGCAGACTGCCATCACTGATACAAAGGCAAACACTATCTGGTTTCAGAACCTACAGAAAACAAATAGTCATTGTTATTCCAGAGGGAGAAGTTTTCCACACTTTATACATTTTCATATCAAGTAATGCCCTTGGCTTAGGTCTGAAAAAGTTTGCTCAAAAATGTAATGGATGTCTTTATTCAACTACCAATGCCATGTCTAACAAACACACAGAGCTACTACAAATTCTATGCAAAATTGGCTGCTTACCATTAAAAAATTTAATACTAAAGTTTTCAAGACAAAACTGTAATTTCCATCTGCCGATGGAAGAAAAATACACTTTGTGAGCAAAATCCTTTGCAGGGGACAAACAAATTCCATAAATAATTACATAAATAAACCAGTATGAGCATCCATCAGAGAAGCCAATGAAACCTGCAGGCAGCAAGCACTCACTTTCCTCAAGGACTTGATGTACTGGCGAGTTCGGTTCTGGTCATTCAGCTCCCCAAAGCGGGGCCTGTTCCAAAGCACATGGGCACAACACCTACAGACTGGACTCTCCACACGAACATCTGCTTCAAGCTCCTCTTCATCTGCTCCATTCTCCCCTTCTCTGTGAGAAATGTCAATGTAGCATCAACTACAGCATCAGTAAGATGTTTTTGCTAACAGGCACGTTTATGCATTTTGGCTGATATGCACAGTAATGAATACAAACTCTGCTGTCACTTTTTTGAAGTTATTGGTTCTCCAGAGACTTTTCTGTAACTCTCCATTTCCAAATGAAGAGAGGTCCAAAACAATTTTCACCTTCTTTAAAAGACAAAACCAAGAACCATCCCACACTTTACCAGTAACTGTGATGGTTAGGTACTTTAGGCTTTGCCCTTTCAGCAAACAGTTACTTGTTTGGATTTTGGGTTCCTAAGTAAAAAAGGCACAGCAGATTCAGACATTTTAAGCTAGCACTGGTTTTAAAAATGTTTGCTGCTATTGTCATTACAATCAACATGATTAAGCTCTTTTCAATCTGAGCAAAATGCAATAATTTCAAAAAGACAGTGCTGACTAGAAAAATAGAATATGGAAACAGAATGGCAATTATTTCACTTCTTTACCTGTATGCCACTTCAGCTGTGCTGTATTTTAGGATTTCCAGGAATCAACCATGATTGTTTTATGCTTCTTTGTCAGAGAAAGCAACCAAGTAGAGGGCAGGAGCTTGCAGTCCAAGTGAGTTTTTATGCATAATGTGTATTTTCCACTTGTGCATTGCACATGAAGCAGTCTTTAATATTTTTCTACCCTTTAGGTTCTTATCTTGCTCTTCTACAAAAGGAGATACTCTAAGAGCAGCAAATACTCCAGCTTGGAGTAAGAGAGTAGCCTTTTTCCCACACAGATTGTTACCTGGCTTTCTGCAGGTTGTACCACACAGAGTACTCATCACGACAGGCAGTCAGGTACAACTTCTCAGCCTGCAGAACTGGCTCCTCACGTGGAAGAAAATAAACACACTGCATCCAGTGATCCCTCCACTGAAAAGGGTTGATACACAAACCTCAGGAACTCACTCATAAATAGCAAATGGAAAGTAAGCAAATAGCAGGAAATCAATTAGGAAGAATGGGCACAACTTTGAAAATGCATGATTAATTTAAAGAATCTTGCTCAATTTAGCAAGGCTGAATAAAGACCAATATCACATATTGAATAATATAGATTTCTTGCAACAGAATAAACCTGAGACCACTGGCTTGCTCACTAGCCAAGCTTCTATTGCAACCAAATGAAAAACAACCCAAAACTGCTTTGCATTTATTGATGCTGTTTACCCTCCACAGTTTTCTTGTGTTCGAAACCTGTATCGAACTGCTGACAGCCTCAGGCACCTAGAATTATGTCACTTAGTGTCACTCTGATCACAGCACAACTACTTTGTGTTTCAAAACGCTGGTTTTTGCACTGCAAATATCCTATGCTGATCAGTCATTCTAAGCTGATTGAACACCTCCAAATTGATAATTTCAAATTTTATTCTCAAACAAGCTAAGAGTAGACAATAATTCTTTAACTTCCTTTTGGCTAAGTTCATTCTACGGGTAAATACATTCACACAAAACCACAGGAATCTGACTTAATTGTGATAGTATTTCTGTAATTATCTGTATCAATCCAGCACCTTCCTACACCAGCCTTTTTTTTTTATGAGAGTATAAATATACTACCATAAACATAACACTTACTTGGAAATTTAATAGAAGAACTACAAGGAAGCAAACCACAGGCTAATATTTTAACCAGGGATAGAGACTATTTAAAGAAAAAGATATTGAAATCTTTATTTCTTTAACATAAAAGAAATAATATCTGGAAGACAGCTTCAGTCTTTAAGCTTTACATAAAAGATTACTCTTAACATTTAATAGTAAAGAAAACCTAAAATGGGCACATACCATAGCTAAAAATTCTACATTTAGCATCTTCTAATACGTTAAATATTAGCAAAGTTCCTAAGCAATTTAAGGCAGAGCTGCTTAAACCCCCAGTACTCCAAAGAGTTGCTCAGTCACCTCACAATGGTATCTGAAGGCTCAGTATTTTACCTGCAAAGCAGAAGTGGGTTTTACCCAGTAGGGAGCCATTGAGCAATTTATCATCCCAGAGGGGTCCATGTCAATATCCCACCAGGAAAGTACAATTTGTGCCTTGCCAGATTTCACAGGCTCCAGCTGCACTCTATAGTAGGTAGAAGCACTCTGTACTGGCTTACTGAAGTCCACACTGCAGGGAAACATGAAAATTGTAGAAAGAAATATTAGACAGGAAATTGTAAAAAGAATTCTTCAGAAATTCTCACCACTTTCTTAAGCTCAGTACACAGCTTATATCAAAGGCATAACAGGATAACTTTATTTTGAACAAAACAATGTCTCCCTTACCTGAACATTTTCACCACATCACTAAGGGTACTGAAGTCACTTGAAGGCATCTGGTTCAGCTGGATATCACAAACAGAAGGAACACCTGGACAGTTCTCCATTTCTGAAGGTGGAAGAAGTATTTTTTCACCATCCTCTGCTTCAACATGAACAGGAAACAGTTTCTTCCAGGACCACATTCTTCTGGATTCCACTAACTGGACATACACTGTTGCCCTGTGAGGCACTGCCTCACATCCCTCCTGAGTGTTCAAAACAAGGGTAAACACATTCAACAAGTTTGACTTATTAACATGAGTGAGAATTACATCAATTGAAATGCAAACCCATTTAAAGAAAAGTTGGACTGGGAGCTTTGAAATCTAAAACGCAAGTTATTTTAGAGACTTTTGTAACATCAGAGCAATTTGTCTCTCTGTGAAATAGAATACACCTATCTATCCTGTTCAGTGTGGTTCAGCAAGGCCAGCTTACTCCATTAACCATGCAACATTATCAGTTTACTAGTCTCAATTAACTTGCATTTCCATTCTTGTTCCGAAATAAGAGATCTAGCCTGAGCTTCTCAGGGCAGGAAATTACTAAGCTATCAATAATAAAAGAAAGGTGCTGATTGCAATGAGGAAATAAGAAAAATAATGGCTCAAATATTTATGCAAGGACAACTTTGTATCCATGTTTAAGGAGTGGAAAACATCCAAGTTGTCCTAAAAAATCCCACTCTGAACTGAGAGCCAACCATGAAGTCCAAAAACAATGCTTTTACAGAGAAGAATAATTTAGAGTTCTATATGGAGAGCAGTACAAAGTTATGGAGTGCTGTTGTCTTTATATGGTGTCTTTTAAACTGGTGAATGGAAATGTGGAAACCGAAATAAAGTTCTTCCATCCACATTTTAATGAAGGGAAAATATTAGAAAATGTAAAAGAGAAAGCGCCAAAATTATACCCATAGATTATAAGTCCAAAAAATAGGATATTATTTAAATACGGTGTTTAAAATATTTTCACATGCAAAATACATATGGAGTAGTAAGAGCACAACACAAAAAAAAAAAAACAACCAAAAATGAACCAATTCATTCACCTGGGAGGTGAAGCTCATCAAATTTAGGAGAATTTTTTAAAATATCTTGGGACAAAGTTGTTATTAAGGAGAGCTTCAAATCAGAACTGGATGCCTTTGTAAAAGACATTTGTTAACCAGCAAGTTATTGGTTTCAACACAAAGTAACTAGATGTCATTTCAGAGCCTGTGACTTACAATATGAATTCAAATAGCTTTATTCTAGGAACGAATGTAGTAAATTATTGACTGAATAAGAAACCAGCAGAGCTGATGGTGTATCTACCAAGGGATACAGAAGCCTAAGTACTGTATAATCTCTATCCTGCTTCAAAAATAGGCAGAAGAATTTCTCTATTGATAGATGTGACACACTTCCTATTTTCTTACCTGTACAAGATATTTGTGTGCGTGCTCATAGGTTGGTAAAGCTCCTTCTCCAATCAGCTCTGTATCAAATAATTCTGTTACCAGGATGTTTGCCCGACACTGCATATCTCCATCTAAAAGACACAAATTAATACTGTAATGTTAAATCTTTATGTAAGTCTTTCAAGAAGATGCTATCCTGAATACACAAATAATTTAAAAACTTATTCCTGTTAGAGAGTCTGCTGAAGACTGGAAATTATTTTCCATTTGAAATACAAATGGCTATTGAGATATTACCAGGACACTCTCTTCCAACGTAGATTTCCAGTGTTACTTTCTAGAATGTAAAGTATCACAGAATCCTTAAGGCTGGAGAAGATCAAGACCAACCACTAACCCAGCACCACCACCATGTTCACCACTAACCCATGTCCTCATGTGCCATACCAACACATTTTTAACACTTCCAGGATGGTGACTCTACCCTTTCCCTAGGCAGTCTTTTCAATCCTTTACAATCCTTCCTGGGAAAACAAGTTTCCTCATCTCCAGTCTAAACCTTCCCTGGCACAACTTGAGGCCATTTCCTGTCATCCTGTCACTTGTCACCTAGGAGAAGAGGCCAACCCTCATCTGGCTACAACCTCCTTTCAGGCAGTTGAGGTCTCCCCTGAGCCTCCTCTTCTCCAAGTTGAACCCATCCCAGCTCCCTCAGTGTACTCGATGCACTTGTTTTAATCAGAAAATGTATAAGAAATAAGAGTAAGACCCATTCCTTCATGGTTTTCAGGTACTTGCCCGTTTTTTTAAGCCTAGCCTATTCTTCTCACCTGGGCCAACTATGACTTCAGTGGAATGCTTGTTGATTACTTTGATCTTGTCAGAAAAACCATTTTTCTCCACTATCTTCACAGCAGCATTAGCCATGGGCTTGAACACCTGTGAATAGCAAGAGTGCAACAGAATGGTACCCCTCAAGTCAGCTTTCAAAAATGGAAGGGCACCAATACAAAATGCAATATATTTAGTTTTGAAAAAAAAATTAACATCTTCTTATTTTTTTCTGTGTTTGAAGTTCACTACCATGAAACAAGGAAACAAGGAAACGAGTCTCACTTGAAAAATTCAGAGCTTCACTGTTAAGAGAGTTATCAGCTGCCTCCAAAAGCTACTCCAATTTAACTTGAAACACAAGAATACACATGAATATTGTAGCATTTACATTAAACAAACTAATTTATTTGTAAAAATAAAGATATATATGTACATGCATCAACAGAAGCCCCTAAAGACTTCCACGTGCTCAAATGAAGCACACTATGTCAATGAAACCAAAACACCCAGCACTGAAATACTCACTGAAGTATGCCAAAAATCTGCTTGTATTAACAGGGTAATTGTGAAGAGAATTTCTGTTTCATTCAGAACAAAAATAACAGAGATAGTACATAATCTGAAAATAAGAGCATCACAAAGAACATGCTGAATATGTGCAACCCCTAACCAATGCTCACCTCAATGGCATAGCAGAAATCTGCCCCAGCTGAAGCTGCCATCATGGACAGGAGTCCTGTGCCAGTCCCTATGTCCAGCACAATTGCCTTCTCACCTCTCTCTTTTACTCTGCTCACTGCAGCACGAATACCTTGGTAGTATTTTACATTCTGTGGAAAAGAAAAAAAAAATCAGCAACCTTTTATCCATTTATGTTTTTAATTTCTGTGCAGAAATCTTGCATTTTTTGACTGTGAGTTTATGATCAGAAAAAGGCTTACAGACACTCCTCAAGCCAAACAGTCACACCAAAGCCATCTTCAGCAATAACAACTGTATCAGGCAGAATCAGCCCATTTAAAGTACATCAGTATTCATCACAATGTTCATATTAACATTGGTCAATCAGCTATTCATAACATATGTATGATTTCCAAATGTGATGTATTTCCTCAGCAAATAATAATCAGATCCCTGGGAGATACTACAGGTTTTCTGATTAATTTTCCCCTGCAGGACCACTCAAATAATCATATTGTCCCTATAACAGTACAAGAGCTGAAGTATCTTGGTTTAGATTCCTCTCTTCATCTACTCAAAAAGGTTCATACATGAGAATTAACCAGTGGAAATCCTCATTTTTAGTTACAGGCCATTAAATGGAGCTATAAGCACACCAGCACCAACAACAGGAAAAAAATAAATGCTGTCAGCCACAAGATACAGATTGATAAATATGCTTTTATTTTCTTTATAACAACCTACTGTAAGACATTTCTTTCCTAATGATTTATCAAGCCTTTCCAAGGAATACACGACTTTTAAACATTATACATTTGGAAGGTCTGCTGGACCCCCTTCTGAACAATTCTAGTCAACAACTTTGATACATATAATTCCAGTCGTTGTTTTAATCACTCAGACACAACCTGCTGCCTCTACACAGTTTATTAAATGCCTGATCCCACTAACTGTTTTAATTCAAGATGAATTCAAGATTCATTGTGGAGACGCCACAAAAATCTTTCAAAACATTATTGATGGAAGGCTGACTTAATGGCTAGAGGAAAAGGAACCTTTAAACTGTTCACTCCAGACTTCATCATGCCTGTACATATGGTAGAAATACCACAGAAGAATAGACTTCACTTATACTCCTGTAAAAACTAAGATGCCCAGGTTCACTTTTACAGCCTTTGAAATTTCATCTAATGAGCTCTCTGTCAAAAATGTCAAACACAGAACAGCAAAACTGGCTACTGAATATAAAAATGTTCTGCAGTAAACAACAGAACATTAAAGTCAGATGTAAGAAGGCATCTGTTGATCTAAGAGCAGGTCTGATACCTTAGAGAATACAAAAATGTGACCATTTAATCTTTCAGATAAAGCCATATAATCACACAGTGACAGCTATTCAAGAGAAATGCAATGGCTCTTCTCCCACCATTCAAAAGGGTTTTGTTTCTGTACTTACTCTGTCCTTATCATGAAGCATATCTGCATAGCGTGACCTGCAATAAAAGATATTCCAGTTAAAATACTCATTCATTCTGCAAAGCAACTGGGCCCTGTGCCCACAAATGCACAAACAACTGACGCACTCCTTGAGGACCTAAAGTGTTTCCCAAATCTAAGGGACAATGTAATTTTAGTGATCTGGCCATCAGCATATAAATCAACTCATGAACCACTGGCACAAATCCTCTGCACAGCAATGGGCCCAAGGCACAGACAGACCTACGGACAAACAGCTGTGAAGCAGCACCTGAGACACACCGAGAGCAACGAATGACAGACTACTAACGACCTATTTTTTACCAAGACTTAAACTTCTTTGGTTGCCATTTCTTCATGGGTTGCACTTCTCAGAAATACCCCAAAATATATCTTCCCACTTTCTCTGGCTATTACACTAAGTTCTTAAAAAGCTAAGACACGAACAGACAACTGGCAGTTACATGTTGCACTGGCATTTAAAAGCAATTTAGTCAATGCATTTTTGTCCCAACTCAGTCACTGTCAGTATCAGGATCAGCCCCACAGAAAACATTTTTTAAAGTTCGAAGAAAACTACTTGGAGAATGGTTTACAACATTCTACATTGACAGCTCTGCCCTGTACACCACTGGGCACATTTACTGCCATTTAGACTATTCCACAGTCTGTTCACCTCACACCCTTGGGACTTCTACACAGATCTTAAAAACCGCCCTTAAAAAAATGTTGGATTTGCTCATTTTCTGGTGTCCTGTAAGGGAACAAGCTACTTTTCCAAGCATACCTTGCAATCTCCTGGTGGTAGTCATAGTCCTCACCCTCTTCTAGCCACTCCATCGAACCAGTGGTTGGATTGGCTCTTCCACAAAAGGTCTTCATGATCAATCTCAAGTCGTATTGTGTTATTTATATATTATGTGCAGCTTTGCTTTTGCTTCAATACAATACACCAAATCCCGGCTGTGAAAAAAACCAAACCAACCATAAAACTTTTAGTAAACCCAAGTATCACTTTAGCTCTTGTACATTCCCCCCCCCTACACCTGCCTTGGCCAAAAGTACTGGTGACCACTTTATGCTTTTTTCATAAGGACATTTCAAGCTAAAATCTGTCACCAAATCCTACACTGAAAAGGGATCCTGAAGATCATCTAGATGTAACCCCTGAGAACACAGCGCAGAAAAGAAACCAAGACCGCACTAAATCCTCACGGAAGAGCATCCCGTAAGTGAGCACATCAGGCCGGCGGCGGCCCGTCTCCCGGAGTCCCCAAAGCCTGCCCCGGGACCGGCACAGATCCGAACCTTCCCCGCCTCAGGAACGAGCTGCGACGGGCACGGCCAGAGCATTCTCCGCCCGGAACCAGCGGGCTCGTCCCTCCTCAGAGCCCCAGGCCGGCAGCTCCGCAAGCCTGTGTACCTTTCCCGGACGCCGCATGTGCCCACCCCGAGCACCGCGTGTCTCTACCCCGAGCACCGCGTGTCTCTACCCCGAGCACCGCGTGTCCCTGCCCCGGAGGCCGCGGTCGCTGCCGCCGCTGATCCCGAGCCGCGGGCCGGCGCGCTCCGCGCGGGGCCGGCGCTGTGCGGCCGCTCCGCCCCTTCCCGCGGGCGCCATGGCGGGCGCGGCCGTGCTGCGCGTGCGGCGGAAGCGCGGCGGCCCCGAGCCGGCCGAGGCGCTGCTCCTGGCCTGCAAGCGGCGCCGGGCCGAGCCCGTGGAGACCAACCTCTTCAAGCTGGTGGTGACCGTGTCCTCCAAGGTACCGGGCCGGGCGGGGCGGAGTGGGCCGGCCGGTGCTCCTGGAGGGCTTTGGAAAGCAGCGGCTCTCTCTGGCTGCTCCTCGCGGGTTTCTCAGGCTCCCCTGTGCATGCGGGGGTCCGGAGAGTAGCCCGGCCCCGGGCAGCGCCGTCCTGTGCCGGTAACCGAGGGCACGGCGGCTCCTCCCGCGCTGTGACAGCCGCGGGCAGGGCAGGAGCCGGGTACGGGCCGCAGCACGCAGTGATCTCCGTGACAAGCTGTGCGCAGCACTCGCTTTTCTGCCCTTAGAGACTGTTCTTCACTTGGAAACTTCAGAACAGTCAATAAGTGAAGCTTGAATTCCTGCTGTGTGAGATGCTGAAGCTCAGCCCTACAAGGATAACAACCACCATCCGCCATCCGGCCTTTTATATTGAATAAGACTGGTCCGTCTTGGGAAATGGTCTTCTTACTATAAAGGATATTATGCCCTAAATTTAGGTCCGTTGCAGTCTTCCGAAGGCATGTGTTTTTGTTTGGAGAGCTATTCTGTGCCATGAAGTTGTTTAAAAATCAAATTGAAACAGTCTTAGCACTTCTGTTCTATATCTTGTGCTTTCCTCCTCTCATAACAAGAGAATATTATGATTGTTATGTTGCTTAAAGCAATAATAGAAGTTACTTGAATGTTGTTAGGATTATTGGTACTGCAGTTCTTCATCCCTTCTAGGAAGGAGTATGACTTACTCTGTTGATGTTATCGTCATATTCCTCCTCCTTTTTGTTCCTTTCCCCCAGCACGAACCAGTTCAGAAGTACGTTAAAGATGCCATCACGCGAGACAAGGCAACTCAGAGCCTGCGCCCCTCTTTGGGAAGCAGCCAGCGAATCCTCCGGGAGCTGCGTTGTGCCAAGCAGGCGGAAAGGAAGGAGAAGCGGTACCGGGTGATATCCAGCCACCGGCCCGACTGCTCCGACGCAGCTGCACCTGCCACGCACGGCCGGGCTGCGCCCCACAGGGACAGCTCCGAGTCTGAAGCACCGCAAGATGCTTCCCCAGAGGAGAGTGCTGCTGTCCATAGCACTTCAGACTGCTGTGGGAAATTCCAGCTGTTTGATATTGTACAAGAAGAGGAGATGGTGGGAGATTCCAGTGTAACCACTGCAAACCCACAGGTCAGCTATGAATTTGGTGTACTTGAAGTACTTTGGTATGGCTGTTGAGTGGTACCTGTGGGCAGACTGCAGTGGGAGTTTTCTTGCACTATAAGTATTCCACTGTTTAATAGGAGCTTTAACCAGATTGCAAGTTGGAATGTTTCAGGAGGATCGTAAATGCACTAATGTTGAAACAGACAGTGTGCAGAGCTGCTGCTTAAGGAAGGGCTTGTACCACCCTATTTTTTCTTTGCCCTGGTCTGATGTATAAGTTCTCTTTTCATCTGAAAACTGTTGGCTGTAAATAAGACTTTACAACTTTGCGTGACTTTAGTAGAACTAATTTATTTTTTTTTTCTCAGCAGAAGACTGATCCAGATGCAATTCTCTGCAATGCAGTAGAGATGATCCGTGAGCGTTTAAATGTTTCTGAAGATGGTAAAAAAGAACAGGGTCACAAAGAAGATGAGTATGTTTATGACATCTACTATAAGGAAACATCAGCCCCTGATTGGATTGAAAATATCCTTTCTGTACAGCCCTATAGAGAAGAATATGAATGGGTAAGGGTGTGGAAAAACCAATCTTTCTCAACTAGGAAGATCACAAATAAAAGATGTTTAAAGTCCTGCTCTTAAAAGCTGCCATGCCAAGAAAGGTCCTTTAAGATAGACACTACGTGTATGCTCAGTGACTTCTGTGTTAGGCCTTTTGTAACTGCCAGTCCCACATTCCGGCAGGTTACTGTTGATCCCAGGATATCATATAACAAAATGGAAGGGACGGTGCTCATGCAGTGAGAAGAATCTGTCTGGTTTCAAGCTGACAAGTAAATTTAGCAACACGAAACTTGAGTAATTTACGTCTTGCTTGCAATTAGGAGGCAGCCATTAAAATGTCATTGTAAATATGACTGAATGAAACGAAGAGCAAGGGGGCCACACACAACTTTTACAGTATTTGAGGACTTGACTTTAATCTTTAGGTATTTTTTCATAAAAAATTGTTCTTCAGTGACTGTGGAGTTAGGAAGTTTAATGTAAGGTTTAGTCTTGGGTTGTATAGTTCTGTGATCAACAGACTTGTATACTGGGAGCCTGAAACTACTTTCTCTCCTCCCTGATCTATTACACTACTACTGAAGTGAGGAGGATTAAGCTAGACATTAACATTGAAATGCTGGAGTGGAACATATACATGTGTGACTTCCCTGATTTTTCACCTAAAGCAGATAACATTGAAGTGTTATGGTGAATGTAGTGAGAACTCAAATTCTTCTGCAGTGTGCCCTGTGTCACTGCAGAATTCCTCCTGCCTGCCATCAGTAAGTATTACCTAGCTCTTTCTGATCTGTACAGTATTGCACAGGTGGATGAAAACCCACTTAATGTTCACTATAAACACAGACACTCAGCATTATGTTTTGTGTTGACATGCAGGTAAATGATGATCCTGGTCCAGAGGAAGTATATGAAGATGAAGATGATGAAAATGATGAAAATAACTGGCGTAATGATTATCCTGAAGAAGATGAATTCTTACCTGAGGAAGATGGAGAAAAAGGTACACCTGTCATAAATGCTGTTTGCTTTCCTGCTGTGCATGTATACATCCCCTCTTTTTTACATGCTATCCCTAAAAAAGCAACTTAACTGAGCACTGCTGGGGTAGCATTCTGCTCTTACGGTGGTGAAATGTGTGTAGAGGAGGATTATCTTTCTTGGAACTAGAAGATAAATTAGTGGTTTTGAAAAGACAAAATTGAGAAGTCAAATTGAGGCTGCTGGAATTGCAAAGGTTGGCTAGCTTAGAGAAGGAATCCATGACTTGGGTCCACATACTGTCTCTGCCTTCTGAAGTCCCTACCCCAGAGTACTTCAAGCACAATTCAGACCTCAGCTCATACAGAAGTTGTTCAGACTTCGTTAGTTTCTCAAGAAGCTTAAACTAGTCTGATTCACTTCATTTTTTAAGTAAAAATAAGAGATAATCTAGAAGTGTTGATGCTTTCTCTACAGACTCTGAAGAGAGCTTCAGTGATGAGGACCAATGCTACAGGAGAAGAACATGGGACAAATATCGAGAGGAGGTTTTGCAGGAATTTGGATATGATGAGACCGAAGATTTGGGTTCTGACTAACAGCCTGGTTTTGGAAAGTGAACATTTGCTGCTGTAGGAGAATGTACTATCTGAGCAGCCAGCTTCAGCTGGTGGCTATTAAACAGATGGGTGTGACTATGGCCACTTGACAACACAAATTTTTTTCCAAGCATAAGATGCTCTATGCTTTAAAATAGAATTTTCTGCCCATGGCATATGTTGAGGTTTTGAAGGGACCTTTTATTTATTTTTGTTTTCCCAAAGCTGCATGCCCAAGAGTTTGTACGTGTAGCAAATGTACAGACATGGAGGTATTGTTGGCAGCAGCCCTTCCTGATCATGACTAATACATCAGGTTTCACAAGAAGATCGATGTGTCTGCCCTGATGGCAAGTGGAAGTTCTGGAAGGCACCCTATCCTACTGCTTTCTACTTCATTTGTACCTAAGTGTCAAGTGACTTTCTTCACAAGTGTTTGAGCATATGAAATGCCTTGAACTGTCCATTACTCTCCTCAGGAGTTTTACTGTTGGAGTAGAACAATGTGCATTTAAATAATAAATAAATTTTTTTTGACCACGTTTTCTTTACTCATTTAAAGATCACAGAAGTTGGTGCAGCTGAACCCAGGTCACCATTTTGCATTTGTACATCTTTAAACAATTCCACTGTACTTGTTTGGACACATGAAGTATTTCAGCACTCTCCTACTTGAGTCTATAAAAAATAGGTGATAAGATTAGCTCTTAGCTGATCAATGTCATTCATAAACTGGAGGCTACAGCAGTACTTAGGCCAATTAGTCTTGTCTGGTAATGGCAAAGTAGTGGAGGCAAGGTATTTTTGTTTGCTTCAGAGAAAGGTTAACACGGCACTGCAAAAATCCAAATATCCCCACTATTATTCAAGTCACTGATGTAACTATGGTGCACCCTTTGAAGTGTGTATTGCTTCAGCCATAATCTTGTAATTACAAGATTTAGTTCAACTTAAATGCACAAAACCATACATGTGGCCAAACTCAGGTCAACTGAGACAGACATTCTGAACTAAGGTAAAAATATCAGGGATGTTTTTGAAGTACATCTCACTTTGCCAGACAAACAGGCTGGCTTCTTGTTGCCTTTTGCTGCACCAAAATTCAGTATCAAAACTGTCCTGATTTTAGGCTTACTTTAAGCTTTTACTTCTGTTTTTATTTCTAGCTTTTCCCCCTGCTACTTAGCTGTCAAGATCTAGTATCTGCCACAGAAATTCTGCTATAGAAGGAAAAAAAAAAAAGTGGTTTCTGGGAGGTTTTAGATGGTCACTTTCTAGTGAACAGCACTGAAATTTATAAGGGGAATTTTTTGACTGCTGACGTAACTCAGCTAGTGTGTCTTCACTGAAACAGTTCACAAACAAATGTTTACAGGCTTCAAACGAACAGTTTAATTTTGGAAGTTTCATAAAACCTAGCAGAAATTCAGAAAGTACTAACAAGTTAACAAGAAAAAAAATCAACAACCATTAATAAAATCTTCAGTGGCGAGGTGCTTAGCTGATTAAATCCTTGCCACAGTCAGATACATTTCCATGTAGCATACAGAATAAAATCTTTAAGGGAGAAAGGTTGGTTCAGTCTATAAATAATGGAGCAGAACTTAATTTATCATTAGGGGCAGAAAAACAAATGAAGTAGTTTGTTGTGACCAGTTTTCTTCTGGGAAAAGAACCGAGTACAGCAAATAATTTCATGCAAACATCCATCAGAATTAAGCTGGAAATGACTTCATCTTTGGAGTCAAAGTGGGTTTCAGTCTAACGTAAAAATGCATTATTTCACCACCTGGTTCTGCAGAAATCTAGTTTGATCCATTAGCTCTTACGATTTTCATACCAATTCTGAAGAAGAAACCATATTGACACACAGCTTATGTGAGTAGGTAATCATTATCCAATGAAAACCTGCCCTGAAAACATGCCACAGTTTAGGAGGATGACACAAGGGCATGATTCCAACATTGGAATCCATCTGCAAGTAAGAACATTTTCAGCATTTCTGAAAGACCACCGAAAACAGTTTTTCTGTGTGTTCCAGTTCCAGCTCTTCCCTTTCATTTGTGTAATTGCATTAGCCTCCCTCCTGCTTCTTGTAATGGCTTAAACTTTATTTGGATTTGATTTCTGGTTTCTTTTCTGCATTTGGGTCCATCTCTGTTAAAACACAGTAACAGAGCATCTGCATGTTTCGTGTGACTGCACCTGCAGAGAAATTGGAGATAGATTAGAACAACAGCCACCTATTTCACCTCTAATTACAAAACACATCTAAATGTGTGGCTAATGAAAGCTGTCAGGAATGCTGTCTCACTTCTCTTTAGGGAAACAAACAATAAAAGCTACTACAATAACTGTGTGCCACTCATTTTTAACAGAATCTTAAACTGTTCTGCTGATATCCTAGGGTGTTCTGCTTCTTAGGCACCATGCCAAGTAACTGAAGTAAAATTTTTTTCTCTGTAATGAAGAGTGTAAAACTGGTGGAATAAAGAAAGAAAACTAATAGCACACAGGGAAAGCTACAAGATTACTGAGTATTTACATACTGCAGCACCACATCCTGCTTTCAGGGTAAGGTTATGCTATAAACCTTCCTTACCACATCCCATCATGGCTGTCTCACATAGTAACAATAACAAAAGAGCACCGATGAAGAAAAATTTAAATGTGTGTAATTTAACTGCTGTAATTCAACAGAAGGCAAAATTCCTTTCTTAACTGACATAAAATCTATCTATTTTCAAATACCTGATTCAGTAAAGCTGGACAGTTTGTGCTACCAAGAATGTTCACACTTTTTACAGTCATCAGTCTTGGTTCAAATAAAGACTTTTTCCTGATGTTTTGGCTATTGCTGAACAGTCTTTGCACAGTATCAAGGCTTCTTTTCCTTCCTTTTACTCAGCTCTTCCTGCAGCCAGCAGCATGGGAGAGGGCAGGGAAGTTAGGCAGGAAGATGGCCAGAACAGCTCACCCAAGCTATGCAAAGGGCTATTTCATGCTATCTGATTTCATGCTCAGCAATAGAAACAGGTTGAGCAAGAAGTGTTTGCCTGTGGGAATGTTTTCCCATACAACTGCTGCTCGGAGACTGGCTGCACACTGGGCTGCCTGTGAGATGTGTGACAGACTGCTCTTGCAGCAGCAGGGTTTTTTCCCCTCTTCACGTACTAAACTTTCTTTGACTTGACCAGCAGGTCTTCCCACCTTTGTTCTTCCTGTTCTGTCCCTCGTGCTGCTGGGGGTGCTGGTGAGCCAGCCCTGGGTATTCAGCTGGGTCAACCCACCACAACCTTTTCCATCAACAGACCAAGAGTCACCTACTTACTTTTCCTCTTTCCTAACAACATCTCCAGCTAACAAAGAAACTTACCCATAATCTTGTTAATAAATTGAGGTCTCCTTGATGCAGGTAAATAGACTCCCAAGAAAAAGAATGGAATTCCAGATAAAGCAATGGCAATTCCAATCACTGAATTTATAAAGTCACTATAGAGTGGCACTACCACCAGAAATACTGTGCATATACAGAATATTATTGGGAAAGCCAGACTCAGCTGCAGACAGAAAAAAGAGAACACAATGTTAATGAAATATTCACTGTCTATTGTTACAAACATTATGATACAGACTTTTCTCTCTGAAACCCCCTTTGTGAAATTCTCTGTTCTTCCTCATATATCTGGCTATTTAGGACCATAAACAAATTGCAAAATTTTCTTAATGGAACTGTTGCTAAAATTGCAAAAGTAATCAAGTATAGTAACTCTGCTGTGCTGAAAGAAATTGCATAGTGGCATGAAGTGTTTTTAGACAAAACCAGTAAAACTTGGGAAACAAGAATTACTGCCTTTTTTCAACAGTGTCGAAGTATGAGGTTATTAGAGGATCACATACCATCAGAGCTAAAGGTGATCCACAGAGTTCCTTAACTTGAGCATTTCCAATCAGAGATTGCTGCTGCTAGATAAAAGGCTAACTACTATGTTAGGCTACTGAGACATTCTCCAGTGGGCAGACAGAAGGGGTACTTACTGAACCAGCATATAATAGAGCATACTGACACAACAACCTCTTGTTCTTACCTAGCAGACAAGCTAACCTTCATGGTACAACATTAAATGGAAACCATGCTTTATGTCCTGATCAATCTGTAACCTTTAGACTTAACATATATGGTGCAGGTTTTAGACAGTACTTTTATATTATATGGAAGGCAGGGATTTTCAGTAATTGTGTAATAAGTATTACCTTAAGAGGTCTTGGCCGATCTGGTTCTTTCCAACGTAGATATAACTGCCCAGCAATAGACAGACCAACAAAAAACCAGTAACTGAAGCTGAAGTAATTTATCAGTTTGAAGACATCTTCCACAGCCAGGTAAATAAGGGTCATAAAACACTGTTAGAAAACAACAAGAGTAAGAATCTAAACCCAAAGGTTTCAAACACTGTTTATCCTGGTTTTTGCCTTTAAGTACCACCTTATACTCCTTAGTGTCTGGCGTAATTTTATGCCTCAAAAAATTACTCTCTCAGCAATCACCTTGATGATAGTATATTTTATCTCGTGAATTTTTTTAAGTTTTCAATAATTCATATTCTTGTTCTGAAAAAGTTGTCTTAATTCATTGACTGGATCACAGTAAATTACATTCTGCTTCAGGGGACTGGGTTTCTCAGCTGCATTTAGATGCAATAAGGATCTGAGAGAAGCACTTTGGGTCCTAGGAATTATTTAGTCTTGAGCAGCAGAAATCTTTTCTATACAATTATGTAAATTATTAGTTGCAGTTTCAGTTGCCTGAAAAGGCAATAGTCCATTGTAATCCATGGTATACAGAACACATTTCTAATGGCATGGCCATCTGCTAAATTGATGTTCTGATTTCAGCATGAAATAGAATATGTACATGGACTCGTTCTTTTATACTTTTCTCATGTTATTTTTTTATACATATATATTTGTGTACATTTTTCTAGCCCTGTGTTGAAGCTCCATTTTGAGGGAAGCTGTGCTGTGTGTCCCATCTAATTAGTTGAAAAGAAAAGCAATAACTTGCATTGAAGAGCAGTGCTGGCACAGG
Source organism: Vidua chalybeata (assembly GCF_026979565.1). NCBI lineage: Eukaryota > Metazoa > Chordata > Aves > Passeriformes > Viduidae > Vidua > Vidua chalybeata. Next base: position 12,519,573 of record NC_071540.1, read on the forward strand.
TGTGAACCTCTTTATGTGGATCATAGACAACAGATCAGGAAGGTGACCTTCCCGAGATCCTACAAAAAATAGCCTGAAAAAAAGCAGTAAAACACATGTTGAGACCACAGGCAAGAGAGAATATATTATAGAAAATCAAAGAATAACACCAGTCAAAATAAATATTTACAACACTGAATTTCTGTCCTTTAATCTGGAACCTTCTTATAAAGATGTACTGTACAACAACCATTGAAAGGCAGGTAAGCTTTTAGAAACATGCTGTCAATAACCATTAAAAAAAAATCATCCTACAGGTAAAATAGGCAATACCTACAGTAACTGAAACAAATTTCTATTGTTTCATAAAATTCTACAAGCTAGCACTGAAAACATTCCAGCTTATGGAAGAATAGTTTTCAACCAGAAGAGATTGCCAGGTCCCCAAAATGATGTCACTCAACCACATGCTCAAAAAACAAACACACACAATTTTATTACCAGCTGTTCTATATTGACTACTTCACCAAATGACCATATTTCTTCTCAATAGAGGCATTGCAAATTCAGTGGATAGGAAGAATATTAAAATGCCTGAATAAATCTACTTCAAACTTTTGCTAGTTACATCCACAATCAGTGCTCAAAGAAAAGGTTCTACACAGTATCCTAAGCTTTCTGATTGCAGCTTCATAGTGGTAGCAAGTTTTTTAGGGTTTTTCCAAGTACAAAGTTTTAAAATACTGATTTTAAAAGATCAGTAAGTTTTAGATAAATACATTTGAAAACAAAAACTTGCTAGAATTATTCTGTCAAGTAAAATGGAAGGTAATGCAAACAATCAGAAGGCCTGAGGACTCACCACACAGACAAAATTCATTTGATATGACAATTTTTCTCTGCATACACTCAGGAATACTTTGGGGAAACAGGGCGGTGTTAAGGGCGTACGTACAGACACACACACAGACACACACAGAGGTTTATTTAAATCTGTGGTTTTATTGTGGTTATTCATTATAGGTTCAATTTAAAAAGTATTTTTGCCTCTCTCATAAAGATCAGCATAACAGTAACATGTAAAAACATTTACGAACATTTGTCAAACTGAAAGAGATATGCACTACCTTGATGATGCTAGAATTGAAGCATTAAGTCCACCAAAACAAGAAAAGGCTACAGCAATGGGAATTGTCCAGCTGAACACACCAAATATCCTGTCAGCAAATGTCTGATGAAAGGGAAAAGAAAAGGAAACATGAAAACATCTGCAAAAAAAAAAAAATATGTAAAATAATGACATCACAGCTTTTGTAATACACTTGTATGGAAAACAATAACATAGTAAGGACAGTCCATAATGCAGCACAAAGAATCACACAGCTGTCTTCTTTATATATGGATTCTAAATAAGCACAAACTTCTTTAGCCAAGCATCTGAAGTCATATTTTCTGCTCACAAAGGAAAATAAAGTGTTTTGAGAACTTTCTTCCCAATCCTAATATATTTTATTATCTAACTGACCTACAGAACACAAGTGAACATTCTTTGGATTACTAAAAATATTACCTAACCAAACAGGGAAGTGTCATATTGCAGTGAATAACCACTGCCAACATCACAGCTACTCTTTATAGATTCTATTCAAGGAACCTTTAATTTCATTTTTTTGCAGTTCCTAAGCAATATCTTTTCCTTTAGCTTCACTGGCAGGGTCTCTGGACTCTACTCTCACAACTTGGCAAATAACAGAGTAAGTGGTCTTATCACTTGCTCAATACTTGATGTTGCTAGACAATATTGCAAGAAACTGTGGTGACTGTCCATGGTAGAGCTCTGAAACCAAGAAGTCAGGAGCATCAAAGTTTCACAGCAAGTGGTAAGAGCCACTGATTGCCAGCAATCTTGGATCTAAAACAAAAATGGGTAATAATTTGCAATATACTTCCTGGTCTATTCTGTTCAACCTCCTGGATGAAGAAAAAAGGGAGAGAGACTTTAAGTATCAGACAACACATTTGAAACATGAAGAAATTTAATTCATGCAGACTGACAGGTATTCCACCTCCCATCTTGGTCTGAGCATGGTACATATCTCGACATTAGCATGAAGTTAGGCAGAAATGCCCTCACGCTGTGTTCAGAGGACATGAGGGGAAGCCTTCCTACCCATCCCAAGTCTACCTACACATAACTAAATCAATTCCATGATTTCTTTTACAGAAGCAAACTAACAGTCATAGCAGGAAAAGAATCATGTCTACATTAGACAGCATGAAGTCACAATTTAAGGAAACAGAAAGGTACATACTCATGTATAAGTAGTATTCAAACAAAGATTTGAACATCTTACATCTTAGCAAGTAGCAGTAAGCTAAACCTTTTATGAACCTTTCTCTAAATCACTTTCTTATCTCTCTCTTGCCTTATAAATTTCAAGACCTTCAGACACAAAAAGCATAGATAGTAATTCAGCTTTCTGCAGGTCTGTCTATTATAAAAATTTTTCTTCGGTTTTTAGTATTTTAATATTTTTAAACACCTTGCCCTTGACCTCCCCTTCAAAGCACTGGTCTTCAGCATAACATTTATGAGCTAAGGAGCTCAATCAAAGGTGATAAACACTCAGAGCTGGCCTTTATTTGCACCACATGAAGTTATCCCTATTTAACAGTGGTCAAGTTTTGATTTAATTACTCCAGGAACCAGATCATCAATGGCAGGGTACTACAAACTGTTTTCTTAATGTCTTTGTAGGTCAAAAAAGCCTAAAAGACCTAATACAGTTGATTTGGTTTTTTTTTTTTTTGTTACATGAGTGCTTGATTTTCATGAGACAAACCTTATAAACAATGTCAATCTTTAAGCCACAAGATGCTAAGAAATTCACTGACATAAACCAAGGCTTAGCAAGTTATAGTTTCCTGTTCTTTGTCTGCATGGAAAAAATGCTTTGTCCAGCAGATTATCCAGGTTATGGGTCAGAATCCATCTCTGCTGAGCTCCATCATTAACACTAAAAAGCAGGATATATTCCATTCTTTTGTGCAATTTAGTTGAGCCTCAAAGGCAGACAGGATTTCCTGCTGCTAAAGTACAATGTAAAATCACATAATCACTTCAAGGGAACTTTGCCTAAAGGCTCAGAGTCAATGCATCAACTGTGTCACCCTGGTTCTCAGAAAGGCACCTCTCTTCCTGAGCTATTTTAGTCTATACATCTTAGCACAGCTTCCCTCAAAATGGAGCTTCAACATGGGTAGAAAAATGCATGCAGATTCCTACAGATATTATATTAAAAAAAATATATAAGAAAAGTATAAAAGAACTAGTCCATGTATGTATTCAATTTCATACTGAAATCAGAACATCAATTTAGCAGATGGCCATGCCATTAGAAATGTGTTCTGTATACCATGGATTAAATTTTCAGGCAACTGAAACTGCAACTAATAATTTACATAATTGTATAGAAAAGATTTCTGCTGCTCAAGACTAAATAATTCCTAGAACCCAAAGTGCTTCTCTCAGATCCTTACTGCATCTAAATGCAGCTCTAAGAAACCCAGTCCCCTGAAGCAGAATGTAATTTACTGTGATCCAGTCAATGAATTAAGACAACTCCTCCAGAACAAGAATGAGGACAAGATGAAAATTCTAATAAGCAATTGCTGTAATATTTTAAAGGAATATTTAAACCTGAACTGTTGATTTCTGAAGCCAAACAAAGTGAAATTACCAGACACAAAACTCCTGGAGGATTTTTTGTTTTAATATATAAAGTTAAGATACAGAACAAGATGTTAGAGAATTAAGATGTTTAGTAAAATTGCCTAAAGGATAAGCATTTAGATAAGTAATATTAACATCTAAAGCTAAAGAAGAGAGAAAAAAACTACTAATGTAATCTTATGCTGAAGAATGCAAATTAGCCTATATACCATTTGGAGAAATTTTTCCCCCCAAAGATGTTCTTTTCAAACATTTTCTATTTCCTTTTGAAACATCTGGTAATGGGCTAGTGTGGATGACAGGTGCAGAACTAACTCAAAGGCTATTTCCATCCTGTAATGCATATCCAGTTGTTCTAGGAGATGCTAATACTGTTCCACACATCTTGAAAAACAATCATTCATATGAACAGTAAAACCCACAAATTATATACAGACCAAAATGCTACAGATTCAATGTATTCTGGATGCAGGCTATGTTCTACATCAACTGTTGATCCAGCTCAAAGCCTAAATAAGTGATTTCCCTAGAGCTGTACAAGTCAGACTCTTCAAAAAAGAGAGTAATGGAGTGACAACCTCTACCAAACACTGTCATTTCCAATGTACTTTCTGATGCTGTAGTTGGGATTCCTGACAGAGCAAAGGGTGGAGAAACTTCAAGAGCTAAACTTGAGGTGAGGCAATTCAAAGGACTATTTTAATTGAGAATCATCTAAAAAAAGTTCAGCTTGGTTTGCCAAGTAGATCTATCTGCCTGCAAAATGATCTTTCAGCAAAACAAAGTTGAAAGGTACCTGAAGTTTGCCTATTCTATCTATTGATATTAACCAGCTTAACATGAACATAAAGACCCACCTGCTTTTAGGCAGATGTTTTGTGACAGTGTTTCACCTTCATTTATAACAAAAATCAGCCAAGTTCATTACTGCTACTCAGACACTTGAGTACAAATTCATAAATCTTTCAATACCCTCCTTTCAACAGATGCCAAGAAATGTCTTCTTTAAAGCTCAGCTACAGTCTCTTGTGAACAAAGACAAAACCAAAGATCTCCACAGTGTTTCTTGCTAAAAGAGTTACTGAAGTCTAAGTAAAAGCAGCCATAAGAAACATTCACTGCATGCATATCAGAGGATTATTTTGCATGAGAAGGCAGGGTAGAGAAAAGTACAACACGAAATCAAGTTATCAAGCACGCACACTGAGTGTGCCGCACCAAGAAGGGAAAGGGGGAGGGAAAAGTAGAAGACTTAGTGGTTGCTTTCTGCTAAAACCACAATTGTACAATCATGGATCCTCCACAAATGAGCCAGACCTGGGCTTTGAGCTGAGCTCCTCACAATTCTACTTGAACTACTACTACTTCTGGGAGTTGTGAAGTGTATTTATAAAAACAAATGAGCTGACAATGGAGGAAAGAATAGAGCATTCACAAAGGTATGTGGAGCATGACAGAGGAGCCTACCTGGAGGCAGCTATAAGCAGAAACATTTAGTCCACCATAACAGGAGAAAGCCACCACTATGGGGATGGATATCATCTCAGGATTCTTCTGAGAAAGTCTAAAGAGCAAGAAGGATTAAGAGATTAAATTGTCATCTCTGCTATAGTCTGACAAATCCTGTAGTCCAGACTTGAACTATAACTGCCTCTAACAGCTTGGAAACAAAGAATTCAGAGAAGTGCTTTTGTAACACTTGCAATTACAGATACAGTCCTTTAATGCCCTCCCATCCATTGACTGTGTAAGGTATACATAGATACACGCACGCTGTAGGACATGCAGCTGGAATTGTTCCCTTTAGTTTTGATTTTTTTTTTTCAAACCAACATCAGAGAATAATAATGAAGGAACAGGCTTTCCAGCCATGCACTTCTCAGTTGAATTGCCCTTATTTAATCATGACTAAAATATCACCTTACTCCCAGGATGGTCAAAAACTGAATTACAGCTTTGTTTCAAGGCATGAATGACTGAATAAACTACATTTTATTTTTGTCTTGGGTTAGTTTGATCTCATGATCATCAGCTGGTAAGTTGTGAATGGTTTGCAAGAACACTTTTTTGTCCTTTTAAAGGTCCAAACAACAGTTCTATACAAACAGGTTGAACTAAAAGCAGCAGAAATTCCAGCATCAAGAGCTGCCGCAACAAAATACACAGGATACTGCCTCACACTCAGTAATTCAGGCACACAGATGAGCAGCAAGAGCCACATTCATATTACAAATCACAAGATGAAAAATGTTTCATCACACTTAGCTGCACATTAGACATGTACTTAGAGGCACACAAGAAATGTCAGACTACGCTGAGCGCATATGGAGCCAAACGTGAGGCTGGCAAAGCACCACACAGTATTGATTGGAGGGACAAATGGAGAAATGCAAAGAGAATGTAGCCTAACATGGAAAAGAAACTTATGCCAAAAAAATACCCAATGATTATGAGGTGTTTCTATTAGGAAAGTTTAAAAGGCATCTATAGAGCCTCTTCACGTAACTCATTTCAAGATCCTATTGACCAGGAGCTTTTTCAGACCAAGTTCTATTGACATTCTTACATGAAAATCATACAGAGCAGTAAGAGGATATATATATATATATGAATAATCTGACTGGGATCTTGGAAACACAATTAATTCTGCTTTAACATTTCTCTTGAGGTGAAGTATAAATACATTCACACATCACAGGAAGATCTGGCAGTCAGAACTACAGCATGTTTTCTTAATTTTGAGCTTCTGAGGACTCTAAGGTGCTATTGCCTAACAGAAACAAACTCTTAATTTATGGCAATCAGGAAGCTGCACATGCAAAAAAAAAAAAAAAAAAAAAAACAGCACCTGAGCAGAAGAAGTTTTCACCCACTGCCATAGATTACATTGTCAAGATACTGTATGACATCTCTCCCCACTGACCAAATGAGATTTAATTCCACAAATATTAAAAGAAAGGAAAGAGTGCCCATCAACCAAATCCCAAATACTGTAAAGGTGCAAAAGAAAACAATTTAAAATGTGTCTCTTGTAATTCTCACTTCAATTACCATGATGTTGATCAATTCTACTCAAACAGACATAATTCTCTCATTGTATTATTGGCAACACCTTTACTGGGAGAAGAAGGTACCAGTGCAGTAAGAAGTCCAGCATAAAATTCCCACTTCATTTTTAGGTCATCGAATACAATTTTATGGCAAGAGAACCAGCACTACTCTGCTGCATTAATACACTGCGTTCCTACTTGCATGTAAGATGTCTCTTCTGTACAGCCCACATTAAAATTTCCCATGTCCGCTCCAACACTAAAACAGTTCCATTTATATTTTCATGGAGGTACTGAAGATATTTGAGCTAAACCTTCTTAGGTGTTTATCCTCTTAGCATCTCTCATAGCTAGCTGTAAAACAAGGGTTCAGTGTTTCCCAAGTCTCTTACCTATCTCATACTAAAAATATAATATAGCACTCTCAAGTTTAGCTCAGCTTTTCAGCTTGGACTCCAAAGCCAGAGAACTTCCATGTAGCTGCCATTGGGAATGTTGCACTCGCAGTCAATTACAGCTAGCTCCAAGAAAGAAGGCAAATAACTTACTGAACAACTCCCTCAAAAAGCAACTGCCTGCCCCTAATGAAGAGTTCTTCACTTTTAAGGTATGGAATGTGCTCTTCAAAGAAACCTTACTGGGAAGTGCCTGTGCAAGCAAAGAAGAGGAACATGACACTAATGGCTAAGGACAAGCAGATTTTCCTTTTCAGAAAAGAAGCTAATGAAGCCAATGAAGGAAGAGAATACCAAAAGGCTAAGAAGAATTTAAAAATTTCTGTCTGAATTCAGTTAGAAAAAAAAGATTCGCAACACTTATTAAACTACACCAAATAAGAATAAAACAGCTAAAACACACAGCCTCCCACATTCCAGTTCATTGAGGGAGCATGGCAAAGCAAAGCAAGCCTGCTCTAGAATATGAGAGCACCAGGGTGAACTGATGGATCTACACTGGACTCACAGGATGATATTCAAAGATGCAACTGAAGTCATCCTCTTTATCCCCAGTTTGCTGACAAAGTTGTACAGCTCCAAGAAAGATGACAGCTGGTTATGCAGGACAACCAACTGTTTGCTTCAACCAGTTTTAGCTCTTCCAAGTAAAAGAAGTAAGCTGCCAAGTATCACCTATTGTAGGAACTCAATCAGGACCCACAGACATGACCAAACACAGGAAGCAGGTACCAAGCTGTGCACTGGCAGCCAGTGTGTCTCCTGTCAGGAGACAAAACAGCCCAGAAAGTGCTTGTGGAGCCAACTGCCACTCTCACAGACAGAAAACACAATAGTAGTCTCAAACAACATAAAAGAGGTTATTCAGTAACAGTGAAAGATGAGATAAAATGTCTGCTCTTCTTTATTTGTGTTTGTACTACAGAGTAATTTTCATCTGCATAAAACTTCACAGTAAAGGTTATGATGGTTTCCATGAGGAGGTAAAACAGAAGTCAACTGTGAAACTCTGACAGGAATCATTGAAAAAGTGAGTTTGACATGATCAGCAACCATCTGAAGAGCATTTGCAGAACTTTTAAACTGGTTGTTGTTGTACCACTTAAATTTCTTCAACAAAAAAGCTTTAAAAATCAGTTTCTTAGCCCCAACACTGGGACTACACCACCTGAAGCCAATTGTGTTGAAAAAGGAGGGCATTTCATCATTTCTTTTCCCATATAATCCCTTGGTATGATTCCTTCTGCCTCACAGCCACCAAGAAAAACAGCCCACAATGTGATCTGGAAAGACACATTCATACTCCTTTTACTCAGAATTTTTAGTCCATTCAGAAATTGGAAAGAGCTTCACTCCACCCCTTTACAGTTCAAAGCCTCTTCACTGAAAAGGAGAAAACTACTTCACTTCTTCCTGAAATAGCAACAAGGAGGCTGAAATGTAACTGCTGCTTGATTACACCAGAAACTCTAAAATGCAGCAATGTTACTACCATGTTTCTGTAAAAATTCATCTATATAATTTTCAACCTACAGCAACTTTCACCAACTGCATAAAGGGCAATCTGTATCTTGTGCCACAAGTAGAATATCTGAGCAGATGAAAGTGCCTCATTTTCATCAGATTTTTTTGAACAGCTTAATTCTCACCTCCTTTCTTCATTCATCCACTGAATACAATGCTCTAAGTCTTCTTAAAGATTCTACTGAGGATAAAACTCTCTTACATCACCCAGAGAATCTGGTTTTTGCTCATACCCTTACCAATGATTTTTTAAGCAATCTCAAACACTCGTTTTTAACACTTGGTCAACTTACCACTGCCACAGCATCACTAGAGAGAACAGCATGAGCATCCAGCACTGTATAGTAAGCTATATTGGTCATAATATAGATAATAGTCACAATTGGCATAGACACTGCAATAGCCAGGGGCAAGTTCCTGTAAGACAAAAAAAAACCCAAAACTCCAAAACCCACAACTGCAGATAAAGAAAAATTACATTAGTAACAGATTAAAGTTATTGATTTGTATCATTTACAATACACAGAAAAGTAATGAAGCCAGCATAAAGATTTCCCAAAACTTATCTCTGTAATCAGAGTTTATTTTCTTTTATAACTAGAAATTCTAATATTGAAGACTGGAAAAAAATATTATTTTTATAGTAACTTAAAACCTAAATTATGTGTAAAAATGGATTCTCTGAATGAATCAGAATGATTGCTCTTCAAACACTCTAACTTCAAGGTTTCCAGATCTGTAGTAACAGCCTTCATACTTAAATGCTTTAAATTATTTCCTAATGTCCATGTTAACTACCACATTTAGAACCCAAAGAGGCAGAGCTCTGAGGAACTGCATTCCTTCTCCCTGGGGAATGGGGCTGTCCTTTCAGCACTTACTTCTGGAACTGATGCAGGGAGATTTATTAAACCAAACCCCTGTCCTTCTCATCTGCACTCATCACTGCAGAGAACAAACTAACTGGGCTGCACAACAGAGATGCAGAACTAAAATTGCTGAACAGCTATGAGCCCCAGCACGTGGTGTATCTTAGTAGCAAACACAGGTCTAGAAAGCTTTACAAAAACAAATCAAGAGGAACAGGAAACTGATAACCTTTAGATGTGAGCAGGTAAGAGTTAACTGTGAGATAAACTCATAGCTGTGAGCGTGCAGCTCCACAGAAAGAAACTACAGACCAGAAACAGATTTTTAATGTCAGGCTTTGGCTTTTCTCAGTCTTATTCTTCCCTCAAACCTCACAGGAATATTCAAACGTTTCAAAAGAGGAAGCAGAATTGAGAGTGTTACTCTCACATTTGCCCAGTTTGAAATCAAACACAGCAGGGTGACACTGATGTGTATTTGCTATGAACATTGTTTTCAATAACAAGAACAAAAAATCTGCAAAAAACAAAACCCCAAAGCATAAAAATTATCAGTCTGACTGAAACTTTCCTCAAAAACTTCCTGAGGCCCAGAAGTCCAGCTGTTTCTGTCTGCTGCCATGGAAACAGAAAAACAAACATACTCCACAATCCTCCATATAAATCAGTAAATTAGTAACTGGGAGTTCTGACTCCTCTTTCAGGTTGCATATTGTTAGTAAGAGACCCATGAATCCCAGCACAGAGAAGAAAAAGAAGCAGAAAACTGTGAATTTAATTCAGAAATATTTGACAATGTAACAAAAATCTGAAATAGCATTTTAAGGACTTTGCATCATGCAAGATTAAAGCCAAGAGTAAGAGTGTCAAACGTAATTTGTGGATTGCAACTTTTGGGTGGACAAGCATGAAGGCACTGTCAATCAAGTGAATATGAAAAATATGTAATTCTTGTAGTAATTTTGTGGAAGTCTGGAATACCTCATTATTCCCAAGAACTGTCAATGCAGAAAGCTGAAATTTAAAGTTCACTTTACCAGCTACCATTCTACCACGAATGAAGCTTGTATTAGGCAGTGATGCCTATCTAGAGCAAATGATTATGAAGAAATTTTATCAGCTAAATATCCTTTGAGAAAAATTGTTTTTCAAAACAATGCATCTAATAGAAGAGCTATCAAACTGATAACAGAGAACACGATACTAACTTTAAAAAGAAAAGGCACTGCCACAATACTCAAAAAAGCTTTTCAGCAGAAAAAAACCGCAATTTGAAGGACCAAATGACAAATGCCTGCCGAAAATACAAAATGTGTGTCTTCTGAATAAGTGTATAAAATCTTTGCAAGAGGATATTAAGAAACAAACTGTCAATCTGGAATTCAATCTAACTAAAAATAGCTATTTTTTTTTAAAGTATTTATCCACTATTTTAGTAGGTAGCTTTCCTGGTTAGATAAATGCCCAGCATAATACTCAACATCCAACTTAGAAGGAAATAAACTGCAAACATCAAAATCAGTCTAGAGAACTAAAAAAAAAAAAAAAAAAAATTCTCATTCTTCTTTATCATTCAGCTACAGCAATCTGAGCTGTTGCTTATAACAGGATGCAAAAATTATCAAAAAATTTATTCTAACATAAAAGTGTCTGCTTACAGACTCACAATTGGGCAAGATTAGCCAGTCACACTTTTAGAGCATAAATTAATGGAAAATATGAATATTCTTAAATATGAAATCAGAATGACTGCACAGGTAAACACAGACAACATTTAGGTGCCACTGCAACAATTACACCTATTATAATAAATTGTAACAACATCTTGAACTGAAAGCTTATCTAGCACTTAATACAGCATCCTGCAATTGTTCCTTAATTGTTCCTATGTTTTAATTTCTTTTTAACTTTCAATGGAGTTTAGTAAATCTTTGCAAGTGGCCATCCACAGCCTTACCAGTAGAGCAGTTCTACTCATTTCTGTGTAAGCTCAGAATTTATTAGTGAATAACAGCCACAAACCGAGCAACTTGGGAACCATCCACATTTAGAAAGCTCAAATCGTTTACCTTTCTGGGTTTTTGATTTCTTCTGTTACATAATTGAGTGTATCCCAACCAGAGTAAGAAAACAAGGCAGAATATAATGCAAGGGAGATTTCTCCAATATCAGAAGAGGATCCCTCAAAGGAGTTCTTAAAGTGCCATATATGTCCTGTGTGGAAAAGATGCAGTGAAGGACAGGATAATAAAATACAGTAAGTAATATTTTTCCATGTGCCACACAATTACAAAAACACCTCAGAAACCCTAATTCCTTCAAATATGCTTATTAAGACATTTTTTCCAAATCTACTTCATGTTTTAGACATGAGAATAAGCATGGCATTTGAAACTACTAAAGATTTTTCGCTGTGTATGATACTGTTCTACAATTAAACATCTGGTTTGTCCACAGTAGCACAAGAAGTTCAGGAACATTAAGTTCAGACTAAGCTATAAACAATTGGCAATGATAGTGTGGGGGTTTATAATATATATATATATATATATATTTAGAAAATAACCCACTCTATTCTTCTATATCCTTTTAAATTTTCAAACATGTTGCCTATGCAGAAAACAAAGATTACAAGTGACTTATATAACTATGACAAGAGAACCCCACACAAACACCTACAGGGATGTTTAAGGTTTTGCTACTAATAATAGAAAACTGAGAAAAATTAAAAGATAATAAAGTATTTCTGTTAAGATAAAATTTTCCCAAGCTAAAAGTATGTGTTTTTTGGACCAGTATTTGTGAAAACTTGCGCAATCTTCTGACTGTAAGCAAGTCAAGACAAGTTCATCAATCACAGTTTAATATTCAGATTCTCTATATATAAACACACACAAAACCACCAAAAACAGAAAGGCAAGTGATTGTGTAACTCCAAAACGTGCCCTATACTATGTATCCTGAAGTGTTTAGACTCCATTAAAACTGTAATATTTGAAGCCTCTAAAATATCATATTTCTCTTTTCCACTTTTTATCCCAATCAGACATTGCTACTCCTTTGGCACAGGTGGAGTAACTGCTGAGTTAGGAAGAGAAAATGGAGACAATGTCAAGGAAATTAGATGTGAACAAGCGTGGTATCTACGAAACAAGGGATGGGCAGATGTGCTAAGGACTAAACCTGGTGCTCACATATGAATATTCTTTATTGGTTCACAGTAATTATCTTGCTCATGAACTTTCAACAATAACCAGTTAGAGCAAAGGACATAAATCGTCAGGTTGCCAGGGAAAGACAGCCCTTTATGGCAGCTTTGAACACAGGATAATTTTATTAAGCTAACACACCAACAAATTCTTCCCAAAGGAAGGATTAAGAACAAAACTAAGTTGAGAATTTCTCTTAACTTGAAGACACAATGCCCAACATACACACACTTTCTAATTCTCAACAGCTATAATAGAATTCAGGCTTTGAGCAAAAACAGAGCTGTAGCTTCACAAATCTACCTACACATTCTTAGCACATTTGTGCCTTAAGTTCAGATGCTTTCAGTCCACAGATTCCTTTTGTAAAAAAATTTCAATTGATCTCACTGTGAAGTACAGATGTTCCTTAGATAAATTTGTAACTTTCACCACTCCCATTGTATTTTGCTGTCTCTGTGTATTGCTGTTTTCACTTCCTTTTTAATTCTGTACTGCAGGCTGTAAATAACACAACGTTGCTGAGCAGTCAATTACCTTCTTTTACCAAGTTCAAAGTCAACTGAGATAAGATGGATATCTCATGACACAGTATCATAATAATGCCTAACATTAGTACTACTGGTATTTTCAAGGTGGCTGTATTCTACTTTTTTTACTGAGGGATTTCATAAAACATATAGAGGTAGTTTACAGTCCTTAGATCAGTCACTCAGTTTTAATTGATAAGCACAAACCTTTGCTTCAATTTTACAAGCTTACCCTGGCATATTTTAACAAGTCCAGCGATGATGATGGCAATAAGAGCAGCGACTTTAGCGTAAGTAAATACATCCTGCACACGCGTGCCCCACTTAACATAGGCACAATTTATAAATGTTAAAAGACCTAGAAAAGGAAGAAAAAAGAAAAATTAAAAGACTATTTGAACAATGCTCGGTTTAACTCACTTTTCAAAGCTTTTATTTGTCATCTAAATATGCACTTGTTATACTAATACTTAGGTTAAATTAAGCCAAATACACAGGTACTGAAAACACACTGGTTCCAACAAACCAGCAGGAAACAGATGTTTTAAACACTGTTTCAACAGACAGAAGGAAATACCCTCCTGTTCTCTGACAACATTTTCCTAATGTTACCCCTCATCAGCTGTACTCTGCAACTACCTCGAAACTAAAGAAACTGCTACATGAAATAATTCATTTCAATGTACCAATATTGGTCTAATAAATGAAATATTATCTAGAAATTCCATTGGGCAAACATATTAGAAGAGTGTTTGAAAAGGTTTCTTTATGCTTCATTTTTAGGTTGAGGATGAGTTCAACATCCATGGAGTAGCTGCAATGCCAAGTATGGTTACAGGTACAGTACAATACTCTTTTCCAGTTCTACTGAACTGTATTATGAAGAGAGAACATATTGATTTTACAAGGGCATGTAATGAGAGGACAAGGGGTAATGGCTTTAACCAGAAAGAAGGTAGATTATATTGGATTAGATTAGGTGTCATCAAGAAATTATTCCATGCGAGGACCATGAAGCACTGGCATGGGCTGCCCAGAGAAGCTGGGGGTGCCCCATTCCTGGAAGTTTTCAAGGCCAGGTTAGATGGGGTTTGGAGCAACCTTTGATAGTGGAAGGTGTCCCTGCCCATGGCAGGGAGTTGGCATGAGATGATCCTTAAGGTCCCTTCCAATCTAAACCATTCTGTGGTTCTAATGAGCATGTGCCTTACAGCTAATACAACAGTAGTCTGGATTTTTACAAACTGGTAGGAAGTAATGGGTATTCTGAATGTCTTTAGTCCTCTATCCCAAAATAAATTAGTCAGACCTATTTCACAAGATTGCAATGAAACTTGAAGTGAGAATTCCAGATCTCACAAATATTTTGTAGTTGCTGACTAAACTTACTCACATGATCAACTTCCCCAAGACAGTTCTCATGACTCTCAACATTTTGCTTTTGCATTCATTACCTTTCTCTGAAGTGGACAGCCAGACAACCTTTGCCTGAACTCAAGGGCTGTATACTAAATAGGATTCAGTATCTTCAGTATTCTTAATTTAACAAAATCCTAATTTGGTACATATTTTTCTTAGCCAAATTATCACTCTATAGTTGAAACCTCTGTATTGGAAACAGTATTTCCCCCAAATCTGAGTTTTCTCTCTAGCTAGATAAAAAGTGTTTATTTACTATTGTACTTTTTATCTCCATAGAGTTTTCTTGCACTACGTGTTTTAAACATGCATATAAATAAAAAGTAAACTTGATTGTTTCAGAAGGTAGCAGTAAATAAAAATTAAATAAAAAGATGTGATATATTATTTCCTTTCCCATAATCCATAAATACCATGATACTATTGAAATAAAAATGATCTTAGCATAGCTACCAAATTGAAAACAATAACTTTTAAAATATAACAAAAGAAAGGTAATGATCGGATAAGTATAGCACTGGTATGTTACTCAGTCTGGACAAGCTGGATGAGGTTCAACTGAGTGTGGCAAGAAGAGGGGGAAAAAAATCCAGTCGTATCAAATTTCAAAAGTCAGGACTGCTGCAACTCCCAAAGAGCCTTCAGGAAAGAAAACAACTCTGCTCTTCAGTATGAGTGACTGGAGTATAAACCCGCTCGCTGGGTTTATTTCAGCCATATTTTTTAAAGCAACTTTCATTGGGATTAATTATTATTAGTGAGTTAGGGCTAGGTCTCTACTTCAGATAAAATGATACTCTGATACTTTTTAAGGGGAAAAAAAAAAAGAAAGGTTATCAGTATTCTGAATAAGCCACATCTCTCTTTCTTTTGCTAAAAATACTCTTTTATTCAACTTAATTATTATTTAGCCACTTAAAGTTTCTGAGAACTGTCAAGTTTAGTTCTGTAGCACCATATGACACCCCACTGCCAAAATGACTGTCAAAGTAATGCTGTTCTCACACTAGCTCTAGTATTGCTATTACTAAGATTAAAAAAACCCAACAAATAAAACTAAAAGTAAACCCCACAACAAACCCACCCAATCTCACATTCAATCTGTACCAAACCAATGTGCAGACTTCCACTCCCAGCAGCTTCATTATTAAGGGATTAATCATATCCAGAGCTAGGGATGTGACAAACAACATCAGCCGTGCCAAGACAGGGAGAAGCTTTAACAGCTAAATGAAGCTGTAGAGCAGGGGTGAGTCTTAGCACTGACACTCAGAGCAGGGCAGAACAAGCATTTAAACCATAAAACAGACTGGTAAAGTAAATTGTTCCACCTGCCTGAGAGTGATCCTGCTGTCATGTGTCTCCACTAAAAAAAGAGGTGCTAAATCCTCTTCATTAGCAGCATACGTAGAGGACATCACACTGTTTTTATATACCTACTATATAATTTTAATTTAATCACTTTGTCTTAATTTTTTGCTTTTTAACAAGCTCCTTTTTATATGGGCTAACTGCCCTCATAGTGAGGGGATACCTTAAATGGAAGAGCAGATTCTCCCACACTCCTTAATTTGTGCCAAGATACCTTGGGACAATACCTGTTTAAGGAATGTGAACATGACACTACAGGCCCTTCACTCATTTGGAAGAAGGAGGAAACAGAAATTATTAAACTGACAGATCTCCTGGAAGAAGTCTGTGATTATTTTTCCCCCTACCTGGTCCTCAACCAGGATGTTAATGCTTCCACAAAAGTAAAAAAATAACAAAAATGGAACAGGAAGCTGCAATCATCATAACCAGATACAGAGGTCAACTATCCAAAGTACCTGCTGCTGCTCTGTCGTTTCCCTTTTCTTATCCTTTATAGACAACTCTAATAAGGAACATTAGAGCTCTTCCAACAGATGCCTCAAAAAGGAACCAGCCAGAAGCAGCACATATACTTGCAGCATATTGTTGGCAGTAAAAAAGTCCAAGTTCCGTGTTAGCTTTTTGACACAAAATCGTGTCAATACAGGTGACAGGCTCAGTACATGGATCAGCACATCACAAAGCACTGTCCTACAGACTTGCTGAAATACAGTTTTCACTGTTTACTGGAAATGTAGAGTAAGTCTATAAACACTTTTAAGAGGAAACACCTAAAGTTAAATAAGACACACACACAATTCAATCATACAGTTTCATTCTCTTGATGTCCGAGTTTGAAGTGTGTGGGCAGCTGTTCCTCTATATTGACTAACAGAGCTGGCTATATGAATACAAATATTTCAATATTTTATGTGCATGCAAAATTTCCACTTTTCAAAACAGCTTTACCACACATACTGCTGTACTCATCTTACAGTTAATCCCAAGTATAATCTTGAATGAATGATTTTTTGAAACCAGGGTAGTAACTGAACCATGTAACCATTGAGAAATTATTGCAAACCAAATTATATCAGAACTTATAGCGTAAGAGCCATTCTGCAATAGCTTTTAAGACCACACCAAGAGTATCCCGAGGTTTGATTTAAAATACCTCTCTCAAGGGAAAACAATTTTTACCCCAATTTTTACCAGGCAAGTAAGCTTGGAAGAGTTCAATACCTGGTTCTGCTTCCAAATAAGAAAATGGTTGTTCACTGACTTGAACACCTTCAAGTTTCTCATGTGGTGGAATTGTTCTTTCCCCCAGTGTAACTCAAACCATTGCAGATCCAGTATGCACCAACTGTGAGTGTGGGTAAGATGTTTAATAAAATATACCCTGGATAAAAACTTACCATAGTAAATGTCAAGAAATACTTACATTCACAGGCAGCTGCTATGAGACGACAAGCCACATATGGAGGGTCACAAGAAGGGAAGAAAGGCTGAACTATGTAGTTAGCAAAGGTGATGGCAATGATTGCCTGACTAGTTGGTTCAACAATCAGGAGCGATGTCCACAAACGAATAAAAGCAATGAAGCTCCCAAAAGACTCCAAGATATATGCATAGCTGGCTCCTGACTTTGTAATAGTGGTTCCAAGTTCAGCATAGCAGAGAGCTCCAAAGACTGAAAATATCCCTCCAACTGCCCAAATTATTAAAGACAATCCATAAGATCTGCTGTAGATGAGAACTCCTTTGGGCGAGACAAAAATACCTGAACCAATCATGTTGCCTACTATAAGGCTTATACCATTTATTAAAGATATTTCTTTCTTCAGTTGCATTGTATTTTGGTCTCCATCCTGTGCTCCTCTTGGATCTCTCTTGGTCCTCTCTGATTTATTGACGGGGCTGTATTCAGCCAGTGAAATTTGTGATTTTGTATAATCTGTCCTTTCTGCCATTGTGGAAAGACTGTGAATTCTCCACGACTCCAAATCACAATCTAAAACAAAATATAGACAGCTGAAATATTTTTTTTTTTTATCCCAGGACTTTCTTGCAAAATTGTCTTTCCACCTTTCTACCCTATGATTTACAAATATAAATTAAGGTATTTCCTTTTGTTGCTTCATGTTTGGTTCTTTTTACACAAAGTCAAATTCATGCACAGTTAAACATCAGAACCAACCCAGACAAACCAAGAGACAAATTCCTATATAACTTAGAATGAAAGAAGAACTGCTACCATCAGGAAATCAAACAGAACTGTAGGAAGGACAGAATTAAAGGACTCCTATCTTAAGAAGACCAGAAGAAAGACCAGAAAGAAGGACAGAAATGTTATAGAAAAGGAAGCACCACAAGACCAAGATGGAAGTTCTAAGCATGAACATAGCTGCACTGCAATACTAATAATCCCAATCCAATTACTGTGCTCACACAGGTAATTTATGAGTGATCTAGTAACATCAATGCACTGAGGGCTCTTGCTGAGGGCCACAGGCAGAGGTACTCACTCCACACTGCCCTTGATCCAACCCTTGACTTCTAACTACACCACAGCTCTTCATTCCCTCCGTGAACTCTTTATGCAGATCTCACTGCCGCTGTACTCGGTCATCTAAAAGTACAGACTGTACATAAAAACCCACAGTAGTTTCAATCCAAATTCCTCCATTAGGAGTTGTATATAACAGTATCTAAGGACAAAGAAATTAACTTTTTTTCCTCTGCTTCAGAACTGACTGACTGGAAAAGAGCCACCTTCTTCTGAAGTCTCCAGAAAATGCTCCCATGCCTTCCAAAAGCAAGTTATTGCTAATAAAAACACTCAGCTCAAGAAGACATTGATAAATCTGAGTAAGACCCATTAGACCCGTTTTACAAAAGTTTAAGACCACTAGCTTATTAGTTGCATAAAAAACCAGGCCCTACATATCTACCAGAATTATTTTCATGAGCTACGTCAGAGAAAAAATACATGTATTAAAATCCCTGATTCTGTTACAAGATCATTATTTCAGTGGAAACAGAAAAGAGGCTTGGAGGAGGAGAAACATACAATAATCCTAATATACTGCAGCTAAAAATACTTTCAGAATAATCTCTAACACTGCCAAAGCCTGTGTGTGTGAGTGCTGTGGCTAATGCAGGGTTCTGCCTCCACACAAGCTAACCAACACGTGGATTTCCTCATCGCTCACCCTTGTGCAACACAGCGTCTTCAACTCTTTTTTTTTTTTTTTTTGCCGATCACTGCAGCTGTGAGGAATGTTTTTGCTGATATATGTAGATTTTTTTTTACTGAAATGATTCTGCTATTGGTATAGAAAGCTATTATATGAAACCAGGACAGAGTGACCTGAAACTGGGATCACTTCATTTCACCAAAAATGTATCATCTGGTAAGGCCTATAACACTGCAGCCAGGTACCAGAGAGCTGATGAAGGCTAACATGCAATTAGCAATGTACTAACACCACATTACAGGGTGGCCCTCCTTTAAGGGGAGGGAAAGAGGAACCATCTGCCAAGATCCCTTTTCTCCCACTGAGCAGAACAGTTGTCAGTTGTTCGACCTGGGATGAACTGCAAGTTATTTAATGACCAAGGTGAAGTACCAAACTGCTAAAAGCTGTGTTTGCTGTGCTTTTATACAATACTCGCTCATTAGCAAAGATTTCTGGTGCTCTTGCTTCTGTCTTCCTTAGCTCTTGATTGCACAAAACAACTCTCATTGTAGCACAGCTTTACACACACACTTTGGCTGTTCACATACACCAGATGTAAGACTCCTATTTCTGAACACAATGACTGGCCCTATGAGCAATATTCAAGATTGCTCTATACAGGCAAACAGCATCAAAGTCTTCAGGGAGTTAAGCACCAACAGAGCAAAGGCTGTAAGTCCAGAAATGCTTATTCATGGCAATATATATATTTAGGCACCTCATAGTTTGAACATTTACATGGGAAAGGCTTAGAGTTTATCCAGGATATGTTTTTCTGGTGAGAGAAGAATCGTTGCCCTACCATATATACGCTTAACAGACAGGAAGCCCATGCAAAAAAAAACAATTCCTACTGTAAAGATCTAATCTGCTCCAAGTCTTTTGTGCTTGCATATACATATATACCATCTTTAGCACAATATAAAATAAATCCTATCAACAAACTTTTGATCAAATAGAATTGGTTGTAACATCAGTTAAAAAGTTAAAAAAAAAAAGGACAAGGTATATTTATCATGTAAAAAAGTATGAAAGAGAAGTTACTGTGACCGTTTTTTTCACTTGATAGTTTATCAGTATGGTAGTAAGTAATATTTTCATATTTTTCGTATTTTTAATTATTTTCATATTTCCAAGGAAAAAAACATAAGTAAGCTCTCAATAGGGACTTTGATCAGTCTTGATTTAGGCTGGGAGTGCACGAAACCACTGCAGTGAGAGGAACATCTGGTGAAATTTATACAATTAGCCCCAGGTAAAGACAGAAGCAACAATCATAGTTTGACACCTTATTTTTGATGCTGGGGCAGAAAAGCAGAAACCTCTTCAAAGGAGGAAAAATAACGCCAAAAAGGCACCTGCTACACACACCCATGTGTACTCTTTAGGTGGCACTTACAGCCGCACCTGATCAGATTGTAGTTAATACGCTTCATTTAAAAACACATAAAACAATCAAAATCACTACTAAACCAGACCAGCGAGAAAGGTGTGCTGGCCTGAGGGTCTCGCCAAGCCCACTTCAGTGCCCTGCCACAGCTCGCTAGCAGAGCGGTTATAATTCTCTGCACCCACCACCGAAAGGCACGAGAGGAACACGTGGCTTCACAAAGCCACCCTCGAGTCGCCATAAGCGCGACCCCAGGGGCTGCGGCCGCCGGCCTGAGCGCCTGAGGGGTCCCGCCGCAGGAGGGGGGTCATTTGCAGAGGTGTCATTTCTACTCTCGGAGGCCGCTCCGCTACCCGCAAGCGGTGGTGACCCTCTTTCTCCTTATAAAACAAGCGAGGTTCACACAGCCCCGCGAAGGAAGTAGCTGCAGTCACCCGCCTCAGACGGGGGCTGTCAGAGTCGGGGCGCCCTTTAAAGACAATATAGAAACGCACCCGGCATTAATCCTGCTACCACCGCACACTTGCGGCAGCGCGGGTCGCCAAAGCCGCCGCCCCAGATGCTCCGCAGGGCAAGGCGCTGCCGCCGCAGCCTCTGCACTGAGGCCGCTCCTTGCCCGCCTTCCCTCAAGGTGAAGGGAGCTGAAGGAAAGCGGGGAAGGAAGCCGAAACCCCACCCAGGCTGTGTCAGCCGGAACCGCGTTACCTCCGCTCCCGCGGAGCTGTCTCGGGATGCTCTCCGCCCGTTGCCACCCGAGACGCGATGGCGGCCCCTCAACCCCGCCCCCCCACGCCGGCATCGCCGTCGCCGCCTCCCCGCCGCGCCAGCCCGGCATCACCGCCTCCGTCACCGCCTCCCTCGCTTCCTCGCCCTTCCGCGGCAGAAATCCGCTACCTTCCGCGTGGTCTCCCCGAGGGAGAAGCCGCAAGGAGCCCATCAGCTCCGCGGGGGTTGCGCGGGACCGTCCGGCGCCCGCTGGTGCGCAGGGAAGTGTTTGCAGGGCCGCAGCTGCCCCCCGCCCCGCGGGGTTCGCGTCGGCCCCTCCGCTACCGGTGGGTGAGGAGAGCCGCGATCGCCTCCCCCGCCGCAGCCGGAGCGGGGGACCAGCCTCCCGGCTCCCCGCAGGGGCAGGATGGAGAAGAGCCCAGGCGCTGACGGTACGGCACGGCGCCTTTGCCAGCCCGGCTGGGGGGCCCTCACCCCGCGTTCCCTGAGGGCCTCGGGGGCACGGAGCTCTCGCGGAGCCCCGGCGGACGCCGCACGAAGTTACATCCACATGAGTTACACCCGCATGAGTTACATCTCCTGAAAGACCCTCACGCTTGAGACTGAGGGGCCTGAGAGCGTGGAAACCCTAAAATCTGGTGATATTTTGGGTTTCTACTGCATAGGTCCTATGCGCCAGTCATAGTGGATATGGAAATGAAAATAAAACGGTACCATCGGTGTGCTCCAGCCTCCAAGAGGCACACAGCTACACCCAAAATTTGGCTTCGTTAAAATAATAATGGACTTCCCAGGATGATTATTAAAAGTGACCCATGGTACCTGATTATAATAGCAAGGAATTGGCCATTCAGCAGATTCATCTGGGGTGTAATGAAAACTTTCTTGTCTTCCACTAGCAGATTAATAGTTCTACCCTGTCTAAGCCAGTGAACCCCAGGCCACAGCCCCCTCTTAATGGTCTTTTATTGCCTTTTTGCTAATCCCTTCGAGGCAGAGGGATGGTCAGTGCCTGGAAAGACAACAGGGCTCAGAAGACAGGGTAGTCTCACTCTAAATAATTTAATTACTCCTCCCTTCCTTGGTCTATGGTTGTTATCTACCGTCTGACAGAGATAAGTAAGACTTGAAGTTTTTCAAGACAGTAAAAATCTTAGGGGCAAATAAAAATTATAAGGCTGTAACAGAAGAGGGAAAGGAAAACTATGCACTGTAATACGCATAAATGTGCTAGTAAATGCAATAGTGGAGTCTAATTTTGTTGCCACAAAGCTTACATTTCTGATTTCCATTCTGCTTCCTCTCTCAAAGTTTGTGTGTTTCATCAAGGAGTTGTTTTCCTTCGTTGTCACTGAGACAATCAGGCTACCAAGCAACTGCTGCACTCATCTATATCTCCAGATATTCATTACACTGTGTTTGGATAAAAATGAATTAAGAAAGGGGTTTTTTATTATTAAAAGTTGGCTTTTTAAGTACACATGAAGAAGATAGTAACAGTATCTTTATTTCTAAACCATAACTTTATTTCTAAACCATAAAGCACCATAGCAAACAAACTCCCATTTGCAGGAGCCTGATCATCTCAGCTCTTTAATTATGTTTGTCTCAACTCTTTGTTTGGCTTTGGTCAAATACAAACTATTCTAAATCTACTACCTGCTAAAGCTACTGACAGTGTTGCAAAGCAGCAAACAAAACCAGTCTGCTGCCTTCTGGGATCTTAACAGCCCTGATAGGCGACTCCTTTGTTTTTACGCCACTTATACAGCACTGACAGAAGATAAAAACATAGATGACATCTCCAGAATATAATTGAATCCTTGCAATATGAAACTGATTGTTCTTACAAAGATAATATGAACCAGAAGGCACTCATTTGATGCTAATAGTGCTTAGTGGTTCTACAAAAGTGCTAGTGCCCTGTGTTCTGTAGTGCAGGATTTTCAGATAGATGAGTATTTGCAACAGTCGTCTCACAGGTGAATCAAAAGGTGGATTGAGTGTGAATGAAAAACATGCAGCTGATTTCAGTTGTTGCCAGACTGCATTTTTAGCTCTCCCATGATTGAATCTACTGTAGACAGCATTCACTCCTCAAAAAAAATGGACTCATAAAATGTGAGCTAATTATAAACTTGCCTTTAGGAACGAGAAATAGACGAGAACTGACAAGGCATAGGAAACAAATTATTAGGCATATACTGGAAGTATAGAGAATGACATTTTACTTTAGGACTTTGAAAAATATTTATTTGAAAAAGTGCCCATTTGAAGGTTTCAAAATAGAAGTTCAGCACCTGAATTATGAGAACTTAAAACACTGTAGAGGTTGGTATGAGAGATCCAAGTTAAGACAGCATTATAAGGCTAGACAATGCTTCTGAAATGTTTGCATGTGAGCAGAAACAAACCTCAGAATAATCATGCAGATAGATATTTTTGTTCATTTTGGTAAGGTTCTTATTTTATAAATGACTTTACCCATTTTACTATGGAAGCAAAATGTAAGTGGACTCCTTTATTTCTTCTCTTGTCACAGATTACATAAATTGTGTGGCTCTTCCCTGATGCTCTATAAATGGCCACTGGTAAGTTATGTTTATACAGGAGTGTGTATTCTCTAAATGCTAGCAGACAAAAAAACAGCTAAAAACATTTTGTTTCCACTAGGGTTTTATCTGATACTAATTTAATCAAGTTAAGATCTTATCTCCTTCAGCTAATGAGAACAAAATGAGACTGAGTTTTGGTTAAGTCTGTGAGTTTTGCCCTATCTGGTTTTTTGTGTCTGACTAATATTACCACTAGATGCATCTTAGAAAATGTAATTCAACTCAAGAAGCTTGAAGAACAAACCAATTAAATACCCCTGAACAAACCAAATTGAAATAGCATCAGATTATGGGAAACCAAATCAACACAATATTCATTAAATGGTTTTAGAACATGAAACAAAACCAAGGTAAAAATTGCTATTAAATCTGAGTTAATTTGGAACCTTATACATCAGCACTGTTCTTGTTCACAAGGTCATTCTGGTGAATTTAAGCATATCCTTACAGCATAAGTCCTCCAAGAATGTGCTGCTCATGCACTTAATGGAAGAATGAGCATGCCCTGAGCTCCTTAAGGGTCAGCACTGAAGGGGTGCTGTGTAAATGTAAGTAGTACTCCTTGGACCTTGGAGCTTGTGGTGGAAATATTGCTTCCAGCCATGTGTTTGATGGTTTATGCTGGTTCCTTTTGAAATTCTACCATAAATACTGAGTCCTGAGACGACTCTGATGTTCATTTTGAAATGTACATTCTGTGGACACAGAGTTATTCATAAGGGTCATGAAATTATTCAGGACAGTAAATCTGGGAGTTTAGCCAGATCCCAGCAAATGACAATTTTTATAAGTACTTAAAAGCAGACATTTTTTGTTAGTTTTTCATCCTTAATAATTTCAAGAAACAAACACAATATCAGCCATGTATATCAGAAAACAGAATCAGTTCAAAAATAAATGTAAGTGCACCTGTTTCTTTTCTTTGGTTAAAGCTGGGTGACTTTGTTTACAAAAACAAACTCACTGATCCTTTGCCCTTTCTTTTTACCTTCATCTTTCTATCACACAAATTTCTGCAGTAGCTGGTTTAAGCAGGGTAACTGTGACTTACAGATGAAGGTGACTATAAGCACCAAAATGCTACGCAATTAAAGGAAAAGGTTTAAATTTAGGCTTCTATATTTACCTTCTCCTGCTCCTAGCTGCCTGTCTCCTCCTACTCCAGTGGCCTTCAGCATTTGACTGGTGCTGGCACTTGCTCAGCCCCCTTTCTAAGGCAATTCTGCTCACTGAGCTGGCAGAAAACAGTGCTTTTATAAAGGTTGGTTTTTTACTATCAAAATCAGAGAAGTACAAACATGGAGTAAGCTAGGAGCAGAGGAGGAGGTGGTAGAAAATATCCCTTTAAGGAACAGAAACTGTGGGATGTCTCTGTCTTGTCCAACTGCAGTTATTTAATACTCTGAAGATTAACATTAGTCAACAAAACTTAGCTTCTCTATACTGAAGTTTTTTAAAACCGACTGTAAAATAAGCTCTGACATCCCATCTTTTAATTTTATTTGTCCTATCTGGTTCTGTTGCCTTTCAGGTACCCTTTTCACTGCCTTATCTACTCTCACCAAAATTTATTCTTTGCTTACACATATCTTTGTTGCACATTATTGAAAGCTGGTTTTGTTCAGTGCAAAGCAGAAGTGGGAATAGATATCTTCTAAAACATGGACCAGTTTTCAAATGTTAACTTAGCTAGGAGGGCAAAAAAACACCAGCAAAAATAGCTCCATCTTCAGGTAAACTTTAAAGGTCTCTAGGACTTTTTTATCACTATTTTGATTAATGTCACAAACTTTGTATTTTAATTTTACATTTATCTTGCTTATATAATATTCTCTATTAAAAGGGGAATGTGCAATACGTAAAGTTTTTCCCAGTCAATTTTGGGAGTTTATTTGGAAAAAATAGTCCCTTGTACACATACTTGTTTTAAAACAGATGGTTTGACTTAATGTTTTAGACAACTAAATCATTCAGCTTTGAGACTCTATCTTTTGATTGTACAAATTGTCTTATCTTTGTTGAATTAACTTCATAAGCATCTAGCTATTTATTAATGAGAGTGAATGAATCACAGTCTTTGTTTTCCTGGAAAACAACATGGGAGTTAGAATCATTATTTCACAAGTCTTATAACACTGCAGGGATTTTTAAAGATAATGCTCTTTGTCCATGTCTAATTTGAAGACTATTAAAAGTGATTATGTATAAAAACAAACTAAGGAGGATTTGTAGATGTAAAAAATAGCATCTTAAGGATAAGTATTTTTTTTCTTTCTTGTTTCAGGTCCCAAATTAGCATGTGGGTACTATGACTGAAGAATATGAAGTCCTTAGTTATAATTGTAACAGAGTTCCACAGCATTTAAATAAATTTCTTCTGGGTGAGACAGTTTTAAAGACATCTGTTGGGTTGGGTTGTTCTTTTATCTTAAGTAACTCTGGCCTTCTAATACAACTGCTCAGACTTTCTTCAAAATAGTAAAGTTCCTCTCTGTTATAAATTCCCCTGTATTATTGTCAGTCCTTTGTTGATATACTTGTAGTATCTCTCTCTCTCTCTCTCTGATTAAAAGCAGGAGTATTCTTAGTTTCTGATCATACTCAGCAGTAGTTACATTGACACTCTGTTTGCAAGCAGCTGGTTACTAGAGGCTGAAGCCAATGTCATCATTTGGTTTGTATTATCATGCTGAGTCCAAACTTTGCCATTGAAATACAGCCAGAGGTTCCTTAGCAGAGCCACTTTGAATGCAGCATATTACAGTGCAACTGCATCAGTGCTGATCCTACTCTTCCATCTTTGCTTTTAGTGCACTCCTGTTACTTTTCTCTTAATTACTGAATTACCCTGAAATGTTTGTACAATACAAATAAACTTGGACCTTTAATTAAAGTTCTCTGCTATTTTATTTAGGGAACTTATTACAACACAATACTTTACAGTGTAGGAACAGTTGTTGCATGAACAGAAGGACACCCTTTATTCCCTAAACTTTCAGACTTCTGGGGGATTCTGTAGTTGTATTTGATCCAAATTTAGGTTGCCTTTAAAAGTAAAGTTTTCAAAAAAATAATCTCAAAGACCTTTCTGTATAGATTCTACACAGTGTGTGCTAATCAAATATGCCAATGCATGTTGATCTCATTCATTTTGCCTCTAAGGGGAACAGACTAGTGTACATGTGGTAAGAGTGACAAATAAGATCTAATTAGCATGCCTTGTAAAAGAAAGAAAACCATGTTGTTTCACAAATATAACATCAGAACACCTTTGAAGTTTTCACTCAAGTTCTTTCCCAGGACTCCATGTTCCATGAGCAAGATTTTCAGAATGTCTCACTATTTAAAAGTACACCTTAACAACTGAGATGTAAAATATCTTAATGCTAAAATAGTCTTTAAGAGTGGGGATTTATTGCCAGTCCATTTGCCTTTGCAGTAAATAGGATAGCCCTATTAAGGGGTTTATTAGTCTTTTGTCTGCCAGCATAGTTGTTCCAATTTCAAATCCATTCTTTGCTATTATTAGAAGGCATCCAGCCCCAAAATAAAAATTATGGTTGACTTTGCTAACTTTTCAGAAATTATTTCTCAGCAGGCTACTTGTGAGTGTTTTGCACTTTGCTCCTTTGTTCCCCACTTGGCTCTTGATTACTTGGTGTGTACAGTGTCCCACAGAGCAAATTGTAGTGGACTAATTAAGAGCTACCAAGGGTTTCTCAAGTTATGCAAGATCCCCAGAACTATGAAAAGCCTTTTCAGATTCCCAGTCACATACTGTGAAGTGCCATAAATCAAACTTTAGAAAATGCTGAAAGCTGTGCTTCAGTGACTTACAGGTATACTTTAGTTCCAGAAGAAAGTATTTACTTTTGTTAAAGTTTACTGCTAGGTTTTTTAGCACTGTTTTTTCTCAGTTGAAATCCCACAGGCTATGAACATTCTGAATACCAGTAACATTGATTTAATGACACATGATCACTTATTGGTGACATTGGTGACGTTGTCTCTACTTTTACATGCGTCTGGAAGACTAAGTGAAATGAGAGCAAACACTTGGGCTTTACTGTTAGAGCTTAGGCAGGAGGACAAAGGAAACTAAACCTCATGTGTCACATTACACTCTGGAGGTCAGGGAGTTATTTTTACCTCACTGTCACTAGTATGGGAAAATGTGGAAGACCTCAGCTTATGTAGAAGCTATAGGAGATGGCCGAGTTCTTAGTTAAGATGGGTCATCAGTGTCATCTCATGCAACAAACCTTATGGCTGGAGTCCTGCACCCCGCACATCAGTCACTTGGTCACTTAGGTTGCTCAGTGTCACACTACATGAACAACTCTGTATTTGTCCTTACTACAAAGGACAAATTTTATTACTGAAGTGTTGTATCATTAGGGAAATTGTTATTTTGGATTATTCTATGCTGGAATGACATACATTGTAGATAACCATGAGGTTGTGTCATTAAAACAAAACCCAAAGATATAGATTAGGTGATTGTACTGAAACAATTGGGAGGCAGCTACATTGCATGCTGTTGGAGTTAAATCCAATGCTTAGCATACGGTAAAATTACAGCTGTGAAATCCTGAAAATTGCCTTTTATTTTGTTTCTTAATAAGGGTTCCTTTGTCCAAGAAGAACATCTGTGATTAAATACTCAGCTGTAAAAACAAACAAGAAAAATCCTGTCTACATGCCCAAGCATATCTTGAAGTCCCAAACGCAGAGTGCACCTTTCCCTCTGCAGCTGTGTCTGTGCAAAGTGACTGGTACAGCTCATTGGCACTGTTACGAGCAGGAGAGGTCTGGCCACAGGCCAGGTGCTCCTTCTCTTGCTACTGAGGATGGACATAACACTGAACAAGAAATGACAGCTTTCACTAATGGGGTCTAATTTGGGTGAAGAAGCTGACAGTTACCATAAGATTTAAACCAAAATAAATAGTCTCAGACCACCTAAGAATGCAGTGGACTTGGCAGTGTTAGGTTTACAGTTAGACTCAATGATCTTAAAGGTCTTTTCAATCTAAATGCTTCTCTGATTTTAAGAATTGATTAAATTGCTATATTGATATGCTAGTAAATGGAATACAGGAAAACATTCTTACTAAACACATTCAACAGCTGAGGAGTTAAAATGCCATTATATATCTCACAGAAAATTAAATTAATTTGAGTTTTGAAAGACATAATATAAAACAGCATCAAAATCTCTCCTCTCTTGTTCATTTCATAAATTGTTTACATAAGTGAGAGTTTTCTGTAAACAAATAAATCTGCAGGTTTGAATACCAGTACATGATCGATTGCAGTGGAGAGAAAAGGTTTTAGCCAGAGTTGCCAGACTGCATTTGAACCAGCTCTGCAGGAGTCAGAGCAGAAGGGAGGAGAGCAGAGCAATGCCTTGTTTTGCAGAAAGCCTCCCTGAGTTGAACTATTTCTTTGGCTGTACATCTTCTAGTCTCATACAGTGTTTAATAAAACCTGTCTGAGACAGGCAGTCTATCAGAAAAACAATTGAATTTCTGTGTGAGGTCATACCTGTTCAGCACAAGTAACAACCTATTTTTTTCCTGTTACTTTGTTTGCATTTTAACATAATATGTCATAAGGGGTTCTTTTTTACTGTTCCTGTAGCTTCATGTGAAAAGAGGGAAGAAAATACATGAATGTGAAGTAGCTCTCTCACATTTAATGGACTGGACAGAAATCTTGCTGGATAAAGATTGCATTTTAATAAAAATGGAAACATTTTCATTGTATTTGAGAGAAGATGACCAACCATGATCTGCTGAGAAGCAAAAAATGTAGGAGAGCCTTCTTTTAAGAATTTATAGCAACACTGTAAAGGGTGGAAATAATCTCCAGGGCTCTTTAATTATCTCTATTCCATTGTCCCAACAGCTGACTTGATAACAGACCCATGCCTTCACAGATGGGTGTTAGTGGAATAAATGGTGATTGAGTTACAGGGCAGTTATAAATATCCATGTTATTTAGCTCCAAGCAAAAACACGTTATTTTTTCCCTTAAACCACTTCAAATGTTTATAGCTTGCATAAATAAACTGAACAGGTTGAGGGAAAAGGTTTAGTAAATCACTGTTGTTTGCATGAATTTTGTCAACTAAAGAACTCTCTATCAGGTAAAAGAATGTTCCATGAATATTGCTCATTTCTCTGGGTATGGGGAAGGAGCCTGTCTTCATGATGGCCTTCAAATCTTTTTTAAGCCCCTGCTTGAAAGCCAGTCCAGAAGGACAAAGCACAAGAACAGACCAGGTACTCTGTTTCCTCACTGCATGTTCAGCGCCTCCGCTCCAGACTCTTTTGTGTGCCCTTCATCTCCTGTTTGCTAGACCAAACACACACAGTTTTATCAGCCTGTCCCTAACCTGAGGTTTCCTCACTGCTTATCAAGCTTTCCTCTCTTCTGGCTTGTCCTCAGTCCATGCTCAGAGCTGAGCGCTGTTCTCTGACAGCTACAGCACTGCCTGCAGGGAATGGCAAACAAGGGCTCCTTTGGCACCTGGCACACACAGGTGAGCACATCGTGCTCTCCTTCCACTTCCCTGCTCTTCTGACACGAGCCTATCACAGCACATGGAAGTGGCATAAAAACAACTTTCTTGGGAACATATTTTGCAACTGTTACAAGGTCAAAATTCTCATACAATTGGGTTTTTTTTAGTATTTTCCAGGTGTATTTCTTAGTAATTTTTCTTATTTTTTCCCCCACCAGGTAATGTTCTAATGAACTGGAAAAAACCTTTGAGCCCTTTTTGGCCAAAGGACAGCAAATTTAATGTTAGTAGTCATTCTATTACCTAATATGGCACTTTTTTCTTGGTATCTAAAGAAATAAGTAACTGTGCAGCACTTTCTAAAGTACAGTCAGGTTACTTCTGAAAGGGTAAAATTCAGGCATGCTTTCTGCTTGTATGAATATTGCTTTTTGTTTGTGGAAGGTTCAAATACAGCAGTTAGAAATAGGTGTTGAGATACTTTGACATTTTAAGGGGTAAGTTCTTATTCTAAATTACTGCCATTTAATTCATCCAGATTGAAGGAGTCCAGAAATTCTTTAACTGATGCATGTCTTCTCTGAAAGAAGGTCATTCTTAAAGCCCAGAAAAAATGGCAATTTGAGGCTACAGAATTCTGTAGTATTACTTGACATGTATTCTTGGCAAAGAGAAATAAAGGCAGGAAATAAAATACTGATCACAAATCATATCAGCACAAGAGCTGGAAATAGTATGTCTAAGCTTCTGATCTACCATTTTTGTGGGGTTAGCAAAATTCTTTCAATTAACATGTTCTTGCAGCTGTGCTGAATTTAATGTAACCCAATTAAATCATTAACTATGTTATTTTCAGACCTTGTCAGGTAGTTTAATTTATGGTGGATTTACCTTCAAAATCCATGAGTTTTGTTTAACTCAGCTGCATACCATCTGTCAAGTCAACCATGTGCTCAGTTAATGGAATGTAGTTCCAGGCGGACAATGAAGGAATTGCTTCTCTAGGAAAGGAACAAAATCAAACTGTGCTAGGGCCTTTTGAGCACCAGTAAAGTATTTTGCAAAGTGGGGGAGGGCTGGGCACGGCTGTGTGGAGGAAAAGAATGAAAGGGAATATAGTGCAAGGCAAGATTTCCTGAGGCATAAAAGACCCCAGCAATCCTGGAGACAATATGTATTACTGGAGGAGAGCATAGTTAATAGCTGTATAGCTCTGAAATCAATAAATAGCAATAATGAAATCTAAATTTTCTGTGCGTGTCTTGATGATGTGTGGGTCCTTCCCTAACATACCAGGCCCACAAGTATTTATTTATGCACTTAACCTTCCTTAAAAATCTTCACATGTGATGCTCAAGTGACTAAGCCCAGGCAAGCATGAGAATTTTACAAGGTTATGTAGGATTCAGACTTCAAACAATAAAATAAGAACCCTTGAGGTTTAGTATGTTTTCATTAGTGCTTTAGGCTTTGTGCATTTTAGACCACTTATGTGGTGTAAAATTCTTCTGTATATGTTAGCAGTCCATTAATGCATTTTTTTTAAATTTTGTAGATTAGTATTTTATGAATATGCACTTGTTATCTTCCTCTGATGTTCTCTGGAACTGTTTTTAACAGTCACTGGTAACAACATTTGAGCGGTATTTACAGCTTTATTTGCCTTGCTCTCTACTGGAAGGACTAATTTCTTAAACATTTAATTCCAGTACCTCAGATTAATTTTCCACAAATCAACTTCAAATAAATTCTAGTGCAGACATTCTTACACTGCAGAAACCATCCCATCTCAGATAAAAGCGTGCTATAGTTAGGACAAAGGAAAATTTTGCAAATCAGCAAAAGATAGCTGCAACCAATTGCAATCAAGAATAAAATTATATTTCAATACATCAGAAAAATAAACATCTGCCTACTCTACTCACCATTCCTTTAATAAATTTAAATATCTTCATAAAATTTGTATAGCTTGTCATTTTAATGTCTATTAATTCTTTTCTGAGTAACTGCAACAGAGTTTTACTAATCAGTTTATATGATCAGTCCTGAAGTGACTTGGTTTTATTATTCTCCTTGCTGTTTTCTAGAGATACCCAGTTTTCATATTTCCTTCCTGCAATTCCAGTTGTTCTTCACATTCAAGTCTTGTTTCTTCCCATAGATACTAAAGAACAGTTTGATTCTTCTATCTTTACCCCTGCTCAGTGCCATTTATTCTACATTGTTTTGTGATATCAAGATAACTGCAGAAAACAGAGGTGAGGACCATAGAAATCTTAGCTAATGAACAAGCTTGGGCATGAGCAAAATACCATAAGCTTTCAGCAGTTTGATATTTCATACCAGTGATCAACATGAGACATTTTTAACAGGTCACACTACAAGCCTCATGAGAGTATGCATTTTTGGTGATAAAAAATGCTGCTAGTCACAGGTCTAGGGTGTGTTTTAATTTGATAGCAAAACTTTTCATATCAACGACAGTTTCATTTCAACCAATGTGTACCATCCCTTCAAAAATACCACACTGGAAAAACAGACAGCTTGTTCTCCCACTGTTTTGATGCCAGTTCTTCTATTAACAGTTAAGACTAGGCTTAGGTTTGGCATCAGATTATATTTTCTAGAAGCAGCTGCCTACTTGAGAAGAGCCAAAACTGTTTCTGTGTCAAAACCACAATGACAAAAAGTCAGCATAGCCTGCCAGCCAGCACATCTTTCACAGGAGTATATAGTGTCCAGCAGAACAACTAAATGGAATGGTTTTGAAAGCTGCTATTAGGTTTCAACAGTATTGCTAATTTCTGTTTTAAAGGTCTGTAACTATTTCCCACAGGTCAACGTTCATCTGTTTTACTGAGTATCTTATGCCTTCTAAAGAGGCAAAACACCATGGCAGCAGTTCCTTTCCTCACAAGCAAGACATCCTCTTTAGCAGAGACTGTTGAAATTTCCCATTTAAAGTGAAAAAAATTCAACTGTGAAATAGATATTTAGCTCCTTAATAAGCAAAACTATTATCAACATATTCTGATAGACATTGCTTTTAATTGTAACAATATTTTAATTCAAGTCAGTCTCAAAGGTCAGTGAAGTTATGTTAAAAAAAAAGTTCCAGCAGCATCATAGCTGGATATTTTGATGTAACACATTTCTTATTTCTTAACTGTGCCTAGACAACACATCATTACTGCATTTGCAATCAGCCAAATGACTGAATTCAATGAGAATTTTGAAACTGCAGAGAGAACAAAAGCAACATAGGGAAACAAATAACATGGTTTTGCATTTGAAATACCTGTAGATGGTATAACAAGTTCTCATGTTAATCTGGTGCCATGAAGCTTGAAGAAACCTCACTGGGCCTTTAAAAATCCAGCACCTTATATCATTATTTTCATTATGAAGAAAGTAATCTTATTATTTCTCTTTCAAATTATGCTGGTTTTTGCTGGGATAGAGTTAATTTTCTCCATAGGAGCTAGTATGGAGCTGTATTTTGAATTTGTAGTGAAAACAGCATTGACAATTCAGGGATGTTTGGTTATTGCTGGGCAGAGCTCACACAGAGCCAAGGCCTTTCTGCCTCACCACACCAAGGAGGAGGCTGGGGGTGCACAAGGAGCTGGGGGAGGACAAGCTGGGACAACTGACCACAGCTGGCCAAAGGGATACTCCAGACCGTGTGGCATCAAGCTCAGCTAGAGAAGGAGGAAGGGGAGGATGTTTGGAGTGATGGCATTTGTCTTCTTAAGTAAACATTACATGGGATGGAGCACTGCTTTCCTGGACATGGCTGGACACCTGCCTGCCCTTGGCAAGTGCTGAATTAATTCCACATTTTCCTTTGTTTGTGTGCAGCTTTTGCTTTACCTGTTAAATTGTCTGGCTCTCAACCAAAACGTTTTCTCACTTTACTGTTGTGGAGCATAGTTGTCTGCTGGGACAAATGTTCTTTTCAGCATCCAATGTGAGGCTTGAAGGGTTCAAGGTAACAACAGATTTTACTGGAATGTGCAGGATCACATTTGTAGCTGCTGTTGCTGTTGATCTGTTGACAGACTCCTGTGCTTGCCATGGGACTTGTTTGCCTTCTGTACACAATTGTCTGGTGCTTGTTAGTGGCTGGGTTGTTTTCACTGCCTGTTGTACCTCTTATCTTCCTCCACTGTGTCTGGGAACATTCTGATAACAGCAATGTTTCTGCACTGCTGTACTGGACAGGCTGAAACTCCATGTGAACTCAAGTCAAAGGGTCCATGACCCTTTGGATGAGGATGAGTTCAAGCAGCAGCAGGAATTTGTGACCGTGGGTGAGTCCAGTTCAGAGCAAGAAAATGCTCCCAGTATTCCCAGGCTGTCTCCCATTAGAGTACAACCATGACAACAGTTCAGCAGAACCACCACTTCAAAATTATCAGCTTGGCACCTCTTCTGCCTGGTTTAGTTTTACATTTGAGCTGCAGACATATTTAGAGAGATACAGGGATGTAAAGTATTGATGTTTTTCCATTTAATGAGTACTCCAAGTCCCACATCTCCAAAGTACTGATGTATTTTCATATGACCATTTGTGAGGAAAATTAAGTAATTTATATGCATAATATAAAACTTCCAAGTCTTACTTAAGGCCCTACTGAAGAAATAGTTCTTGATTCTCTGAAGCCTTTCACTGTAACAGCTTGCACAGATATGAGTGCAGTAAAAGGCAGTAATTTTTTTCTCCTCATTCAGTATTCTGTTGTTCATTATCCTTATTTGGAAGTACTTATAAATAGCCATTCTTCCATACTGTGACCTCCAAAAAGTCATGATTCATTTTCCTCCCTCTAAAAAAAAAAAAAAAAAAAAAATCAAGGCAATAAGGTGTCATCTCACTTGAACTCACTTGAACTCTGTTTGCTCTGGCACATATTGCACTTTTCCCATCTCTGACGTCCAAATCAGGATTTGTTATACCAGTCTTGGCAACTTCCGCTGGCAGCAGTTGTCTTGACCTTTTAATCCAGTTAGCTTTTTTCACTACAGTACTCAAATCATGGGCTGTAGGAAGAATTGCCTTTGGTCAATGGGTTGTGAGACACCAACACGAATCTTCACCATCACAAATTGCTAGAGCTCAGATGCGTAAACAGACTGTGAAAAAAATCAGTAACAACAGCCTGTTTACCTTGGAAGGACAGTCTGGGCATGAATGACTTGTCCCAGAGGACTACATCTGTTCACTGAAAGTGCAGTCACTACAGCTTGTGCTGCCCTCTCCCCGAGGCAAAGGCAAGTGTCCAGCAGTGCCCGAGCGCGGCCGGTCAGCGTGGGGCAGGAGGTGATGCTTTCATAATCCATTCGGGACAGCGTCTGCTGCGAGCGGAGCACGTCCAGGATGTGGTTGAGGCGTCCTTCTGTCATGCACTTCAGTATGCTCTGTCTCTGGCAGGCAAGGATTTGACAGCAGTTTCCTTTGCTGCAAGGACCTTGAGTGAAAAGGAAAACAAAATGAGATAATCCGAGTGCTTTTTTCATCCAGAAATTGTTAGCAAGTGACAGCGTCAACACCAGAAATATAAACTCAGTAGAGGAAGGAAGGAGAAGGAGTTAGTTTGTTTACATTCTATGTTTGAAACTAGTCCAAAAGTATTTTCATCTCATGTTTGAAACTCACAAAGACCAGATTACAGCAAATAGGTGTTTCTAAACCTCTGGGTGCTCAGATTGTGTGAGGGGAGGAGATTTTCAGGCCTTGCCTTATTCATCTATCATCTGTATTTGATTTTTTGCAAAGCACCTTGGCTGGACACAGATGAGAAAACTTTCTCCTATAAAGGTGGAAGGACAGCTAACAGGTACTTCAGGGTAGCAAGAGAGTTTGAAACGTGTAGCATGAAACTAGGAAAATGAATATAGGTCAAACCCAAAGTAATACCAAAGTAATACTTTTGATAAAATGGTTGAGAGTTTTGGGTTCTGCCTCTTTTCATGAGGTGATTAGAACACCCAGTGCTGACATTAGGGTTTTTAGTGTACAGTAAATAGCATACACCAAGAGAAAATTAATAACCAAAAGTCGTGTTGCTTTGGAGAGCATGCTTCTGTCATTCTGATTTCTGAGTGTTGCCAGGAGAGTTCTGGGATGAACTCTTCCTCCATGGTCTAGTCTGTTGATTTATCCAGAAATTATGTCATCACTCAAGTAAATTGCCATGGAGATGGACAGCCAGCTAGGCTGAGAATTGTTATAGGCCAGTTTGCAAAAAGTTAGCACATAAACCTCACAAAGCTTCACCCACAGCCAAAGAGTCTTCACAAATCAAAAGCTGACCCTTTCTGCCTCTGTTCTGCATGTGAGGGGATGAAGGGTCCCCTGTCACTTGTTTCTGTAGTCAATAGCTACTTTTACAGAGGTAGGCAATACACAGCTTATGATTGCAAAAGAATATTCCAGACCTAAACAAGTAATGTATTTCACATTCAATGTGTGCTATGTTTTTTGTATTTTATTAGGGTCTTTTCAGAACTGTTCTCAGCCTCACTGTGGCCCTGAAAGAAAAGAACAAGCCAATGTTCTCAGTGGTCAGTGCCTGAACTTCTGAGAACAGAGGAGCAGCTGTACACAAATAGAGAGACATTTGTATCGAGTTAGAATCAGTTATGACTCTGAATACCTGAAAATGTGCACAACATTTAGAAATATCTGTTTCCTCCAAGTTTTAAACAATTGAATCACTAAGA
This sequence comes from Vidua chalybeata, assembly GCF_026979565.1. Classification (NCBI taxonomy): domain Eukaryota; kingdom Metazoa; phylum Chordata; class Aves; order Passeriformes; family Viduidae; genus Vidua; species Vidua chalybeata. Next base: position 12,556,922 of record NC_071540.1, read on the forward strand.
TCTGGCCAAGGTGAGTACTGCCAGCTCAAAGTGGCAATGGTGTCTTACCTGTCACTGCTTGTCCAAGGTGCATTGGTTGGGGTCTGTGCTGAAGAGCCAGTGCTGGGGAGTTATGCTGACTGCTCTCTTTGCCTGCAGTTGAAACAGATGAAGGATTTGTGCAAAAGGAGCTTGATTTTCTTCTCTCAGAGCCTGGGTGATCTAGAAGAAGTTTAAGATGAGCAAGATTAGACCTTTGAATTGAACAACAAGAAAACATTGCACATATGTCAGCCACTACAGCACACAGGAACTGAAGACTGACTTGAGATTACTTTGGCTCCTGTTAATACATCATTATTCCTAGGAAAACTTTGGCATATATTACTACACGCATCTGGCTTTTCCAAGCTGTCTGTAGGGATTTGTTATTGAAGTTATGAAACATTTTATTCTGTCCATAAAACTGATGGCTATTGATCAGAACTGAAGTGCTTGGAAATGCAGATGTTGCTACAGGTGAATCGACTTCTGATGTCTCAGTTTTTGTACCTGAGGGCATGAGAAATACAGGCTATCTCTTCGTGACACAAATTTAAACACTTAGGACAAATCCACATTGGAAAGGTAAAGAAAGTTATCTATATAAGAACAGTAATTATCAGGAATTAATCATATGTTCCTGGCAACATTGCCTTTTCAAAACATATCTCAATTTCTTAGCAGATTACAAAAAAAAAGCAGTTATTCCTGGTAGCACAAGGGACTCTCAAAAGCAACAGACAATATTTGATGTGTGAGAGAAAGGCAGTTCTACATTTACAGCTCAGTATTCAAAAAAAAAAAAAAGGTAGGTTTTTTTTTGGTTTTTTTTTTCTTGATTTATACATCTAAGTGGAAAGCTTTGTGGTATCTTTGGTTTCCTGCAGTGAACTCATGCTTCAGATGATACCAATAGAGAGCACAGCTTTACTCTGAGAAGTGACAATTTTACATAAAAAAGTACATTTCTATATGGAACAACTAGTAATATTTGTCCTTTTCTTGTAACAGCTGGAGCTGAATATAATTCAAGACGGTGACCTTTGGTTGCTGCATTCTGTGGGGTAGTACTTGACACACCCATCCCAATATGATCTCTTCCTGCTGTATTTGCACTGCTATCAAGTAGAGCAGTTGACAAGCTTGGCACTACAGGGGGAATTTTCTTGCTGATTAAGCAGTTGTCTTTTTGTGGATAGATGATCTGAAAGAGATCAAAATAGAGAAGAGTTATCTTCTTGGAAACTTTTGTTCCAAAACCTTTCCTAAACAGGAGAGGTTCAAAACAAACCCTAAGAGGAGGAGGTTGTTTTTGCAAGAGCAACGTCAGAGTGAGCTGCTTGGAGCAAGGTAAAACAGTGGGGTTTGTTGGATGGAGTTATCCTGGCTAGGAACATTTTGCCCAAGTGTTTGCATTACAGAGTGTAAGGGCTGTCAGGAGGAATAAGCAGCTGATGAAGTACTCTGGAGACTCCTGTGCCACGAACTCACCTCTGAATTGCACGTGCCTCTCTGCAGTGTGTAGGTCTCTGAGCCTTTGCATGCATTAAGCGCTCTCTCCTGGAAGAAGAAAGCCACAGTAACTGCAGTAAGTGTAGCTGTGGTTTGTGCCACTCCCAGCTGCCAGGAGCAACAATTTATAGTAATATAACTTCTACTGGCAACATGTATTATACTGTAAGGTACACTCAATGAAGAGCAATAGAGTGAACGGGCACAGAATCTGACAAAATTCTACCCTCTTACTCTTTCCAGTGTTTCACATTTATTTTAAAACCCAGTGTTGACTCATGCAGGGGAAGGTGAAAATAAGCTTGTATTGAGAGAGATTGGGCTAGCTAGAACATGTTTGCCTTTAAGTAGCCAAACAGCATGGCCATCCTGTGTTCAGTGTGCCAAACTGTCTGCAGTAAGGATGTGTCAACACTTGGAACTTTTTTCCAATTTGTACATCCACAGCAGATTTGTCAAACTATTATTTTAGATTTTATACTTCAACAGTCGTGAATCAATTTCCCAGAAACTTCAGTTTCATTTTCAGAGTAATTTTTGACTTATCCGTGTTTGAACAATAAATAATGTTCACTAATAAAATAAACCTTCACAATCTAACAAATTAAAAAATAAAACGTTGCTCAAGGGAGATTGAAACATTAAATTATGGAATATTTGGCAGTACTATCTTAAATAAACTTCAACAGTAGTAAAAATTACTTTGACTCTACCTATGCCACCTATTAAAACATTGATCAGGGCTGTTCTATGAGCCCAGAGTGTGATTGCAATATATAGAAATAGTCCCACATGCATCAACATACACAACACACACTAATGAAACCAACAACAACACAGCATGGGTTGTGTAACTCTGGCTAGAGTCAGAGTCCTTGTCCAAGGGCCAAAACATGTGTCAGTGTTTTCCCTCAGTGCCCACCTTAACCAGCGAGGATGCAGCTCTGTTTGTGGCAGTCACATTTGTGCCAGCGTTCCCATGGCAGTGTGAGCAGATATGTGCTCCATATCTGCTCCATCCCCTCGGTCACTGGCTGCTCCCCATCCCCTCCTGTGGTATTAGAGAGCCCTGAGACCCTGGGATGAGCAGTGTCTTGGCCTGAGAGCCTGGCAATTTAGAAGCAGTGAAGGGTACAGAGCAGTGCTGTTACTGGTTTCACTACCACAGGTACCAATGCTGCTCAGGTTTTGAACTAAATGTTTTCTACCCAGTAATGGAAAACAATTGTCCTTGGTTCTAGTTCTAATCTGCAGTACTTGAGCTGATTTTTGTTCTCACTCACATGGGTTTGCCAGTCTGACTCCAGGTGGTGACTAGAAAGAAGTTGTATTTTTGAAATAGCAGGTAGCAATTGACTAATATTCTAGAGAACCTCACAATATATATTCTACAATTTCTGAATGAACCTGAAGTGCCAAAAGGCACTCTCCATCTCTCTGGTATGACCAGTAAAACAATCAAGATGAAACCTTCACTGTTGGGTCAGAAAGATTGCAATTGAATGAATCAAATAATGTTGTAGGAGAACAAGACATTTTGCACTGACCTTTGCATCCATCACATTGTAGATTGCTGCAGAAATTACTTCCTTGTTTATACTACTCAAAACTCCATTTAGAAGATGTACACATTCTGCAGGGGTAATAAAGCATTTTAAATACCACATTGTGTATGAAAGCATGTATACATTTAGGCATCATCATATTGCCACTAACTTTACTATTATATTAAGAAAAAAGATGAAATAGAGGAAATAAGTTTAATACAACTTCCACCTCATACTTTACTTTATAGTAAACAAAATTTTGTAGACAAGTCAATTTCTGGTAGGAAGCTTCATTTGGAGGAAACCTTAAAGGTAGTCCGATGATCTAAAGACTATTTCCACTTCAGTTGTTCAGAGTGCTAGAGCAATGTTCCTATAAAGAACATCTGCCTCCATTACAGATCTTGCACAGAAAGAAATCCTGAATGTTACCTGCAGTAAGTGGTCTATAATCTGGTTCTTGATGCCAGCACAGAGAAATGAGGTGCAACAGTCTATTCCTCTCAGGCAAATTGCTTGGTATGATCTTTTCTGAAATGCCTGGCCGCACACTGCTGCAGATTGCTCTCAAAACATCAAGCAGGGCTGTTTGACCTACAATTTAAAAGAAAATATCACCGCCAAAAAATATTAAAGACCTCTTAAAATGACATCCAATGTAAGTCATATTGTGTATTTTAAAACAAAGACTGCTTTTTTTTAAAGGAAAAATATATTAATGCTCTTGTAAGTAGATATGCTAGCCTTTAACAGTAGCTAGAGCTGCTTATTGCAACAGGAGCTTTCAGGATAAAGAACTCTGTCCAATACTGAGTCACAAATGGTTATATAAACTATATGCACAAATTCCTCACGAATACATTTTAAGCAGAGTTTTATATAAAGCCTTATATTTGCAGTATGAGAATAGAACAAAAGAATTGTAAAAAAAAAAAAAATCTACTTTGAGGAGCCTCAAGATGGCAGCCATAAGCTGTATGGGCATTTAGATATTATTCCATGCAGTATTTTTTGAAGGTCCTCAGTTGGTAAAATACAGGAGTCCTTCAATCAGTTTTGCCATGCAGAATGAAGCCCATAGCAAAGAGGCCCTTACTGATCTCCACTTCCATGAAACAGGGATTGTTCCTAGACAGTGACAATTATTATATAATGCTTTGCAAACTAAGTTCTCTAACACTGCTCACACTTTCATCTAAGAAAGCAAGATTCACTGCTTCCTTGATATAATTAATCATGAACTGGCATTTCTGGATTGGTATTTGAAACTCACAGCAACTGTAAATATGAGTATTCTGCTCATTCAATTAGCTACTTGTCACTGATTTTAACATTGCAGCTGACAAATATAAAGTGATATTCCTTCTCACTGATGGTCCATGGAAAACCCAACTCAGTGGCAGTGTTTCAGCAAGCACAGATTGATGATACTACTGGGGAAAGAAGCTCTGCCTTTTCCCTTCAGAAAGAGCAGCTTCTTAGGAAACATCTAGGATTTGGTGAGGAATTGTAGTATTTACATCCTCTAATGTGGAGCTTTGTGCTGTAACAGTAAGAGAGGGCAAAGGGACATCTGAAAAGATTGTTTGTATCATAATTTCACTACAAGAAGGGAATTTGTGAACAAGATGTTGACAGCACAAAGTCTGACATGAAAAATAAATACCTTCAAAAGGTTTCCGTCTGCTGAGGCTCTCCCAACACAGGATTCCAAAACTGAAAAAAACCCAAAAAACAACAAAATAGTGAAACAGCATCGTTAGTTTGCAACCTGTATCTATGTTCTCAGTTTCAAAAGCAAGTTTATTGCTTTAAGAGAAAGGAGTTTTTCAAGACAAAGTCTGTCCAAGTCTTTTCTAATTCGATGAGACCTTTTTTCAGTTTTCAATTGAGTTGCTCTTATAAAATCATCAAGTTGAGGGGGTTTTATGGTTTAAATATAGGTTCAGTTGGAATTACATTTCAGGTTACTGCCTTATCTCTTTGATTTGTGAATTTTGGAAGCTTCTGTTCTCCTTTCTCTATCATTATTGTTTTGTTTTCAGGTATTTTCAATATCAACTGGTCTTTTCAGCAGGTACCAAAAAGCACATCAGTTATTGTACAAAAGCTTGGTTCTGATGCACTGTGTTTCTATTTTCTTCAGCATATTTTGATGGGGCTCCAAATACCTTTTTCCTTTTCCAACATCCTAGGAGGAATTGCAGTGGGATCATAGATCTATACATACAACCCACAACTCAGATGCTGTAAAATACAGTGCTATAAAAAAGATCAATAATCAGAGGCACAAAAGGGCAGGCTGCTGGATGAGAAAAACCAGTCTACAGATAAGTCAGAAGCAAAGCAATCAAAAGGGGAAGAGGCAGTTCTAGGATAAACCTATCTGCTTTTTATATATATCTTGCTGGAGTGATTACAGCTTACAGTAGTTAAAAGACCCTCCTCTTCTGCCTTACTGTCACATAAGAATCTGGAAAGTATTAATGTAATGTGGACATACATGTAACTTAAATGCACTTTGTATTTCATGTATGACACAATTTTTTGCTTTGTTGCATCACTTTAGATGCACACGTATCTCATGCATCTGAGTCACATCTCAGCATATTACTATATAATGTATTATATAATAAAGGTATACAAGAAATCATATATGAATGCAATTTTGGAAAATTATTAATGCTACCTGAAAGCAAGGCTTCACTCTTCCTGTGCAAAACTTGTGTTTGTGAACAACATGAGGTTAATAATTTATAGGTGTCCTCAAGTGTATGCATTATTTGACTCATCTTAGAGCCTGCCTCTATGACAATAAAGGAGGTTTTTAAATTTATAGGTTTCACAAAAGCTCAGAAATCAGAAAAGTGGTCTCCTTAGAAGTTATCTAAAATATTAGTCCACAGCTCTGAGTGCTGGCCATGACAGTGTGTGTCCATCCAGACCAGTGGCACCTTGAGGTCCTCTCATTTATTGAGGCAGACACAATGAATGCAACATTCCCAAAAGGGACATGTGGCAGAGAGAAATCTCCCTCCTTGGTAAAAATCACTTTGTTAAAAAGTACAGATGCTTCAGTATCTCAGCAACCTATCCCAGAAGAGATTCCACAGGATCTTAATAGGACACTGCTGAGGGAAAGGTCTTATTTTTATCTGGCCTGATCTAGGCATAAACAATTCTTTCTGAAACTAAAGCCAACAACAGTTCACACTTATAAACTATGTGAAGCAGTTATGAGGATTCTAAATATAGCTGAAAGTTTTGACAGCTGTTACACTTTTAAAACATTTAGGTCCATTATATAAACATTTATATGACTGACTTTGAGAGCAGTTCTTAATCTTGGTATCAGATTCACCAAATATGGGAATTTAAAATCTAATTCACTGCTGTAGTTGGCCTCATGCCATACTATCCTACTGCATTATGTATGTCTGGCATTTTTACTGTCATGTCTTTGAAGATAAGTGTTTTGGCAGCATTGTAGAGTGCAGCATGGACTAGGTATGATGTGCCCTTAGAAACTCCATTCACCTGTAAATATCACCTTTCTGGGAAGGGAGGCCTCCTTCAAGTATTTCAGGAGGAAGATACACTAAATCCTGGAAGTTTCTCTGCTGGCAATTCTGCAGGTCTGACCTCAGTTGCTGTTTCCTCCAGTTGGTTAGGCCATAATCTGATATCTATGGAAATGCAAGCAAAAGTAATTTTAGTAACAATAAAACAAGTCTTGGTATCAAATGTTGACTATTAAAATCAATATATGCAACAATAGGACAATCACTGGATTCTATGTTAATAGACTAAAAGTAGAAGCTCCTACCTTGGCTCTGTACTGCACATCCAAAAGCACATTGGAAGGTTTCAGGCTGCAGTGGCAGAGAGCAGCTTCGAGGCTGTGAAGATGATGCAGCCCTTCAGCCACATCCGACAGGATCCTTATGAGTAAGGGAAAGGGAAGCTCTGGGTACAGCTGATGCTAAGTAACACAAAATACAGGTTTTGGTACAGTGAAGTTGTTGCTATTGCCATTTTCATTTGACAACAATCAGAACCACAATACAGAAGCACAATGCAGAAGCTGAAGAACAGATTGGAAACTGTTATGGAACAGATATGGACTACTGTCCATAATTTACATGCTGCTTGTTCTTTGATCTTGTAATTAATTTTATCACCTCAAAGATGATATCTTTTATCTACCTCATGGATGAGGGAGTGGAGGGATCCATTGTTCATCCATTCAGTCACTATCCCCACAAGTCCATTGCACTGGTAAATCCCAAGGAAAGGCAGGAGATGTTCAGACTCATAGTGTCTGACACTTGCTATGTCCTGAAGTAGCAACTTCCACTCCCTGTAAAAAAAAAAAAAAAGTCAGAGGCAGGTTAGAATGAAGGGAACTTCAGCAGGAGATGAGAGTGTAGGATGTGGAAATGAGAGAGAACCCTATGGTTGAGCACAAGCTAGTATTATTTTACCAATAAATCCAATATCATGTAATCTTCCAAACAATTGTAAGAACATGAAGCAGCCATGTAGTGTATTTTTTCTAATATAGAATGAAAGACCTCTGGGTGCTTTAATATGAACATAAGAGCATAGTTTGAAGCAGGATTGAAGTGTGAAGGTAGGAAAAAGCTGGAGTATATGAAATGCTGGATTAAGAATAAAACAAAGATTTACCTTTATTGTTCCAAATAACTTGTATTCTTTTGCTATTAGGGACATCTACATTTGCAAGGAAATGATGTGTTCCATGCTCTCCATGCACATCTCACTGCTGGGTAACCCTGGCCATAACCTTCCCTCCTCCCATTTCCCTGCTCTCATCTTTGCATGCTGGTTTAGATTAAATTCAACTGAGGTTTCTTCAAGGACCTCTAGAAAAATAACACCTTAGCATACTGGTATTACTGATCCAGGTTTGTAGACATTATTATAATAGATAAATTATTGACTTCAGGATTAAGCTCTACTTTATAAAAAATTGTAAAAAACCATAGGGCTTGTTTGTCAGTAAAATTGCCTCCACGTTGCCTCTTGGCTGGTCAGATTTCTCCATTTCAGGAATGGAGATGTGCTTAGGGATCAGGTGCCCCTGGATGTGCCAGGATTTGTTCTGGTGCCAGCACTGCAGGTCTGTGCTGACCACCTGCATGGTGGGTTGGGCAGATAAGACCCATACCTGTCTGTAGTGTCCTGGCTGGTCAGCAGCTTCACAGAGATAGGAGTGTTCCAGGAAATATGAAAGGCTTTGAGTGCAAAGCCTGAGCCTGTCCTGATCAAGGTAAAGCTTTCCAAATCTTCCTGGGCTACCACAGGTAATGGATTGGTCATTTCTTGATGGCTGGCTTGGGAGAAAAATATGGCAGAAAAGAAAAAAGTTTTAAGAGGTTTTTTTGTCACAATTACCAAAGCAAGTGAAGTTGCACCACCCCTTCCTTCCCAAATAACAAATCCAACAGCCTTCCTTTCACCACTCTGTGTCAGACTTTCCTTACAAAGAGAGGAAAAATGTACTAATTGCAAAGGAGTGTCTGGACCGTAATTTGCCATCTGAAGCTGCAAGGTGCTAATTAATTGCTCATCATTATTTCCATCTGATGCCTTTAAAGTAGTAGACCAGTATTTATAATATGAAATGTGATTTTAACGTGATACTGAATGATATAGACAACAAACTAGCATTTTACAGTTGCATATCAGGCAAATAATTTCTCCACTTCTCATAAAAAGGCAATTATTCAATAATTGATGTCAGCATGTTCTGCATCATTCTTGCATATCATCTTTAATACATCATAAGTAAATACAAAAGCAAAGAAAGAGGAAAATTTCCTGCTGTTGTGACCTGTCAGAATTCTGCTAAATGGAGTTGTTTCTTTGTAGCTGCCAGTAATTTGGGCAGTGCAGAGTCTGTGCAGGATCTCTCCAGGGCCAGCTGCACTTTTCAGACCCTTTGCATGGCAACACACACGGATTAAAGACAACTTCTGCAAAGCATCCCTGTGTTGCTGCATGAGTAACACTTCTAATTACATCTGTGAAGCTCCATTAGACTGGAGATAGCCAAAAAGTGAGTGGTAGAGGAGGAAAACAAGCAATCTAAGATAACAGATGGCATAAACCAGCTGGCACTGGTAAGGATTACTGCAGACCAGTGAGTCAGAACTCCTCAGGCTGGAATACTCCCTTTGGGGTCAGTAGACCAGGGCTAGAAAAGGAAGCAATGAGGGCACTGAAGCAACTGTGAAGGATTGTTGAGTGAGAATTGTGTCCTTTGAGTAAAATAGAAACAAAAGCCTGAAGATAAGTTTGCCTGTGATCTTGCTTCTAGTTAATGAACATTTTATTGTTGGTTAATCTCAGTCCTATCCTGCAGGCACATTCACAATATAAGCTCAGTTTTGCCTCTAACAACAATCAAAATGCAAAAAGCAGCAGCCAATTTACCAGTTGAGCTTTAACCATATTTAATTCTGGGAAGAAAGCACAGTTGAACTTTTTGCTTTTTTGTTAGATTATTGTAGTTTGAAAGCAATAACTGCCTTGGGTGCTTCTCTGAAGTTTCCTTAAGAGATGAGGCTGACAGGTTAACAATTTCATAAAATTTGAAAAGGTTCCTCTGAAGGAAGATAATTTTCTAAATAAGCTATTTATTCCTTAAAGTTGCAAAGACAGACCTCACAAATCTACCAATCCTGAATGCAAAGGAGGTAATCAAAATGCTGGCAGAAGCAAAATTATGTCTCATTTTTATTCTATACAGCAATAAATAATAATTTAAATAACCAAAAAACTTTACTCAATTCCAACCATAGTGCAAGGAAGACCAAATAATGGTTTTACCACCTAAGCCACCTTAAAGTATTTATTTTTATCTAAAATTGAATCAAGTAATAATATAAGCATTTTTTAAACTCTTGCTAACTGGCTACTTAGACAAAAATTAAAGCTAATCATCAGCTCCTATTTTGGATTTCCAAAATCTAATAAAACGGGAGATTTTTAAAATCAAAACAGAAACCACGTCAATCTTTATTGTTACAAATCATGTCATGACATGCTAAGGACCATTCTCCCTGTGTCTGAGTTTCTACATCTTTATATTGCAAGGTACAAAGACATTCTTTCAATAATTCTGCTCTTTTGAATGCTTCCTCTCCCATATCTATTAAAAATCTCATTATCAACCCCCAAAATCAATATTCCAGAGATGACCTATGCAAGGAAACAGTTTACATTATTTCTTAGTAAGACACTGAAAGTCTCAGATAACTTTGCCATCCTTGCCCAGCTGTGCAGGCAGAGGCGTGAAGAAGGCTGCTATAAAGCCATTTATTTCAAGTTTCTAATTATAAGGTAATTTTTAAAAATTAATTCATAGCAAAGACATTTCCTTACTATGAGAGAAAATACAGATGTGTCAGGGAAAGAAACTAGAAATAAAAATCAGCTTACCTCTGGAAACAGAAACATAAAACGATGGGATGATGGAGTGAAACTGCTGCGCTACCCAGCGTGAGTTGGCTTTGAATCGCATTCAAACGCAGCTCGAGATTTCCTGCCGGTGAGTCAGCTGGGCTGTTGATCTCTGCTTTATTGGCTGCATGCAAACATTTAACATTTCCTGGTCGGATACACAAACTGTAACTCTTTAGTGACTTAGATAAGAGCGATTACAGAAACAGAGGTTGGACAGCTGCTTCTTCCACACCAAGGAATACCAAGAGGGAAAGGTATATAATGTAAAATACCATATTGGATACAGCCCAGGTACAGAATTATGTGGAGCTGTGCTCAAACTGCACAGCTGATACTGATCTCTGCAGTGGGTCAAGCTGACAGAACAAGTTAAAAACCCTGTAAACTTTTTAAGCCAAGTTGATCTTAAAACAGGAAATAAATGCTGGGTTTCTGGCAGGAGGGTGGGCAGGCACAGGGTGATGTAGTGTTACAGAGAAGTCAGGTTCAATGGGCTGTCAAACAGCCCTCCCAAAGAGGATGTAGGGGTTGGGGTGAAAGTCAAGCTGGTCATGAGCCAGGAGTGCGTGCTCTTATTACAAAAGGAGAAAATTACATGCTGGGCTGCATTAGAAATGCAGTCAGGAAAGTGAGATAAGTCATGGTGCCTCAGTGCCCAGAAATGGTGAGGCCACTGCTGAAATACTGGAATCAGCTTTGGGGCCCTCAGTTCAAAGAAAATGTTGACAAACTGGAGAGGACACAATACACAGCTACCAAGATGGGCCCTGGGGCACAAACCTTACAACCTCGGCAGATGCAGCAGGGTGGGGAGGTATCAGATAGAATCCTACAGCTATTTGAAAGTCACCCATGAGGACAGAGACAAAATCTGCTTCATAGAGGCAGATAACCACCAGTGGCATAGGCAGGGTTCTCAACTTCAGAGGTTCAAGCCAGATGCTAGAAAAAAAATCACCAGGTGAGTAATGCAGTTCTTTATGGGCGCTCAGGTTTCAGAGGCTCCATCCTTTAAAGGTCCTGTAGACTTTGCTAAACAAAGCCATGGCTGAGCTGAGCCAGCACTGCCAGCAGTCCTGCCTTTAGCAGGGCTAAAAAAAGCTCTGCATACCTTTAATTCTGTGAAAACCTCACAGGGCCTAATTGTGCTCCTGCTAGGCCTCTAGTATACACATTCCCACTGATGGTTCTGCTGGATGCAAGGTGGAAACTTAGAGAGAGAGCACTTGTTTCAGTTGATCACAATTCATGCAAATTTCTCTATTTATAGAGTCTGACTTAAAACCAGAGTCAGTCAATGAGATTCTGTCCACAGACTTCTGTTGGTTTTGGATCAAATCCTAACCTCTCCCCCTCCCCGGGAGGGAAGGAGCAGAGAGGCAGTTAGCTCATCCTCCTGTGATCACAGGAAAGTCCCTTATGGCATAAAATCATGTGGCCAGGGCTGCGTGGCCTGAGGAAGCACCCTGCGAGTGGGAGTTCACAGTGTCCTGCTGACAGTGTAACTCTGAGCAGCACCAGCTGTCTCTGCCCAGCACACCCCTCCTAAAGGGAAATTTAGTATGAGGGAGCAGAAGCAGCAGAGGAGAGAAAAGTGGCCTGTAGCAATCCTAGAGAAAGCTGGAAGCATGTCAGGTTGTGTTGCTGGCCCCACAGGATCCTCCTCCCCTTGGCTTTGATTTATCAACACCATATTAATTTTTGTCCATATTATTCTATACTTCTGTGGAAAGTACATTAAAAATGTTTTCCTCTTTATAAGGTGTTGGCCTGTCTGGCTCAGACTGTGCTGCAGGAGAATCACAAACTATTCAAAATCCATACAGCAAATTAAAGAAAGTTCTTCAGAAAAGCTTTGTAGATAAATTTGAATGACTCCATTTTACAGAAATTCTTTGACATTTAAAGTAGTTTTAGGTACTTCTGTATTTTTAGAATATCATGTGATGGGGAAACAGAGTACTGGAACAATACCACATTTGTTTACTCCTTTTGACTATTGTTTTCCGCTTAAAAGAAACCCTTAGTATAAAATCAGAAAGCTTAATTTTAATCCATATGTGAAGTAAGCCAAAATTTACAGGCCTATTTGCAGTGAAGGTCTGACCTAATTAAACATCATTATCAACTGAACATGTTAATAAAAAAAAACCAAAAAACCAGTATTTTACCTAAATAGAATTTATCCAGAGAAATTTAAAGCTTCTCACAAAATATGAAAGCTTATAAACAATGGGCAAGGAAATCCTCTGTAGGCTCCCACAAGGCAGACATGTCTTGTGCAGAAATCAGACAGTTAAGGAAAAAAAGTTTAGTTTCACTGTCAATTGTTGCCTTTGTTTGGATGTTGGTTTTCCTTGTAATAATGTAAAATAATTGGAATAGGACCTTGCAGCAGAGAATAATGGGTGAGACAGACATTGAATGATTCTCATCTCCCATTCACTGCGCTCATTCACTGCCGTACAGGCGCTCAATACACAGAGGCTAGAGGAGGAGGGACACTCCTGCCAAAACCCGCAGCTGCTGATGCCCAGGGGCTGTGTGCTGCTCTCAAGGACAGAGAGAGACTGGAAATAACACCGAGTGCACTTCCAGCCATATGGAAGGGGAAACAGCAATGAGCAGAAAGGTAATCTGAGGAGCAGCACTTAAAATGATCATTATGTGAGTGCTTGCAGGATTCCTTTTAGTGAGTGAATCCAGCCATCACAGAGGGTTTGGCAGAGAGCATCTGATTATAACTGCAGGAAGAATTCTGAGACAGCAGGTTCCTTCTTACATGTACATTCATGCTAAAGTCTTTCAGCAGAATCATGGACCTAAAAAAACGCTGAGACCAGTTTTTATTCTGTTCAGAAAACAAACAAAACTGACCCTCAGGTTGTCAAAGAATGAGCAGTTAAAAATCATCATATTTATTTATTTACCTTTCAAAGTATCCAAATAAGGTCTTTTAAAGCCTAACCAAAAGAATTTTTGCTTTTTTAATGCAGACTTCATTTTGTGACTCACTCACAAGCTAAGACAGTTCATAGGGAACATAAATGTGCTCTTAAGAACACCTTAGCATCCTGAAAGCAGGAATAATAATGATACCTAAAGAATAACAGTTTAAGACACAAGTGGTTTATAAGTCTTCCCATAAGGCTTATAAAGACATAAAAGACTTTTAAGACATGAAAGTCACAAAGGGTGGACCCAGTTACAATCAAATTTAGAACAAAATGAGGGTTTTACAAGCAGCAGCATTAAAGGGCCATGGCATAAGACAAAGCACAAATAGAGTGTGTATAGTGAAATAATGACACAGGACCATAAGATTAAAGCATTGAGATGACCCAAATACCAAAGCCTCTCATGCATATTCAGTAAACACTACACTCAGATATTTCAGAAGAGTTCCCAGCATCATTTCTCAATCTGGCTATTCCAGTTGAGCATTTGGGCAGGATAACTTTTGGCAAAGAGGTTCTAAGAGGTTCTAAGGTGCTGTTTTCTTTGGCATCTTATCTATTTCAGGAGGATTTACAAGAAGATAATGTTAAAATGCTGTAGGTTTTAGATTTGCAGGATTCAAATGCTATGTAGTTCAGTTTTATATAAGCTGGGCTATAGTGCATCAGTGCAGCCAATCATTTAATCATCTTGCTCTGGAAGACAGAACTCCACACAGGCCCAATACTCACTCACTCTAATGGGATACTTTAAGATACAAAAAATCATGGTCTCCCTTTTCCATTTCATGAATTTGCAGTTGAACTGAGCCTTCCTTTTCTATTTTGTTTTTTTTTTGTTTTGTTTTGTTTTGTTAAAAAAAAATATTTCTTCAAATGCCGCTACCATGGTATTTTGGGAAATATTCACAACATTCATAATGCCATTAGTGAGATGACTAAACAAAAGTTACCACAGCTTCTGGCCTTAGGCAATTTCCATAAAGTGAGTAGCGTCAAGCACCTCTGCTAGTTAAATTCTACCAAAGAAATGTATTGATTCATTACCCAATTATTTATACAGTGAAATCTTAAACAGGTATGACACAATAATTAATGTGAATTGGAACAAGATGAAGAACTCCCAGACTGCAGAGAGCTTAGGGGACCATACTTGTTACAAGTGCCCTAGTCCTCATCCCAAGCAGTTGTGATCTGTTTTGGAACACAGTGTCCTAAACAGTATTAAGTCGGGGTGGAGGAATGCAAAACCTCCAGGTCTGTCAATTATGTACCTGCAGATAAGTAGTTCTAGTAAGCTAATGATGAAATATCAGAGGCCTGCATTCTGTGACCTTGCTGTGAATGTGTGGCAGAGGTGAGGCTTTAATAATCACCTTTCAAAGCCTTCACACATACCAAGCAAAACCCAAGCTCTTCTAGGCAAAGACGTGGTGAACACTCCCTTAGGCTCGCTCCCCTAAGGATACCTGTCCCAGGGTGAGGAATACTGCAGCCATATTCACCAATCCCCAAAAGAAGTCTTTCCTCTAGGACAGCATAACACAAATATATTTTCCAATGCCATGCCTGTCTCCTGGATTTTTCCAGCAGAAAGAGAGCAACATTTTAATTGGCTTGATTCTGAGTGTTGCTTTTTCTCTACCTGGCAATTCTGGAGTGTGAAAATATGCATCTGGGCACAAATCGTCAACAGCAATTTTTTTTTTTAAATTGACCTTGACCAAATACTGTCTTTCATGCAAGGCTGATTTGGGTTCACTTGGAGATTTTTGTTTGCTTGGGGTTTTTTTAGAAGTTGCAACAACACGTAGATGAAAAGCATCTGAAACATACAGATTGCTTCTGATTTCCTGTAAGTGTTGGTATAATCAAGCCTGCTTGGAGGCCACTCAAATGTAATGCCATGGAAGAAGGACTTCTGAATTGCTGCAGTAAATGTCAGTGGGCTTTCAGTCATCTAGGAAAGCACTCTGCTTATGGTGAAATAAATTCTTTGAATTTGGTTATTAGCATACCGAACTGGAATTAAGTCCAACACTGCTGGAGATGAGAACTTCCTTCTCTTCTGTGGAAAGCAGCCAACTAACACAGAGGACGTAAAAAGTGAAGAATTTACCTTGGTTTCCCAACAGTTCAACAGTTCTACCCCCACTAGTTGTAGAACCCTTTGCATACCAAATGAGCCTTTGTCAACCTTAAAAATTTTACCTGGGCTAGAATTCAGCATGAGTGATGTGAAGAGACAGCACCTAAAAGAATGAAAGTAGGTATATTTATTTAAAAAAAAAAAAAATATATATATATATTCTGCTTATGGAACTTCAATACAGTTCAAAAATTATGAATAAAGTAGTTTTAACAGATCTTGCAGTAGTCAAGGGGCTATGTTTCAGCTTTCATTTGGAGGTTGCCAAATCAAAACCATCTGAAACTCGATTCATTACAGACCCAAAACTTTGGAAGACAATGAAAAGAACACAAGACTTTGTTTATTACATATAGTTTAATTTACTGCCTATTAGTTTGAATGGCTGAGTTTTTGAATGTTTGAGTTGGTAACATTGCAAACAAGCTCCTCAGAGGAAGGTGAACATTGCAGTTCCTTGACTTCTGCGTGGCATTTACTTCCAGTAAAATTTTCATGGCTTAGTCCATGGAGATCACTATCACTTCTCCTGTGAAAGTGATGAGAGAACAGGGACACACACACAAGAGACACACACAGACAGTGTCCAAACAGGCTAGAGAACCCCAGAGCTGTGTGCCCCGTGATGCCTCTGCTGGCTTTCTTTGGAAGTCAGCATTTCATCTGTAGCAAAGACACTGGAGCCAAAATATAGTAATAGTCCTATAGTTTAAGAAAATGTTGTAGTAATGCAGCATTATCTTTTGGGATTGATATTTTGACTCTTTTAACTTGTCAGTGATCAATCCATTTTAATACAGGCAAACAAACTCCACTGAAAAGTAAACAGTTCTAATAATATCACTGGACTTCTTTGACTTTTGCATTTTAAAGCTGAAAATAGCAGTGTGGTATGAGTCAGAATGGCCTCTACTGGGTGGACTTTGTTCTGTTGTGTTCTTTCCAGGAAGTGGCAACAAAGAGAAATGACCTGTTGCAAATTTCCCACTTGTACTTCGAGAGACAATAAAACCCCCGAGGCTTATCCATGTCCTCAAGTGACAAATACTCCCATTTCCTCTCAGCTTCAGTGGCACAGGAAAGCAGGTATCAAAACAGACAGCTCTATGGCAGACATTGAAAAGGAAACACTTTTAATTCATGCAAAAGCTGATAACCCCTAACATTGGCAAGCCTGGGGAAAATCTGTGGTTTTCCCAGCTTACACAAATGCCAGCTGTAAGCTCAGGCCCATGATTGTGAGAAACAACTGGCATTAAGCGTATTTGCACATCTCCAGGACGTGTTCTTCTCTTAAAGCAAAACACAGCAGCAGACATTTGGCAATGTGCACACCAAACTCAGAGGCTCTCTGGATTAATAGTCAGGGCTGTGCTGCCCCACAGAAGCAGCTCAGGAGGATGAAGGAAGGCACAAACAGAAGTCACACAAAAGTCAGAGGGGAATGTCCAGTGCCACAGCCCAGAGGGTGTGGGAATATCCCCAGGCACCAGTACATGCTGGCAACAACCAGGAGGAAAGGAGCTCTGCAGGAGAGAACTTTGGGGTGGTAAGCAGCTGACTGTGAGCAGCAAGGAGCCTTTGTGGCAGATGATGACAACCATCCTGGGCTGTGTTCAGAGAAACACTGCCCGTAAGTGAAGAGAGATCTTGCTCAGCACTGGTGAGACCACATCTGGAGTGGCATCCCCTGCTCTGGGCTTCTCTGAGCATGATGGACATGGAGTAAGTCTAGCAAAGGGTCAGGAAATTGATCAGACAATTGGATTATCTAACATGGGAGGAGAGGCTGGGAGAATAAAGATTGCTTAGCTTCATGAGAAAGCTCAGAGGGATCTTTCTGATGTGTATAAACACCTGGTGGGAGGAAGCAAAGATGGAGCAAGACTCAATGTTGCCCAGTGAATGCACAAAAAACAGTAAGAAGAAATTGGAAGTACAGAAAACATTTTAAACACTTAAACAACATTTTATGGTGTTTTCCTATGTTTAAACATAGGAAAATATCATAAAGGTGACTGAACAGTTAAACACGTTGTCCAGAGAGGTGGAAGTCTTTAGAGGTGTTTAAAACTCAGCTGGACATGGTCCTATAAGCACAGATTGGTTGAATTCTTTGTTTTTTAAAAAAACAACTTTCTGCAAAATAACTGTGAAATGTAGCTCTAAGAAAGGATGTGACATCGAAGAATTTCAATTGTCCAACATTATTTTTAGCATTGCACAATTAGGAAAAACCTCCACCATTAACCTGTTAACCCCATTTGACTTGAGTACTTACATATAGCTCCATCATATAACCAAAATAAGCTTATCTAACAACTTTTAAAATATTTCTTCCTGCCCCATGACAGTATGACGAAATTGGAGTCAGAGGCTCATGGGTTTCATCACTACTTTTTCTTGCTTGCCTGTAGAAAACAATTGCTTAATTTCCCTGTCCTATATCTCTAATAGGGTCAAAAATTATTTGACTTGTGCTATCGCTGGTCTTACTTAGCAATGGAACTGGTGACTTTGCTCTGCTACTCTAACTGTAGAAACTCAGTTCCTGAGACTTTTAAATAGAATCAGTTAGTTCTCTCTGCAGTGAAATAAAAAGGAATAAAGTTATCAGAAGTGGTGACGATAAGATAGACAGAAATATTAAGTCCTGACACAGCAACAAAGCAGCTGAGGGTTTGAACTTAAATGCAGTTCCTGAGCCAGTGGGCAGAGCACATGGGTGAAGGTCCCAGATGAGGTTGATGAGGACTGGGGGATTTTTGGTGCTCTCAGGCCCTGACAGAAGATAAATCCCAGTAGTCACAGTTCATCTTCATTTAAAGGTAGGCTCTTTGAAAGTACTTTGTTTGTATTAAAAGGTCTAATGTAGATTTACTAGGCTGCAATGAATTTTTAATCTCTAATGGTTTAGTAGGCTTTGGTAAGGTCTGTTTCTGAATGTCTAACACTAATCTTGAAAAGAATAATTTTAATAGCATTGTAAACCATAATGCTGCTTTCTTGACGTTCTCATTAGATGTTGGCCAAAGCTACAGAATTTAATTCTGTTATCTTTTCTGAAAAAGTCTCTGATTTTAGTGTTCTGTCTTCTCCATTCTCTTTTTGATGATAAGCCTAAAAATGCATATTTTGACACACTAGTGAATAAGTTTTGTTCCTTTTAGCACAGGGAGTGTTTCACTCCCTGTGTTTGACATTGGAAGTTTTGTGTCTGTAATTTCCTTCAGTTATGATTTATTTAGAGGAACTTCATCAACTGGTAGGAAACCATGAGGAAAGTATTAGAGAAAACAAGTTTCTCTAAGTAGTTTCTTTTTTTCTTACTTGCCTGTAGAAAATAATTGCTTAATTTTCCTGTCCTATATCTCTTGCAACTTGATATAATTTAGTTTTGTCCAGCTGCCACATTACTACTACTTCTCTCTTATCCTTTGATACTGGGAAAAATGTGGTTGTGTTTCTTTTCTGCTTATTTTGTAATTGAGGGTTTTGGCTGAATTTTTGTAGCCTAACTTGCAAACATCCACTTTCACTCTGAGCATGTGGGAGCTAATTTTAGTTTCACTTTAGAGGGAAAGCTCTCCCTTTTAGCACAGGGGAACAGAACTGCTTTTCCTTTTTACCAGTTCCACTTACAAGTTGAATCTCAAGATGCTTAGCAGTGTTGCACATGTAAGGAGGAAAATAAGGACAAGAGCAGTTTAAAAAAACAGGTTGGGAAACTGTTGGTTTGTTTTATGCCCTGGAGCATTTCACATGTTGAGAACGGTGTCTCCCTTTCTGGACTGTATTGAGTAACTGCTGTTTTCTCTTGCTTTCCACAAATTTGCTTTCTCTTCCCTGTTTTTACCTCATTGCTTGGGAAGATTATAAACTGTAGCTGAAGCAAGGCTGCTCTGCATTTACAGTGCTTAGCACAGAAAGTTTCTGATAGAGATCAGAGAGTCACTGTAGCAGTGCTGAACAAGCAGGTTAGAAATGAAATGACAGAGATACACCAAGTGGAAGGCTCTACCAGTAATAGTAACAACAGTGAGGTTTGTAGGGGAGTGGGGGTCACATGGTAAACTAGAATATGGTGTTTTCTAACATTATCTAAGGAGATATTTAAGCAGGGAGGCACACGTGAACTGGACTTTGAGCTCACAGCAGAGTTGGTTGGTAAGGAAGGGAGCAGGAATCGTCACTTCTAAGGTCAGAAGAGATAATTTTTGTAAGGCTGTTGGAGGCAGAAGGGTTAGAGGGTTCCAGCAAATTTCTGGGTTATTTTTACACTTAGCCCCAAAGAATGTTACAAACACAGTGTCAGTATGGCAGAAGAACAAAGCATTCTAAACATATAAATCCAGATTATCATTTGGCTCAACCATGAAATATGTTGCAAGCATTAAATGTTTTGTAAAACTTCCAGAATTTTGTGAAACCAGAAAAGCATTGGTGCCAAGATGTACAAAAGGTGAATCCTGACTGACAGGATTAAAGGGAAAATATGACTACAAAGGAGTTTGGTTGATGTAAGTCTTAAAAAAAATCACAGGAAAGTGAGAAAGTATTCAGCTGAGAAGCAATCAGAATATATATTCACAGAGTAGCTGCATAGATAAGCCTTGTTAAAAGTTTTACTATACCATGACATTTAATATAAAAGGTTTTACAAAAGGGGCCCTTCACAAACATTAGGCAGACATGAAGTGGAGGAAGAGCTAAGGAAAAGCAGGAAAAGCTAAGAAAGCAGGTGTTGGGGAGAACTGCCATTTATTGGATTTGTCACTAGTAGGGTTTCACAGTGGTTTGTAGAAGACCTAATATCCCTGTCTTCTAATCTGAGAGTGAATGTGAAAGCTGATAAAATTTTGTGACTGATACAAAAAAAAAGAGGTGAAATATTAAAAAGCAATACAGAAGAGAACTAGGTTGTTTACTTGCTGGGCTCATAAAGGCATTTGTTGTAAACAAATAAGCTGAAGCTACTCCATCATGTAGAAAAAAAAAAAAAAAAAAAAAAAAAAAAGAAAGAAAAGTGAGCTTGCCTGCTTGCCTGGACAATAAGGACAATAAGACTTATCCTAGAAGTCAGTACCTCTGAAATGAAGGTAAAGGAGATAGAAACAGGGTGGTGATGTTTGTGTGGAGAGCACCAGCAAGGTGGAAGTCCATACACAGCTGCAGCACATCTCTGAAAAGAATGTAAAAAAAAACTGAATAAAGCAAATAATGGTTTGCCAGAAGCGTTCAGGTTCAGCAAAAACACTTCACAAGACACTGGAGAATGTTAAGTTTCATTTATCAAAAAGAGAACAAGAAATAGCTTGTTTAGGGGGTTAAACTTTTCCATGAGAAAGGAAAATGGGACTTTCACAGAAAAAGTAAGAACACAATGATGACCAAATGCCTGAGACAGAAACACATTGTGAGATAGGGACACACCATTTTAACACTGTGTGATTGATTATAGGAATCTGCTTCATTTTGTTGCTTGTGGCTGGGGGGTTTGAGTGCAAGCTGGCTCTTGCTGCAGCCTGGTTTCACCAGGCAGGGTCAGAGTGAGACCACACAGCTTTGCTCTGTGCCAGCTCTGGGTTTTTGAACAGAGGGCAGTAATGCTGGGCCAGGGCAGGGGTCAGACTCAAATTCCTCATCATGAAATACATGGTCCCTTGGAGGACTGAGTGGAAAGAGAAGGTTTAGGCATGGGAGGGAAGGAGAAGGAACATTTTCCTTGTTGCCTCTGCTGACTTAGCAGAATTTGTAGTTCTTCAGGGCTTCATGAAGATGCTTTAGGACATTTGTATTCTTACATGATCAAGTAGAGTCACAAGCTGAAATCAAGCCTCTTGTTTTCCCAGTTTGTATTGCTTTTCCTTGCCACATGGATGGTGTGGAGCATAATGTACTGGCATTCTGCTTTTTACAGTTGGTTGATATTCTTCTGATCTGGCACAGGAAAGGGAAAGTGTCATCCTGTGGTTAAAGAATGGGGCTTGAAATCATCATGTCCCCTGAAACTGATGCCTCTGCCATAGACTTTGGGTGTGACTGTGGGCACAGCACCCAGTGGTTTGTGCCACAGGTTCCTTCCCAGTAAAATTAACAGAAATGTTTTTATGAGGGTAGTTCAGGGTTCATTTAATGCCTCGATAACCAGTGAAAACATAAGCTGTGGTATGTGTATGCCAGTAACTTCAAAAATAATCTTCTGGGGTTTGAAGCCCTCCTCTTTATTAGGAAAAAGAGGAATGTTTTTAACTTGAGGCAAGTAATCTTGTTTTTGAAAAAAAATGTAGTTTTAACTTACCTGAAAGAGTACTAACAGCGGGTTTAATTCAGCCATGAAATAGCATCAGCTGTGCAGCAGAGGTCACTGCTGCATTACTTGAATAAATTCTACCATGTGCCTGATAGGCCTGATCAAAAGGATTTCTAGTTTGCAAGAAATATTTGGGTTTCAGTTAAATTAATATTTCCCTGAAATTTTTATTTCTTTGAAACAGAGAATGAGCACCAGGTGAGCTATATATACAGAACTTGTACTCCCAGGATTCTGCAGCTATTTGAAAAACCCTGGACAATTCACAGATGTATAAGGAATTCTCACAGATATAAAACAGGCAGACACTTTCACATCATGTCTTTTACTGTTGACACACAGAAAATTGACATGAATCAGCTTTAGAGACGTCAGACCAGGTTTGTGTCTGTGTCTGTTCTGGAGACAGTAAGTTGGAGCACATTTAGGAGTCTACCACAGAAGTGAGCAGCTGGGAAGGAAAAGAATGGAAAAGAGACACATGAGTGATGTGTCTTTTAACTTCTTTTGAGCAGTTAAAAAAAAACAAAACAAACAACCAGAAAACTACCCTCACAATATTTTTCCTTTCAAATTAAAATATTCTGAATGTGAAAACTATTATAAATATTATTATAAATAATGTGAAAGGACCCCATCCCTGGAAGTGTTCAAGGCTAGGTTGGATGGCGCTCTGAGCAACCTGGTCTAGTGGAAGGGGGGATTGGAACTAGATGGTCTTTAAGGTCCCTTCCAACCCAAACCATTCTGTGATCTTTTTCTCAATGTACACACAGTCAAATGGCATATTAATAAAAACCAGCTCATGTGCCATACATGTCGATTCATTTACTCCTTATGCATTGTACCTTAATAATAGTTATTTAAGTATACTTTTTCACTGATCATCTTATAGATCCCTGCAACACTTCAGCAGCATTCTGAATTGAGGTAGGATAGAAGAGTCTTAAGCTGTAGTGTCAGATCTGGTGCTAACACAATAGCATCAGGCACCTGAACATTTTTTTCAGGATGTTTGTCTTGATGAGAATTAATTCCACCCAATATTTTACCCTGCCCAGACTAAAGAACCTGGAAGAAAGATAAAGAATGTGGTATTATGCCAGTACTTTCATTTTCCTCATTTAAGCAGAAAGAATGATTTGTAACTTTAAATTCGAGTATGTAAATAAACATTTTTAGGCAATCCTAAAAACAGTGACCCTGTTGCACTTTAATATTTTTTTTACCATTATCAGGGCTTATTTATCAATTTAATAATGGATTTAGAGAGTGTTTGGAAATGTGAACTTCCTCAATAGAGAAATTGAATGAATGGCCTTTTTCCATTAAAAGGAACAATAATCAAGCACAGCACCAGATCTCTCTGTTCCCAAACATAATCCTGTAAGAACATAGCACAGGTAGGAGGAAAAAGAATTTTGTTAACCTCCTTTGTTCCCAGAGAGCAAAGATTTGCCTCTAGAATTTGGCTTGTGGCAAACCTAAGAGACAAAGCCTCACTGAAGTGAAAGGGGTTGTGTAGATTGAAGGGTTTCACCTCTGACCAAGAGCTGGCAGCACCAGTGCCCAAACCATTTCTGAACAGTAATTGCACAGAGATCATTTCCAATCACTGCTGAGCCAGGTTAGTATTAAAGTCAATTTCTGGGCTTTGTGACACAGGTCTGTACATTCTGGCTCCAATCTGAGAGGTTATTTAGGTGTGTCCCCAGTCTCCCTGAGGAGGGTGGTAGAATTCAGGAGGTGCATTGTGAGATCAAGAGTTGAGCTCTCCAAGCTCTCCAAAGAGGCATGACTAAATCTGCATCCCATGCTCAGTTCTCCAAGCAAGACTTTCTTCATGTGACTGATTCTTTTTAACTACTGGTTAATAGAATCATATCCTTAGGCCTTATTTTCCAACAGGAAGTTCTGTATTATTGGATCCTTAGCCCTTCAATACAAGTCACAAGATTTCTCTTCTCTTTGAGTGAACAGCTCTGCTTGGTAGTGTGAGTCCTCAGGCTCTCTGAAAAGCCAGTCCAAGTTATTTATCAAATGAGCCAGCACAAACAGAGAAAAGTATCAGCATGAAACTCTAACAAATGTGGATCTGCCCATACCACTGGTAGTTCTGCAATGGATGCAGAGGATAGACGTCCAGTCATTATTGATCTTGCTGGATTCAGTTCTAGCTGAACATTGTTAAAGCAGGATTGAATAAGGATTCCATCATCAGTTCATACATGGAGCTTGTATAACTCTTTCCTGTAACTGTACCAGATTTTAGAAAGTAGATTTTTGCATACTAGGATCACACATAAGTGTTGGCATGAGATAAAAATTCTTACAGTTAATAAATAAAACCAAAATGTCCCAGGAAATCATAACATAAGCACTGTTCCAGAGTGATTCTGGCACTTGTCCCTGGCCTTAAAAGTCCTTTATACTGTTCCATTATAGTCTGTTCTGTTCCTAATTATTTAAGAAACAAAACACCTTGGATAAATTCCCACCTGATGCTATAAGGGCTGTGGAGACCTTTACATAACCGTCCTTCAGCTGTGAAAGACAGCAAACCATTAGCAGCAGATCTGGAGAGCAGAGTAAGTGCTTTAATCAAGAATGGGAATAAGTGCAAGAATTTGTTGGTGATTTGAGCAAGTTGCACTGGAGATGTGCTGCAATCACACTTCCAGCTAGCCAGGAATGTCTGGAGCAGATGAAGTGTTCAGCTGTCTGCAGCACTGACACTGCAAAGCAGCAGAGAGGAGCTTTTCTGGAAGCATCCAAGGGACTCGCGTGCTTTCCACAACCTTACCTGGAAACTTCTGTGTGTAGGAAATGAACTATAAAAGATGATTAGTGATATAAAAACAAGCAAACAAAAAGATTGCTTCAATATTTCAGTTAGCTCTTAAGTAAAGCAAAAAAAATGTGAGATATTTCCCGAGTCAATAGTTGTTCTTGCCAAAGGCTACTATCAACACTCAGTCAAGAGCAGTACTTCTTCCTCATGATCCCTGACCATGCTGAAATAGTTTTAAAACCTCCTGCTCCTTGCCTGTGGTGTTTTCCTGCTTGTTCACCTTCCTTCTGATCATTTCCCTTGGTGTATCTTTAGTAGTTCCTCCAAATCCTCTCTCCAGTTTTCTCTATGTGGGAGCCCCAAATGCTTTTTTGCTCTATTTGTTGCTATGATTCATATACAAAATTATCCTCCATCCCCTGTTGAGAACTAAGAAAGCTACCTTTTAATTTCTGCCTTCTATCCAGAAGAGAGCCTTAGCCAAAAGTTACACTTGTGAATAATTTAACCATGTGTGAAATTCAGCATGGCTGAACAGAATGGTTGAGGTTGAAAGGGCCCTCTGGAGACCATCTGGTCCAAGCCCTGCTTAAAGCAGGGTCAGCTAGAGCAGGTACATGGGCCATGAGCAGTTAGGCTTTAAATACATGCAAGAATAGTCTACAAATACATTCCAGTGTTCAGCCTTCTTTACTGTAAAAGCAGGGCTCAACTTTCTCCCACCTTCTGCAAGTAATTTTATTCAGATCCTTGTGGAGGTCATTGTCTGGCATGTCAAAGAGCTCACTTTGGGTTTAGATTGGTCTCTAGGTTCTCATTCATTCTTGCTGCAGGACAAATAGAATAGCTAAGTCTTCAAGACTCCTTCTCCAACTGAATTCTTAGACTGAGATATTTTCATCATTTTCCTTGATAAAAGTAGGCTGGGCAATCCAGAAGGGTTTATGGAAGTGTGTTTCTTTTAAAGTCTTCCCAGCCTGCTACAATGGCTTAGTCTTACTCTTTTCTGTCAGCTCCCACCCTGTGTCTGCTTCAGTAAAAGTGCAAAGTGCAGAATAAAGAGCCAAATCAAGAAGCTGTGATGTCACAGCATTGTCCTATCTGGTCTCCACAGAGCTCTGCAACAGCCTTTAATGTTTTAACACTCATTATCATGCCTCAGCCCCTTCCTCTCTGGAATGAGCAATCCTAATTCTTTCAGTCATTGCCAGTGTCACACCATTCTCAGTTTCCCTTCTCCATGGACTATATTTTCTGTATATTTATTATGTAAAAACAGCATGTGGCTTGGCTCTTGAAAGTGGGAATAAATCACTGATTTGTCTCATGTTTTCTGGGTAGACGGGATAGGATCTGAAGGCAACTTTAAGAAACCATGTGAAAGTATAGAATGGAAGTTCTTAGGGTTAAGTCTGGGAGACGTTTTCATTATTCTTTGTTCTGCACTAAGCACACCAACTATTCCAGATTATCACTGATGATATCTAGAGCAGAACTGACCTTTTCATTCGTACTGGAAGTTTGTGTGTTTTACTTTGAAACCACCATATACTTAATCCTTTGTGGTATCCTGTGCATATCATACTGGATGGGAAAAGCTTGCACTAGCATGTGAGTGATATCATTTGTGTATTTAAATGCCAAATTCATGTCATAAGCTATAAGCACTAATAACAAATCATCCATGGGCAGATTTATTTGAGTTTCTCTGGACAGGTTTAATGTTGGTTTGCCTGTTGTCTACAAAGCGCTACATACTTCAAGTGACTAAAAGGACTTTTTAAACCCAAGTAGTGAATCTATGGCATCTAGAATACATATCCCCAAACTGTTTCTGGACCAAAGTCCCAAGCAGAAAGGTGAAGAGAGCAGGGCAGGAGCAGTGAGGACGAGGCTGTGCACAGCTCAGGCAAGGGCTGGCAGCAAGGGCTGGAGCTTAAATGCAGTTCCTGGGTCAGTGGACAGACAGCACCTGGATGGACTCCCCAGATGATGTTGATGAGGGAAATTAGGACCTCTTGGTGCTCTCAGGATCCTGACCCATTCCAGCACAAAAAAGGGTTTTGCTTTTGTAAATGGAAGTCATGTGTTTAGCAGTGGTCTCAAGGAATGTGGGTGCAGCATTAGCTGAGAGAGCAGAACCAAATCTGCTCCATGGTGCCAGAAAAGTTTTGTACAAGGGGGATTTGTAATTTGGAATGTTCCAAGGACACATGGTTTTGGAATGCTTTGGAACAAGAAAAAGAAATTCTTTTTCTGTATGGTGGTTTTGTGTTTTGAGGGTTTCTTTCCTTCCCTCCAGTTACCTAACACTATCTTGGACAGGCAAACTTAAATTACTTTTTTCACTACCTAAATTTCTGCAGGTAGGTTTTTTTTCATCTATATTTCCCTTTTTGCTATATATCTACATTATTATAAGTATGTCTTCAGCTTAACTCCACAATACAAGACACTGGTCTTTGAAAATAAAAATTATAATTGACTGTTATTTAGCACAGTATACTAATCTGTGTGTCTTTTATCTTCTAATACAGTAAGTATTTTATGGATAGCAAATAAGATTTCTAACTAAATAAATCCTTGCAATGAGGAGGATGCAGAAGAATAAGGATCCAATATGAGCTGAGACAGGACTGTCAGTTATTTAAATGTTTGTGTGTTGTGGGAAAACTGTTCCTTTATCTAACAAATTTTATTTCTCAAAATATCTGTGCATACTCTTGTCTCATTTAGAGTGAATATGAACCTTCTTCAACATAAAACAATCTAGAACAATCTACAATCTACTGGAGGGTGCAAACACATCTCCCTGTAGTACTGTGCTCAAGTTAGTAGACTAGAAGTTAAAGAAGCTGGCTATCAATGTCCCCAAAACAAAAGGCAGAGATAATTTCAAAACTACTCTTTGAAGAAAAGCCACTTAAACTTATTTGAACACAGAGTAACACAGCCATTCTCAAGCTAATTTGTTTTCAATTTCGATTAAAACACGTGCCTGGCAGCAGTACTGTTCTATGAATCATGGTTAAAAAGTCCAGGGGAAAGAAGTTGTCTACTTGTTGTTGCAGTTGTCTACTGCACTTACAGGCAGAAGTTGTCTGCCTGTAACACAGGCATTGAGATAAAAATGATAGAGTGAAACTTCTTTTCTTTCTCTCATAAGATAAAGTGAATCTGTAAATCTTGACTAACAGATCTTTTTATTACTAGTCATTGGACTTTCTAGGAATATGGGCTTTCTTATTGTCTTCTATTTCCTTTCTGAAGGTAAGAAGAGATCGAAGCTCTCTGCTGATGTTCTGGTGGATCTGGAGGAGTGTTCTTGTGGGTTCATTGTGTAGCTGAGAGCAGAGAATTGCAAACTCCTGTTACACTGTGTGTCTTCACAACTAGGACAGATTTAGAATTGCAAACCCCTGTTACACTCTGTGTCTTCACAGAGTCCAAATTTTTACTCTGGCAGCTGATAGACACAGGCTACAAACCCACTAACACAGATGAAGCTAGGTAGGGTTGGGTAAAGTTCCTAGATGCTGAATGATCTTTCAGTCAGAAAGGTTTTGCTTTTTTTCTTCCATGTCAGTAAAATTAAATGCAAGTAATACAGTAAGAAATTGCATATACCTTGCTGTTATGAATGGAAGCAAATTATAAGGTTGGAAGGAGAAAGCTTCACAGCAAATCAAAGTAGAAAGTATTTCTTAACAATGGATATACAGCCTATTTAAGGCTCCAGAAGAGCAAAAGATGGTTTAAATGGGCAGGAAATTCTCAGAAGGAACAGAAATTCATCTGGGGCACTTTGAAACATTTGAGTTTAACACTCAGTGCCTGTGGGACTTGCCTGGAACTCCAGGCTGTGGAAGCCCCTGTCCACAGAGAGCTTCTTTTGGCACCTGGGCACTGCTGCTGCTACCCCTAATTTTTGCCCTCTGAGTATAGCAGCTGGAAGAAAGGAAAATATTGGAGGTGCCAGTGAAGGAGTCTTAGGAATTCATAGTGCCAGAAGAGGTTTAGAGGGTCAGACAAGGTGATAGGGAACAGCTCATCCTCACATGAGGCTTGAGGCATTTTCTGTCTCATGAAAATAATTGAGATCTTCTTAGTGTTTGGTGGCTTTATCATGTGTTCTCTGCTTTGCCCAGAGGACATGTCAGTGGAAAACCAGTGGGAATTGAGCTCTGTATGTTTAATTGCAGGAAGCACTCCAGCCAAATTCAGTCTCCTCTTGCCCAGAGAATGAGACCATGTTCTGCTGTGCCAAGCAGGCCAGTTTTCTACTTTCTCTCATCTGCTTTAGGAGAGTGATGTGATGAAGTAATGAATGCTAACCTGCTCCTGCAATTCAGGGACCTGTCTTACCTGTCCCAGAATCCAGACTTCAGAACTTCAGTGTCAAGTTCCTGTTTAAAGTTTTTCAAGCCCAAAATTACAGTTATTACATTGTTCAGAGCACTGGCAGGACAGGAGAAAGGACTGACTACAGATCTTATTTCAGGCAGAAGAAAATTGACTTTATGTTTGACTTACATGGGATAAGCTAATCTTCATGCATATTGTTATAACCAATTTTTCCTGTAAGATCTAGAACTGTTCTGGAGACAGTTAAATCTATTTGAGCTGAATGAAATATTAAAAATCCTGAGTTGCTCCTGAATCTACCTCCAGCATGCTCTGCCACAATTTTTCCTTCAACAACTTCTATTGCTCCTTGAAACCAAGTTGTCTGTGCTGCTTTCAAGGGACAGCAATCAATACTCCACTCCATACTGCTAAACTTCAATTTTTTAAATTTGTCTCATGCTACAAAATTATACAACATATCTTCCCTTTGTTAGATTCTTCCTTTTAGCTTCATTTAGAGTTCTGTGGCACGACTCAGACTGAAGTGAATAAATGAATTTTTGCTGATTTTCTTGGCCCTTCAGTTAGGGCCTGAGAGCTCGAGTTAGATGTCAGTCTTTCCAAATGCATATATGTGTGTGCATTTATAACACCAAAAGCTTAGGCAGTACATTAATAACCATGGAGATGGAAATCATCTGTTTATCCATATAGCACACAGCAATATGAGGAAAAGTTAGCCACATTCTCCTGAATGGGCTTATTCTTGGTATGGAAAAATGAGTTTCAGAGTATTAGGGTGGTCTTACTAAAGTGATTTATTTCTTTGCCTTCTTGGACAGACTGAGAGGGGTCTTGATGGGGCTTACTTTTATAACTGTGAGAATCTGAGGGCAGGTTTAATGGCTGGGCAGCCTCACCTGGGATCTCCACAACCCCAGGAACCCATTTAAGCTCAGTCCTGGGCCTCTGGTCCCTGCCTGAGCTGTGGATGTGCTATTTTCTGTACCTGTCACTGGTGCTTGCTGCTCCTGACCTGGGCAGTGATCTTTTTTCACTCTGACCTTGTCACTGTGGTCACTGGCCTGCCCCTCCCCTCCCTAGTGCCGAGCTGCATATTGAATTCTGAGCTCGACCTCGGGCTGGCCTCCTTGCCATGAGCCTTTCTCATGATCTGGGCTCTCAGATGGCCCTGCCTGTCCTCCCTTGACCTGCCAGGAGGTGCCTTCAGGCAAAGTTTCAAGAACAGTTTTACAACTAACTAGTGATTTTCACGAGCACTCTTGATATTTTACTGTTCTCACTCAGGCTGGAGTCAATGGAGTATTAACCATGAGGTGTAAAGCCAAGTAAACCCCAGCCTGTGCTATGATGACTAATATTGTCACTGCAGCCACAGAACAAAGTTAATTGCTGTTCACTGCCTTAGAGAAGGTGCAAACAAGGTTTTTTCTTTCCAAAAAGTGTTTGCTGCTGATTCCAATTGACTGTCACAAGAAACAGTGTGTTGGTACAACTGAAGGCAGAGAGTAGGTAGGGTGCAAAACCACTGACAGGAAAGCTGAACAAAAAGAATGTCTTAGCTTTTTCTGTTGCTGATGGTTTGCATTATTAAATCATGTTCTGAGAATCCTTTTCTTAATTTTAGCATGGCTTTGGAGGTTACAGTGGAACACAGTTTATAGAAATGATTTCTGGGTTGAGATTTTAAGGTTGTTCACAGTGGGTATGGAATGTACAGTGAGATTAAATTCACTGCAGGAGCACAAGGAGGTTGTTGCTTCTTCTCAGTGCCAAGGCTTCTTCCTTTTAACTGCAATGATGACTTGATTTTTAAATATAAATATTAATTGAAAGCAAATTCCTTTAATGGTTTTTTTTTATAGCATTATAGTACAAGATCAAATATAGGTCAAATAGCTCTTGAAACTCCTCTGGAATCGTATAGTAGTGACATAACCTGTGACAGCATAATTGGATCTGAATCTTCTGCTGAGTGATCTTCTCTATAAATAAGTTTTTTATTCCAGATCTCAGGAGCTGAAATCAAGCCTTAGATAGCAATGTTAGGGTTTCAATAACATCAGCTGTCAGTTGCACTATTAACATAGGTGAGACAAACTCTCCCATGTGAACGCTCCAGTTAATCATTAAAGCAATGTTAGGCAGCTGTTGTGAGCAAAGTTTTGATATTCTAATTGTACCATTCTGCCAAAAACCTGGAAGTGTGAAGTGTTAGCAACTTGAAACTCTTGCCTCAGTGTTTTTGACTGAGAATGCATTATGACAGCACTCAAGTTTGCTTTTAGGCTATTTTAAAAAACAATTTATTCAGTGATTCTCAAAGCGCTGATTATACTGGAATCCATAACAGCTGCCAATGTGTAATCTCTGAAACTAGCGGAGGATTTTCCCAGTCAGGTGATTTGAAATCACTTTAATAATGTCCTTATGCACTCAGTAATGACAAAAAGCTAAGGATTTCTGGTAGCTGAGAAGTGAAATGTGAGCTAATACAGAGATGCTGTAGTGTAAAACATGCTGATCTTTCTAATATTGCCTTAGTGTCTGAGGTAAACTAGTTAGTTATCTTTGGAGTGGTGTGTGTATATTTATATTTGGGAATCATAGCAGCATTACTACTGTGCATAAACAACAGTGATATCACAGTGATAGAAATGAACACTCCTGATATTGGACTGGAATGTTACAAAGTGTTTGTCCTTAGTACAGAAAAGCAGGTGTGGTAAAACAAAAAAATCTCAAAAAAAATCTGGAACATTACTGTTGTCTCTGTATATTTTTTAAATAATAAACCCTCAATTTCAAATAAAATAAACTCTCATTTCAAATGCAAACTCTCCTACATAGTACCTGTCATCCAGAAAATACCCCATAGCAATCATAGCAATCTAGGACTCTCTTGTCACACCAGGTATTGTTGGGGTGGGGGGGGGGTAGCTATTTTGGCTGCAGTGGAATGGTTTCTGATTAGCTGGGCTCAGTAAACTATCTTCACAATATTTATGTATCTATAATGCAAACAACACTGGAGTGAGAGCCAGCATCTTGTTGAATGTTGCTGTATTTTGCTAATTCCTCAGGCTGTAATGACAAAATCTGAAATGGATCATGATGAGTTTCTCTTGTAACTGGACTTAAAAGGCCTTCACTGGTTCTTTTGGTTGCCAATGTCTCCCAGTAGCTCAGACTGACCTTCCACAGGATGACCTCCCACCTCAAGTATCCTCATGGAATCTTTTCAGTGCTTAAAACCATTAGTTTTAAGTTATTAGTTATTAACTAATTAAACTAATTAGTTAGTAATTAGTTTAAGTTTCAGTGCATTATACAGCTCAATTTGTAATGTGCTGCCTTTGATATTTCAGTGTCTTAAATCTGGAATCAGGATGGACATCTGCTTCCCCAGGTACCAACCCTCTGCATGCAGTCACACTGTGTAATCTCATCCTGCTCAGCTCTTATGCTTGCGATGCTGTTTTTCTTGGAAATAGCATCTAGATAAGGTTGGTCAGTCCTGTTGTGAAGCTGTATGAGGTGAAAGCTTCAGGAGGTATGGCTGCAGGCCACTCAACACACAGATCAGTCCTCTGAGTGTGTCAGCTGGGGTTCACAAGGACCATGCTGGGTTGAGAGGAATGACAATGAAATACCACTGGAAGAGAGGCAGTATTTTTATGGAGGGTAATGTATCTTATTGATGCAATACCAGTGTAACTGTATATAACTTTAAAAGCCCTCAAGAAACCATGAATATATAATTCTGGAATATTCTCAGTTTCTTTTGTGGTGTTAATATATACCAAGTGCTGAGATTTTCAGACTACCCAACCAGAGGCATGAGTAATTTTTGAAAGGGGCCTCTAATTATGTGGTAAAAAAAAAAATCAGATGCTCTTCATTATGTCTGTAGAAAGGATCTCTTTAGACTGTTTGTGTTAGCTCTTGAAGCTGTAAAAAGTGTTGTGATCTTGTTTTTCTCAGTGCTGTACAAACAGCTTTGAAAAATATTCCCTGCCCATGCAATAGAACTGCAATCAGAGGACAGGAAATTCAGAGATTTCAAGTGACTTATAAAATGCCATTCAAGTCTGGAAATAACCATCTAGGCTGTTTTTATCTATCAGATAATGCTTTTGTTAACTAACAATGTAAACTCTTCCTTTCACATAGATTCAATAGCCTTCTGTTACTTCTCTGCATCTTTCCACTGGTTGTGACATCAGGAAGTAACTCTTCATGCTGGAGTGATTTTGTCAAAACATAGGACCTCTAAATCTTTCTTCCCATTGCTTTTAAAATCATATTCAGAGTTTAAATTAACACAATTAATATCTAGGTATAGCTGAAAAGTGCTCTGGAAGACAGGACAGACAGAAGCAAAACTCCTTCTGCAGCTGTAAGGTGGCTGTGGTGGTGTTTGAATGCTGAACAGTGAGCAGAAAATATCCAGGGAGTTGTAACAAGCTGTGTAACTGAGCTAACTCCTGACAAGGACAAAAGCCTTTTTATCCCTCTCATTGCTTAGTGCTGATCTTGCTGAGGATGCACAGGTCAGTAAGAGACCACAGCCCTGGGCAGAGCAGGTGCCCACGTTTCTGCTCTAACACTCTTCGCTCTCTGGGAAGGCTGGATGCCTTTGCAAAGCGACAGACCCATTCCATTTTTGAATGCTTGGATAGGAGTTTTTCATCTTTGATTATGTAGTGAAACTGAACTTGGAAATGAGGGGAATGTGATTGCAAAACTGTGGATACTGTTGTCTTCATTGAGTTCAGTACTACTTGCAGCTGAGCTTCTTATCTGAGTTGCCTTATATAAGTTTTTCCCAGGCCTTTTTACACACCTTTTTTTTTTTAGCTAATAAAACACCCTGAATAGGGCAGTTAGAATAAGGGTAAAGGTAAATGGAGCTTGCTGGCAGACATTTAATGAGTCAGGGAGGAGGAAGCCAGACAGAACACACCTGATCAGTATGGTCTTATCAGCATGGGTGAGGGCAGCATCCCAGTTTTGTCAGCATGAATAGAACCCTGGAGCTGAAAGGTTAAAAATGCACCTGCCAGTCTCAAACTGGCATGTCAGAAGTTGCTTGCCCTTCTTTTGTAAGGGGCTAAAAATGTGCAGATGCTAGGATGGAGAAATTAGAGTCCATCTGTGCTGTTGTCAGCAGTAGTTAGGGAATTTAAAGAGCAGCTGAAGATGTTTTGAAAGCAAGAAAGGGATCTCTGAATGTCTCTGCACATAAATGGACACAGCGTGTGGTGGGCTGAAGCAGACTGTTCAGATCAACTCTGAATTATTTCTGCAGGCTGCTGCTGTGAGCCCGAGGAAGAAAAGACTTGCAGCTATAACTTAAAGAAGCTGCTACCATAAATACAGCTGCAAGCACATTGAGGTTTCTATAATCTATTTGGTTTTATTTATTAAGTCAACGTTTTGCACAAACATTAAATACTCTTGCATCATATAGGGCTGTGTGGTTACTGTGTGAGCAGTTATGCACCTTGTTTTAGTTATCTTGGTTTCTGAGAAGAGTCTGAAGAGGTTATTTCAGGACAGGCTAGGAGTACATTCGTAAGAAATGGAAGGGACTGGCAGTCTACAGAGGTGTAGGTTGTACTTTTTAAACTGGTTAGTGTGACTGTGTTTTACTCTGTACATGGGCTTTGATAGATGTAGGATGGAGAGAAGCTAGTCTAGCTTAAAGTCTAGAAAAGACTTATGCCCATTTTTAGCATTAATTTGGTTTTTTCCATGCTTAGAAACTCAAGTATGTTATTTAGGAAAATGTAAAGTCCTACTATAAAAGCAGCGATCTGATCCTAGTTTGATTAATCTTCGCTTTACCAGGTTTCTTCCTAAAACTGTGAGATTACTGCCTTGGTGCATGGAAAAGCATTGTGCCTTTTCCTGTATTACAAAAACCTCATGCCATATCAATTATACAGGAAGGCTGATCCAAATGCCCTTGAAGCTGGTTGGAATGTTTACCTTTGCTTCGACAGGCCTTTCTGTTTAGGGTGGTGTGATTTGGCTCAGACCCCTTCTAAGAGAAAAAACCACAAGATGTTCCAAAAGTAAGGTGTTGGTGATGTTGACAGACACCTTACCCACCAACAGCCTCCCTCTTGTTAGTGTTTCAGATGAGGAGATTGAAGTGCGTAATTAACATGTATGAGCTGTATTTACAAGCTGAAAAACTTTATTGTTTTGTGCCTTAATGACTGACTGCCTTGCTCAACACTGAATGAAACCTGTAAGAAAATGATCCTAGTTTTTGTGACAAATGGAAGGAACTAACTGGGTAAGGTTGTATGCAATTCTGGCAACTATCTTATGGTATCTCAGCTAACAAATTTCCTTTCATCCATCACTGATACTCAGCCAGAATTAACTCCACTCCTAGTGACACCTGAACACTAGATTGTTATAATGAAACTGTAAAGCTGAAATTCAGGCTCGTTTTCCTGTATTGCTCAGACACTTCTTGTATGTTTTGGAGTTCTTTCAAAACAGCCTCATGTTTGTAAGGCTACATAAACCAGCAGGGTTTTGTACAAGTTAGAGGGAGGTGGGACATGCTGGTCTCCCAGCAGGTGATTTCCTCAGTAGACAGGAAGGCATCTCTGCAGATGTGGGGTGGTGTCATTCAAATGCAAGACACCCTGATCTGTATTTCCCAGTTCTGGAGTGACTGTGGAGAGCAGTGTCCTGTGGAACAGGATGTGCCGTGTGGCACCTCTGTCTGCTGGTGGAAGCTGGTTGCTGCTGAAACCAGCAAGTTTCCTCCAAGGAGTTATTGCACCTAATCAGCTGGAGAGATGGGTTTGTTTCCCCTCAGGCTCTTTTCTCCCTCTGCCAGCTGTACCCAGTGAAACTGCCTTCCTGTGCAGGCACATTCTTGTGATGCACCAAACACTCCTTCAGCAAGTTGCTGAAATATCCGCTCTGCACCAGTGAATGTGCCAGTATTATTCCCAAAGAGGTATTGGGCAACTGATTTCCAAAGACTTTGGCAGAATCCATAGAAAACTGGAGTTGATATCAGGCAGGAAAGGTTTGACATGGAGTTTTGCCTGACTCAGTTGTTTCATTTCCCAGCAGACTCCCAAATGCAAGCTCTCTGCTTTGTGCCATGTTACTTTTGACGAGTTTATACCTGTACCATGGCACAAAGCCATCTTTTGCAAGTTTTAGAAAAGAATGTTGCCTCTTGGATGAAGAAATAAGGAACAAGAAAAAAAAATAATTTGGCAAGTTTCAGTGAGGAACTTTTGTAAGGAAAAACCCTTGGAGGCAGCATAGTTGCCATATATGAGTCATCTGAAACACATAACATGAATTGGGTAGTAAAGTACTCATGCCCATCTCAGAAAATTAAGTTAATTATTATTTCTAGATGATTAGAAAGAGTAGGGGAGAATGGATAGATGTTTAACAAGTTGACCTTCCAAAGTTCATGGAAGTAATTTCTCAGTACAGGCTGAAGATAAGATCAGAAACTGTGAGACAAGCATGTCTTCAGAATAAATGCAGCATATAAAGAGTTTTAACACAGTCCAACAAATATGCTGAAACAGACTACTTGCTTAAGCTATTCCCATATATACTGGGAAAGAAATGCTTGAATCTTGGAAAATATGCACATTTTCTGTAGAAGCTGCAATTCTGTAGGAAATTGCAACATCTTGGAGAGATGTGAAACTTAGAGACAATGATAAAGATGCAGGAATATCTGTATCACAGACTGTGCCTATAGAGGCACAGGGGTTTTGGCAAAACAGCTGAGTGCTCTGAGGTGCACTCCAGCCTAGTGATGCTGCAGGGTTTATCCACTGCAGCAGAAGAGATGCCCAGGTACAGAACATGCCTGAACAGAGCTTGGGTGTGTTCCAGGGTGTTCCATGGCTGAGGGGACTGACAGATGTCTCGGCCCAAAATGAACCCACTGAGAGCTTGCAAATGTGAATTCATTCCTGGGGGATCATGTGCTATAACTAAAAATGAATCTGTATTGTAAATAACTACTATAAATCACTTAGTCTATTGACTTAGAAAGATTAGCACTTTTTAATGAGGGGCTCAGTACTTGTGATCAGGCACAGAAAGGTGTGACACAGATTGGTTGCCTGTAGCACAGCAAGAAACCCAGATAATTTTTGTCCTAGAGCAGCCCTGTGGCTGAAGCCCAGGCTAGGAGATATGTGTTCACTTCTTGCCTCTGTTATGGCAATTAATAAGCAGACAGTTAATCTCGGAACTGTTTCTGTATCTTTAAATGATTAAAAGTATCTGTTTGATAACCACTCACACCTAGATGTGAGTCAGATGGGACAGATTAACACCCTTTTAAGATTAGAGCTGTTCCTTATATTATATAATTATTGTTTTATTTTGTAAGAGGATTTCTGCTATTACATGTTCATTTGTGTGCCACTTGGTTATTTATTGGATGTTCTTTTTTGCTACACTTCTGTGTGTTTGAGGGGAATGGTGCAAGCTGAGTGTGCTCTCATGATGCAGCTCAGTAATGACACTCCAGCTTTTATTGTGTTCCAAGACTAACAGCACTTTGGTGACAGCTGGACAAGTTTGTTTATGCTTTCCCAAATGTCAGAACACGGAGAAAGCCATCAAGGCTTTATATTGAATGCACGTCATTTGCAAAATATGAAAGCACTGCAAAGCTGAGTGGGACTCCAAGTCCTCTAGCAAGGCTTTATGGGAAACTAAAAAAAAAAAAAAAAAAAAAAGGCATTTCTAAAATGATATTCCATTCTAATAGTGTATATTAATAGCACATTCAAAGGTGTAAAATTTCAGAAAAAAATGGAGGTATGAATGGCAAGCTTGCATAATTCTGTAAGTAAGTACAGCTAAAATTATTTTCTAAAGTTACTTTTTTTCTCATTCTGTCTTGACATGATTAACTAGCATAATAATTGACCTCATGGTTGATATTTGTATTCACAGGTTGAACAGATGAGTTGAATGAAGTGGCATGTGTACTCAGGTACACACTGGTAGAGCATGAGGAGGGGTTAGCACTGCAGTGTGGGTAGCAGATAGAGAAGCTTTGCTGCCCCAGCCCAAGAGTCTTGTCTATGTTTCCCAGGCACAATAAGCATAGGGAGTCTTTTAAAAGTCCTGGATATTACCTTTCTGCTGCTTTATATCCATTGTCCCCATTCCAGGTGAGGGAAAGGTTCATTACACTCCCTGGTGGTGCCTGTACTTTGTCTCTTTCAGAATAACAGCCACTCCTGAGGCAAACCTAGGAGAGACTTTGCATAAGCACCACATGAATGCTTTATTCAGGTGAAAGGATAAGAGCAGATCTAGATCAGGCCAGGGGATGGAGTGCAATGAGAGCTCTTTGAGCTTCTCTACTGTGTTTACCTAAGGCCACCTCCCTCCTGAGGTACCAGGTGAGAACATGCTTTTTCCCACACACATGGCCTTCAGTTATTTTGCTGAGGTTTCTTTGTGAACAAGGAGTATCCAGAAAGTCTCCAAGGTTTGCCACTTTGCTTTTTATCAGGCATGTGGCTGACTGCATTGGTTTGAAGAAAAATCTGTGCAATGCTTCTGTACTGTCCTATTACTTCACACTTTTGCACAATTCCTTTGTGTTTTCTCATGCTCTGGCACAGGTCCAGACAAGGAAGCTCAGTCAGAGTAGGGACAAGCCTGAACTTGAACCTAAGGTCAAGATAAATAGTCCTGTGGAACTCTCAGCTCAGTGCTAGCTGGTGGTGAAGCAAATTAAGTGCTAGGAAAGGATGGAAGCCAAACCAGACAGTTGATGCATAAACCTATGGTTCATCTGTGCTTAGATTGCTGAATTACATGCTGTTTTTCTCATCTCAGCATATGAGATGAGCATCTGGAGAAAAGAAAACAGGTTGATATAGGGTGTGGAACAATTTCTGTATTTGGAGTAAGTCAGAAGACTGAGAGAAATATAATAGAAATGTATAAATATGATGCTGTGGAGAGGGATCAGTTGGTGTAATCTCCCTTTAGTACAAGTACTAGAGTACACATATGAAATTACTGGGAACCAGATGAAAATAGATAGAAGGAACTAGCTAGAGAACAAACCTCACCAGACTTGAGCGAGCTGGCTCAGCTGCACATACCTGGAGGCAGGGGAAGACAAAAGACAAGCATCACATACCTGTCCCGTTCTCTCCTGTGGGTGACTGCTAGTGGCCACTGTGAGGGTGGGATAGGAGGCTGGGGGGACTTTTTGGGTCCTTCTGGCCTGCCCTGTGCATGTCCCCAGAGGCAGTGCAGCTGCACTGAGCTCTGGTTACCCAGAGGCAGCTCAGGCGCGCGTTCAGGCACGGTGAGCTGCGGCAGCAGGGCCAAGGGCAGAGGTTTCCTGTGACACGGCAGAGCGGCTCTGATCTGCAGTGATCTGCAGTGATCTGCAGGATCTGCAGTGATCTGCAGTGATCTGCAGTGATTGCTCACAGCCCTGCATGCTCCCCTTCAGGGTGGCAGGAGTATAAAAAAGGGCTGTAGGTAATGCCCCGGTCAGAGCTCCCAGGTTCAGATACCAAAGATAGCCCACGCTTTGGTCACCTTGGTGCCACATCATTCTGCCCTGCCGAGCACATTTCAGCCGGGGCTGATAAGCAGAGCCACTCAGGTACTTCCCTGTCACAGCACTGCTGCGTGGCTTCAGCCTTGAGGTAAAGGGTCACGTCATATTACAATGCCCAGGCTCTTTGGCAGAGGTTTTGCTTGATGATTCACACTTA
The DNA here is from genome assembly GCF_026979565.1 of Vidua chalybeata. NCBI lineage: Eukaryota > Metazoa > Chordata > Aves > Passeriformes > Viduidae > Vidua > Vidua chalybeata. The sequence continues at coordinate 12,596,843 of NC_071540.1, forward strand.
GCATTTTCACAATCAAGACAAATATTGACCAGGCAATGAGAAACACCTCCTCCTTTTCATCTGTGCTTGGGACAACTCCTCTGCGGAAAAAACAAAACCTGCAGCTGGCCTGACAGCTGCCAAAAATCAGAGTGGATTAAAAATAAGTTATTTCTCATGATAAAATAATTATTAACAAGGGCATAAGACTAATCTAGAGTCTCTCAACTCTAATATAAGCTGCTTGAAAGACAAAAAATAAAGCACACTAAAAAAATAAAAAACAAAAAAAAACCAAACCAACCAACCAACCAAAAACCCAGCAGAACAGTAACAATAGAATGTGAATTAAAGTAATTCAGGCAAAAATATATCTGCAACAGAAACAGTAAGTTTCTTTTGTAGAGTAGCTGGGGATGAGAAACAAGGAAGATCTCTCTAGTGAAATTTCTCCAAAAAACAGAAGAACAACTTGAACAAGATCTTGGGAAAATTGGATTTAAATCTGGTATAAGCTGAGTACGTCTATTGACAGATAATTCAGCACTGCACACTTGTTTCACTGCCCTATATTCAGCTTTAAGCTTTGACATGTGCAAAAACGAGTGTCTGTCAGTTAAATGTGGAATTACACAAATTGCAATGTATTTCTAAACCAAATGCTTTGGGGAATTAGTTACTGAATAGCTTTATTCTTCTGCAGAAATCCTGCCTCTTTCTTGCCTGTAAATCCACTGTGTAAAATCTTTCCAGACCTCATAGTGAATATTTTTATGTTCCTAAAACACAGAAACAACCCCAGAATGTATGCATGTGTTTCAAAATAGGACATTCTGTTTTACAGGAAGTACCAGCTCATTTCATGTTCCAGCCACCTTAAGCTAGTCTAGAAACAGCTGTCAATTACAGGTGAGAAACCCTGACCTCTGAAACAATTTTGTTACACTTCAATGCATTACTGTTATATTGTGACTAAGGGATAAGATTGTCTTTGTAGAAGATACTGGTTCACCCAGGTTTATGCAGAAGAGTCCCAGGGAACTTTAAATTGCACTCCTGGCAGTCAGTGTTGGAGCTACTGTGAAGGGAAATTGGGGTCTAAGAAAATATCACTCCAATGGACCTTTTAGTGTGCATGAAAGGACTCTTAAGAAGGAAGGACTTATGTGCAAAAAGCACTTTGAACTTAGGCTCTTAATGTTATGGCAGAAAGGAAATGTTGCAAGTCAGGAATATCAGATTGGCTAACCTGGATTCAAGCAGCTGCTATCTCTGATAGAATCAGGTGCTTAAGAGGAAGATTAAAATAAACCCTGAGGGTAGGAAGCTGCAGGATAACTCTAGTCCAGTCCTTTTCTATACCTTCACAGCTAAAAAATATCGTGCTCTGCTGCAGAAAATCTTATTTTTCTTTGACAAAATTGAACATGCTGGCTGGATAGGTGTGGGTGCCCTTAGCTGTACATGTTTCAGAGCCTTTAAGGAATGCTACAGAATCTTTTATCTTGATTAAGTGATTCTTGGTAAAGTAGAGAAAACTCAAGTTGGGTTAAAGAACTGCAGAATGGCTTAAGCTGTGGCAAAGGAATTAATACAAGAAACTCCAAAGGCTTGCTGCAACCCTGTTTATGAAAGTTTGTGTTATTGAGTTAAATGAGCTCATAGCATCACCTTTTCCTTTTCCACCTTTGAATTACTCACTTGTATTTGGAAACTACAGTTTTGCCCTAAGGGAAAGTATGTACAGAGAAGATGTTCAGCACTCACAGTTCAGCTGTACCTACTATTTCCAATTTTCTTCTCATAGTTTCAAGAAATTCATAATTTCTTGAGTGGAATAACTAACAGAGAAGGATATTTTGTGCTTTGGGACATATGCACAGACCATAGTATTCTACAGCAGTTTATTAAATTAATCAGTTGCTAAATGCCCATATAGACTAAAAGAACATAACTAAACAATGACTGTATGACTGTAGAAGCTAAAGGCTGTATCTTCAAATGAAGCAGCTCTCCAGAACTCATGTAAATATTTTGAATATATTGACATTTAGATAAGAGGAAAATTCCCAACCAGTTTCATGTGCAGTTTAATCTTTGACTAGGTCATGGATGCTGTTTGTTTGACATGAAAGTGTGTGTGTTTACTTTTCCCCAAAACATCAATGTTGAGCTCATGATAGAACTGAGGGCAGAGCACATGAGCTGAGCTTTCCTCTGCCTGTGGCATTTGGGAATGAAGAATCTGCAAAGATCCACTCCTGGGAAACATGCATACTGTAGTCCCTGGAGCCTAAGGACTGCACCTCTTTGCATCCTACTAATTTCTGAAAGGAAGCACATGTGCTGGGAAGTAGAAAGCACCCTAGATTTGGCTATCATCCAGCCATCTGAGGAGGGAAATGGTGATTCTGGCCTTTTTTCTGAGGAAATGCCTGCACAGCCACTTGGCACTCTACTACTTCTCTACACGGATACTTCACATGTAAACTGTTCCTGCAAAATACCCACTGTTGGCTCCACTATTGTACTGGGAATATCTCTTTCAGGGAGTGCTTATAGGGACTCTCTTGACCATTGCCAACACTCTCCATTCTTGCTCCCTAGGCCTGGACAGACAGGAGGTGTGGAACGTCCCAGTGAGGCAGTGGCACTAGAGCACACACTGTGTGCTGTGCACAGGGCCTTGCTGCAGAGTAGCCAAGGGCATGACTGAATGCAGACAGTAAAGCTTCATAGCCCTCCTGGGCAGTGTGATTGATTGTCACCTGCCCAAGTTTATTTCTTAACAGCTGTTTTTAAGACAAAGTGGTGGAAATGGCTGATGCCCCTGGCCAGTGAAGAGTGGTGAAATTATTTGGTTTCATCTCATTGCTTTAGGAAGACAACCCTCTTTGAACAGATGGGGAGTGATTTCAAGGTAATGAATTGAAAGCAGGGAAAAGCAAAAATCACCGTCTTACAATAGTTCCAGCAAAATGTAAGGTTTTGCTTTTTATTTTCTCAAACAATTTAGCAAGTTACTAAGACAAAACCATTTCAATCATTTATGTGACTGGGAGGTCAATGTTCCTGTGAACAACAAAAGGGTGCAGTGAACCTTTACTTCTATTCCTTTGGACCCAGCTGCCTAAAGAGGTATGAACACATAAGAGATATGGCCTTGGCAGGGACATGGGAAAGTTGGGATATGTGGTCTGGGCCAAATCTTTCTTTAGAGGAAGCCATGTGAAAGCACAAACACATGCAGGAAGTCACACGTTTAACTGAGAGCAGAATTGGGTTTCATACTTCCAGAGTTGCCTAAGCTGCTTTTTCTGTCAGACCTATCAATTGTCTGGGATTTCCCAGCCTTCTTTACCTCTGTCATTCAGCAGAGCAAGTCACATATCTCAGACATCCAACTGCTCTCAGAAGTGGTATGGCCACAACTTGCTGCTTCTGACTGGGGAGTGCCACATTTCCAAGGAACATCTTGCTGATGTGGTCTGGGTTGTGGAGTTGGTGACAAATGTAGATTTTCTTAGCTGAAGCAAAAGGAAACCAGGTAAACTGTCACAGTATTGATGTCAAACCATTTATTATCATTACATATGTGGGTCCTAGTTTTGGTATCTAAGCTAACATATAACTCTAAATGTAAGCTTTTCTGGCTGATAAAGGTGGAGATGCTTTAGGCAGCAACAAAGTGAATCTGGGCTTTAGGTTCTGCACAGTGACCATATGGAACTAAAATACTTGATCAAATTTTCCAACACTTGATTTTGTATTTTGTTTTAGATTAAATGATGTGCATTCTGTGTGTGAGTGAGTGAACGGAACACTTAATATTCTCTTAGGCAGAAAACATGCAGAATTTTAGATTTCTGTTTTACCATAATTGAGAGAAACACCAAAGCATCAAAGCACTACTGTGGCCCATGGAGGATCACACTGGGAGTGTTCCTCTCATTATGAAAAACCAACAGAACATGAAGTTCTAGTGAATGAAACAATGTAGTTTGTCAGGATAATTTAGCACAGTCTGGTACACCTTAAGGCTGGCTAGAGGGAAGGGTGGATGCTGGAGAGGTGCTGTAGGAAAGGTTCTGCCATGAGCTGTCAGCAGCGATGAATTCTGACACCAGAGCTTAAGCTCCCCCAAATCAGGAGACAGAATCAGGGCTATCTGACAGATTTCATAAGTAGGAGATGGACAGGTAGAACTTACATAACCTGAGGTGAAAAATCAATGAGTAACAAGGAAATTTCTTTCTAAGAAAATAGGAGTTGGTTCAGGTGCAAAGTATTCCCCAGTAGAATGTTATGGCTTTGTCCTTAAATCTGTGCACCAGCAAAATGGCTTTGTCAGTTCAAGAAAAAAATAGAAGTGAATTGCATGAGTTTGTAGGTCAAGGGCTGGCTGCAAGGCCAACTACAGATTGCTCAATCACTTCTTCTGGAAAGTTTATCCAAAGTGTTGGGCTCAATCATTTGTTTGCGGTCAAGATACACAAGGAGAAACTGTTATTTTGATAAGTGTCTGTTCTGTGTGATGTGTTTCTTGGGATATCAATAAAAAAGAAGCCCCCAAATTGCTATGTTCAATGTCTTATTGTACAAGCAAAAAAAGGGCAGTGGGTTACTGTACATGAACGTTTTCCTATAAAGGATTGTACTGTGCACAAAATGATAGAGCTTGTGGTTTTGGGAAGCCATCCTGGCTTTATTTGCAAAGGTAATAGAGAGTCTAGTTTTGTAAATTCTAGTAGGAAATGGACAGGATCTCCTGTCTTTTACAGAGAGGGCAACTTGATTTCTGCAGATTTGCACACATAGGAAGTATTCCTTATTTTCCTTAGTACAAAGCCAGCCAAAGCATTATACATGGTTTTGCCTTGTATCTATGGTATCAGCAAGTATGGACTTGAACATCTTTGTTCTACAATGTTTGATGTGCAACACTGCAATATATTGAAGACAGATTTGAAAACCTAGTAACAGGGCACTCTTAAATCACCTAAACAAACAAATGCCTTATTTTCTCTGAAAGCTTAATTTTTCCATGGCTGACATGGACACATTGGTTACATGCCAGTAAATATCTGAATAACGCATATAAAAGCCTTTGCTGTCAAAAAATCAGTATGAGTTATTTAAGAGCTCTGTGCAAATGCTACCTTGGATAAAGGCCCAGGAAACTTGAAAGAGTCCTTACCCCTCTCCCCACCCCCCCCACTTCAGTCTGACAGCATTTACTGAGTCAGATTTTTCAAAGGATTGCCTGGTAACTAAACTTTGAGTGAAACAATTGCTTCACATTTATTAAAACAACTTATTCTGGTGGAATTAAACCAGAGTTTTATATTAAGTATTCTGCTCTGATGAGAGTCATGAGAGCAGAAAAATCCTTCTCATGAACTGCTTTTATCTTTTAGATCACATGAATGAAAGTCTGCATTTTAACTGTGTATCAGCAGTCTGATTTCCTGGAAATTGTGGTTTCCAAACAGATGGCCTCAGAGATAAACACGTGCTTCATTTACTGCTTGAACTGAACACTTTGGGATAAAGGTATTTCATTTGTGAAGGGCTAATTTTAAATTTTAAATTTAAAATTTAAATTTTAAATTTAGCAAGCCAGATCAATTAGTCCCTGAATTGAGTAAGATACTTGGGATGACACCCCTGGTGGGTTCTGAGTTTTATGCAAGCAGTTTGACTCATTTTACTGCTATTGCGCAAAAGGCTTATAACACTTTATCTCACTGAAGAAAAAGAAATACAAACTGAAATCAATATTTTCAGACCCACTACGTATCTGTGTTGTCCTGAGGGTTAAAAATGGAAAAATTTGTTCAGTGCAGGACTTCTGACAGGCATGGGTCCTGTAAACCTGCTTTTGCTGTAGTCACATTAGTCAGCTGAACATTACTAAGGAAGTTTCACTACATTCATTCAGGCGCTGGGAAGGGAAATATTCCTGCTGACTCATGCTTATTGGTATTTTCCTTGCTCCACCTCCAGTCATTTTGGCTCCTCCTCTCCTCTCTTGCTGCTGGTTGCCTACTATATTTAAACAGCTGTCTTAGAGCAGAGAGAGGATTCCAGGCTTGTAGTTTGGTTGGCTCTCCTGACTGTACAATCACTTTCATAAAGATCCCACCTCTCATCAGACCTGCTGCTAAAGGTAAGAAGGCTCCAAATAAGTAAAGAGAGCTCTGTCTGGTGTACCCTAACATCAGTTTCTGAGTATCACAGGGGTGTTTTTAGAAAAGTGTTATTACATACCACAAAGTTGAATTTTTTCCACATAGTTTAATTGTGTTTGGGGGGTCACTGGCCTGACATGTAAGAGTGATGATGCAAGGAGAGAACAGCTTCTGAAACTTGTAGGGAAGTATAAGATGTAAAAGCTGTCAAGATATCTGCTTTTTTTAAAAAAGTACTAATTAATTAAATATTAAACTGGTGAAACAAGTGAGTTGATGAGGAAATTAAGCTGAAGAAAACTATTGTTGCATCTCTGTTGGAATTGTTCTTTAAAACTGAGTGTTGTGGTACCTCTTTTAATCTCCCCTAGTGTTAATACCCCAACTGCATTGCTCTTTTGAGCTCTCCCCATGTGCTGTTCAGGCCACACTTGGTGATTCTTTAGCAAAACCTCATGGCTGTTAAAGGGAGAGCTATCTGCATATGGCTGATGTAACCTGGCTTTTTATTTCTCCAAGGCTCACAGAGTGTCCTTGTCTTCCTAAATGTATCTTTGCTTTTTCATTTGCTCGCTTAAAACCTGTTTCAGGCTTACAGCCTGGAACTAGTAAGAGCCACCCTGACCGAGTTTGTGAGTTATAGTCCCTCTAGACACGAGGCTGTGTCAGGAAGGTATGCAGAGTTTGGCCCAGAGTGAGCTGGGAGCTTTTCAGCCAGAAACAATTATGTAACATCACACAGACACTGGAATGCTTTGGAAGCAGCAAGAAGCCAAGTTGTGAAACTTGCTGCATTCTCCCAAATGAGGAGAAGGAAAGGGACATTCATTTAAAGTAGGAAGCTCAAAGCAGGAGCCAAACTCAGTGTCACTAAGCTGACTAAGTGTGAGTGCCCAGCAGTCTACACTACATAAAAGGAGGGTGAGAAGAGCAGTCTTAAGTTTCTTGCTATCTCAGGCTTTTTCCTGGTGCTAACTAGTTCAGTATAGATTGGCAATGAACTTCAATGTCCTATTGCTTTCCAATGGCCTCTGCAAGAACAGGCTTTCCTCTGCTACACTGTATGAGCTGCCCAGGTTTTGAGGTATTGGAGTCTAAGACTACCAAAAAAAAAAAAAAAAAGTAATTAAAATAATTCACTTTAACATCTAATTGGCAGGAAAGGTGAATGTTTGGCTTGAAACTAAAATGCCTGAGATGCTCTGAGTTTTACCCCCAGAAGTCAAACCTTTAGCCTACAGGATGGGAATAGCTATAAACAGGTTCAGCACCTGATTCACTTTCTACTTAAAAGTAAGAATTAGTAACTATGAATTATAAAGATGGCAGCTATAGGATGTGAAAGGGACTTCTTCTATTTGTAGAGAGATAAAAGGATGGTTAATCTTGTGTTGATAGAATTTTCAGGGTCAAATCTTTAGGAAACAAATTGTGTAACACTAAAATGGTCATTAGGGGTTTTATGAACCCAGGTACTGAATAAATTCATGGTTAAAAATGGTCAGATGTGTGTACAGATCCAGTAATTTCATCAGACTAACAATTGTGCTCCTCTAGCTATTAAAGTTTGGTTTAATTGCAGAAAATGCTCCTTTTTTGTGTGTCAAAAGGTGCAGAAAGGAGGGGGAGGTGGCAGGAGGAGTTATCAGTAAGCGTGCGGCTGCTGGCTCTGTGCTTTATCAGGGTGGAGAGGGGTGGCACGGCGCAATGGCCAGGAGCCAAGGCAACCTTCCTCTAAAGTAAACAGCACTGCCAGCCTGTCTTCTCCTGGCTTGTGCCTTTTTTGTCCCCTTCAGGCTCCCCCAGAAACACACTGGCACCCAGCAGCATGACGCTGTGCTCACGTCTTGCAGACAGGCTTGCTGGCTCTGCTGCTGCCTGCAGCTGCTGCCATGTGCTCTGCTGGGCTGGTTCAGCAGCCCTTGCTTCCAGCAAAAATCCCACAGATGTGCATGCAGTTTTCCCATGCATGCTGCTGCAGGAAGCTGTGGAGCAGAAACCTGGAAGATTGCTTCCAGAGATCTTGCTTTCCTCTTTCAGGCTCCCAGTAGTTTCAGAGAAATAAGATGTGTACTCTGTGCTAGGAAAAATTAATAAGCACTTCTCTTCTTGTGTAATACAGTGATGGAGAGGGGGTTATTTGTTACAATGGAGAAGAAACTTCTGCTGACCTGCAGCTAGATACTGCAGTTTACTGGTTTGAGGGGAATACCTGACTGATCACACCAGTGTCCTGTTCCTTTCGTGTCTCTGGCAGTCCCAGCTGCAGGTGCTGAATCCTACTAATTGCAGCTCTGGAGCTTTGTGGGAAGGAATTATTTGGGGGTAAACTTACACCACAGTCTGCTGATGGTGGTGCAGGTTTTGGTTAATGTGGCAGAACCTACCCAAAGGGCTAGGGAGATCCTTGGGGCTGTGCTCCCACAGCATCCAGGGCTGTGGAGATGCCTTAAGGGGGAGTTCATCTTCTGTAGTGAATACAACTACCTTTGAGTCTCAGTTAAATTGGGAACAGAAGTTTTGTTGAGATCAAACTCTCTTCAAAGCTTGATGCTTCAAATTATTTAAACTAGAAAGCACAACTATAATGTCTTTTAAGTGGTTCATGCCCTGTCAGGCAAAATGCATGAGTCTTAGACTAATGCTTAGTTAAGTTGTAACAGGCAACCAATAAGTGTCACTAAACTGTGATCCAAAAATTTGGACAAGGCTGCTAGTTTTGAATGCATCTTATGTGATGAACCCAGTCGCCTTGGAATTGAGCTGTTGAGCCCAGCCATGGCTGTACATTGGTGTGTATGAGAACTGTCACATCCCTGCAAGCAAATGCACTCACAGCACTCCTGCTGAAGCCTGGGACTTGTGAATTGTAAATTCAGTGGTGGTTTCCTGGCTGCCCATTCAGTCACCAGCGTCCTACGCTTTGCTGGAGCTGCTGTGACACAAATGTCAGCCTTAAAGAGGGCATTACACTGGTGGGAAGACATTTGCTGCAATATCTGTGTCAAAGGCAGTGATGTGCCAGACCTTATGGAAGGGTGTAGTGCACTTGCCAAAGATCTTTCTGCACTTGGAAAGGGTGTGGAGTGCGTGCCCTACTGGACAAAGTCGTGCCATTCCATGGATTTTTGCTTAGCTTTCCGAAATGACTATAAGGTTTTTATAAAAGAAAATATTTTCTGTAGAATAACTTAAAAGCTTATGCTGAATTTCAGAAATATCACTTTTATTGTCGTAAAAATAACTTCTCTAGGTTAGTGACAGTAGAGTTGAATTCCATGGAAAACTAAAGTAATTTGATGTGGTAGGATTCCTGCAGGAATGGCAAAACCATTCTGTTCATTGCATGTTTGCATAATGATTAGATTAATTTTGTAGATTCCACTCTAATGACACCTTAGTCTCTAAGATAATTATGATGCATATTTTGTTCAAAGACTTGTTATTTATTTGTTCAGACCTAGAACTCTCCATTTTCTGGAAAATTAAGAAAGAAGTTTCCAGAAATAAACTAGCACTTCTCAAAAAACCCTCTAGTGGTAGAATTACCATTCTACCACCTATTTGAAAATGCAGCCAGGATATGCCCAGCCTTTGGGCAGAAGTCTTGAGTCAGGTTTATTTCACTTATCAGTAAATGCACAAGTTACTTTGAAAAGTGTTTGTGATAATGATACCATTTTCTACAGAGTATGGTCAGAAGTGAAGTTGTTATTAACAAGCTGCAACACTTTATTTAATGTAGTCAGAGGGCTACTAAAATTGCCAGCTGTCCTGGAGTAACTGGAATTCATGTCTGAAAAAGAAAGATAACTGTCCTATCCCCCTTTTGTGGTGCATAATCAGAGGATCATCCTTTGATTTTGGGGTCAGGAGGAGAAAAAGATAAGGAGGTCTGTCCTGAGTGTGGAAGTGTAATGTGACAGTCTGCAATGCAAGGGTAATAATACTTTACATTAGCCTGAGTTTGTGGGCTGGAGAAAATCTTGTGGGGTTTTTCTTGTTTGTTTGCTTGTGGTTTTTTGTCAACAAAAATAAAAATAATTCAAACATATTTGTTTCAGCAGGTAGATTCCAGAGCATAAATGCTTCCAGATGGGAAGATGTATCCATTAGTGACCAGACCCTCAAACAGGAGTGGGCTAAAGACACTGCCTGTTGTGATCATAGGTAAGCCTTCTGCCAGCACTGCAGTGTTGTCTTGGGCTGTTGTTGCTTTGGACTTGCTATCTTTAACTTCTGTTCCACTTCCACATGTTCTCACTCAAACCAGAAGTGTCTGACTACTTTCCCAGACAGCCAGACTTCCTATAATACTTTGAGACCTCTAAGAGTCCTGAGTAGTAAGGAACAAGATATTTTACAAATTAAAACACATACCTATTTTTAATGGTGAAATTGGTAACCTTTGGAGCATCTGAGCCTGCTTTTTCTCTGTTAGATATTTAGAAAGATTTGAAACCCTTTCAGTACAGATAGGTAACCACCTTACTGGGATTATCTGTAGTGCTTGAATTGAAGGTAGGTTTGTGTGAGTTTTTTCACCATTATGTCTGTTTAGAAAGTACTCCAGATGCTGTTATGGTTTTTTGAAAATTTTCACAGATTTCTTTTAAAACATGAGTGAGCTACACTGATGTTGTACAGATTTAATAGACTTATAAAATGCAGTTTTCTACCAGTTAAAAAGAATAGGTTATATAGTAACTGTCTTGCCTCCCTTGCAAGAGGGAGCTTGCAGTGTAAGGTGATTCTTGGAGCAAAGTAATGATGTCAGAGCCTTCCCCTCTGACCAGCCATGACCTGTGGAGCTGCTGGACCTTGCTCATCTGAGCATGTGTTTCATGCCTTGCAGAGCTGGCTTCCTTATCTGGCATCGAATTCAAAGCACCCAAAGTTAGAGCACTGCATAAATCACCCCTAATCCTTGCTCACAGCAAGTTTGACAAGGACACTACTGCCAGCAAGTTCTTGTCTGGGAATGGCTGTGTGCTGCTCAGTTGTACAAGTCTCTAGGTGGGAAGGAGGATATTTTGGTACCTCCCTAGTGCACCTGTACAGGGACCCAGGGTGGAGAAGCCATCAGAAGTGTGAAGAGCAGACATCAGAAGCAGCAGTGTGAAGAGATGCACACTGAGGAGGCTGTTGGACTGAAGCAGCCCAGCTGTTTCACTGCAGCTGGACACACTGCATGAAGGTTCCAGCTTCTTCCCCAGACCCTGCTCCAGGAGGGCTGTGTGCTGCCTCAGCTGTGCTGGCAGCCTCATGGAAGCAATTGCATTTTCAAATGTCTTGAGCCCCAGATGTTCTTGTGACCATCCATATCAAACTTAGACATGGTTCAGAATAAATCCTCTGTGTGTGGTTGCTGAGTGTTGTGCACTCAGGTGGTGAAGTTTGGCTTAAGTACCTCCTTGTACTTCCTAAAGCAAAGTAGTAACCTGAAATTTGTTATATTTTACTTTAGTATCTGTTGCTGTTGGTTTTGGCTAACTTTCCTGCAAGTGGAATATTCCAAACACTGACCTGCAGCTGCTGGTCCATGCTCAGCACAGCAGCCTTTGTCCCCAGCTGTGACATGGACTGCCCTTCACATAGCTCCCTGTTGGCTTTACAGCCATGACCTCTCTCTTTTGGGATCCTCAAGGATCAGCCTTTGCTCCAATCACCCTTGAGCACTGGCACGGTGTCACTGCTGTCACTGGTTCTCTTCCCCTCTTTGTCACTGCACTGTCATGGGTTTTGGTCACACAGCAGCAAAGCCTGGGCAGCCAGAGAGGCTGACAGTTATACAGGCACTGTAAAATATTAAACATGGAGAACAGCCATGTGCAAACTTTCCACAGGCTACTGTCACTGGGCTTTGGAGTCACATTTATCTAGTTTTTCCACTGGCTGTTGGGTGGTCAGCAAAGTTCAGCCATCCAGCAGCATGTTCAGAGTGCTGTGTTCTGAGGACTTGTCTTGGCACAGAGAGGGACTTTTTCCTTAATACATTACAGTACCACAGTAGGGCTGGTTCCCATTTGGAAGTGTCCTCAAGACCCATTAGTCAAAGCTGTATTGCCAAATATCCCTTAAAAGAGGGAATTTCTCACTGAGAAGATCTGGTTCCTCTTCACTTCAATAGTCACCATCTTTTCTGGATCTTGTGCACAGTGAACTACTCTGCACTGGTGTGAAATGTGCTTCCAGGAGAGCTGAGGTCCCTGGTCAGCCCATGATCAGCTTCTAGACCACTAATTTTAGAGAAATAACTCCATTCATCACCATGCTAGAGACTTCAAGCTTCAGGTGAGGGCAGCCTCTGACTTATGGAACCCTGTGTCTTTTCAGCAAGTTCTAAGGACCTTGCAATGCAAATAGGAGCAAGTGAGGTGAAGAGTAAAATGATTTCCCCAACTCCATCCAATAAGCCCATGCTGGAACAGGAAATCCCCTGTATCCATAGCAGTGTCATATCTTTTGAATTGGTCTGCATCTTCTCAAACAACTGCTCTATCTCCAGAAGTATAAACTCTTCTCAATTGTTTTTTCAGGGAACGGACCTTCAGGAATCTGTCTCTCATACTTGCTGTCAGGTTACACCCCTTACTTCAAAAGACACTCTCTTCATCCTAATCCTATTCTTCAGAGAAAACTGGAAGAAGCACCAGAAGTCTCTGTTTTGGACCAGGTTTGTGTAAAGATAAACAGTATGACATCCTAGTAAAGCATCCTAGGGGTGTCTCATAAGTGATTACCTTGTTTGGATTTTCAAAGTACACAGACAGAATGAGCCTTAAGCAAATTTTGCTTTGTAATCCAGATCTCCCTTGTATGAAATGCCAGCATTGCTGCTAAGATCCTCGTGGCAGCCCTTGGGCAAGAACAGGTCTGTGTGCCAGTAAATGAGCTGCCCAAGCACACCAAGGCCACTGATCAGAGATGCTGGAGTAACGAGCAGTCTGCTGCCTGGCACTACATGCACTTTGAGCATCTGGTCCTTCTCTCTCTAGGATCTGGAGTATCTCTCTGAAGGCTTGGAGGGACGATCCCACAGCCCTGTGGCTCTTCTGTTTGATACTCTGCAGCGTCCAGACACAGACTTTGGTGGGACAGCAGAATCTGTGCTCACCTGGTGGCATGAGCCTGACAGAGCCATCCCCCACCTGGTCCTTGGCAGAAATGCCCCTGGAGGTGCCTGGCACGTAAGTGAATTGGAGCCAGCTGTGGTCTGTGTGTTGTGTATAGCCAAATGTGCTGACTGGAGAGAGAAAAGCTCCTCTAAAATGCCAGTCAGCTGTGTTATATCTTATATATATATATATATATATATATATATATATATACAAGTGAAATATATATGATATATGTATATATATATACAAGTGAAATATATATGATATATGTATATATATATACAAGTGAAAGTTTAAAAGGAAAACAAGCCTTTATATTCCCCATCTCTTGTGCTTTTTGGAGAACATGGATGGTTTCATCCATGACAGAAGATCAGAGGAAATAACCAATTTCATCATCTGTGCCATATTGAAACATGGAAAAGTTGCCTTTCACTTTTTACATTCAAAAATTAAAGTAATTTTGCTCTTCTTCTTGTTCTAGTCTATAGAGGGCTCTATGGTTACCCTGAGCAGAGGGGAATGGATGGGACTCCCAGACCTCCCTTTCAAAGAATGGTTAAAGCAAAAGAGAAGGTGAGATATCCATGTGTGATCATTTGCAAACATCTGGAGATTTTTAGAGAACCTGGAATGGACTTCTTGAATGTAGTTACCCATCTGTAATTGGATTACTTTAGTGAGAGAAAGGACACCCTCCTGCACCCCAAAACCAGTCCATTCTATACTGAGTGATTCAGATAAAGTTGCAGTGCTGCTTGGAATGTGTCCTTCTCCACACCCACTGGGGAGATGAATCCGTGGCCATGAGATCTGAGTAAAGCTTGAAGGCATGGTCACCTGGCTCCTGCTGCTGCTGCCCCTGATGGCAGGCATCATCAGTGCTGCTCCTGTGCATTCTCTGAGCTGCTGCTTCTCTTGACTTTTGTCACAATTAGTCTTAAGAAGTCCAGGGGTTAAAAATGGAATGAAAGCAAGATATTAGAAGAAGGCTTAAATAACCAACTATGTTCTTGGGGTTGGGATTAATGCTAGAGAAAGGTGCCTCTGTCCAGCAGCTTCTAGACCTGTTAGCTCTGTATGTCAGGAATAACTTTGCTAAAGTCGGGGAAACTAGATCAGTCTTCTCTGGTAGTGCCAGGATAGATGGCTCTAGGATACATTCAGTGCAAGAGGGGACAAATTCCAGTCTCTTACTTAGCTGCTGCTTGACCTTTGTTTGTCCTTTATTACAGAGGCCTCAGAAACAATAGAGCCACAGCAGAGGACATTGCTCAATATTACCAACACTATGTGATGAAGAAAGGACTGCAGAAGAATTTCAGATGTGGCACTGTTGTGACCTCTGTGAGGAAAGTGAGTGCAGAGAGCATCTCCAACCATACCCAGAAAGATCTTCAGGAGGATAGTGACTCTCTCTGGAACTCAAATGAAAAAAGTGCAGAGGTCTTTCAGGTGGATGGATTTTTCAAAACTGTGGAAGGTGATAAAGAGCCCTTCTCTATCTATGCAGAGAATGTGGTCTTGGCTACGGGAACATACGACAATCCTACCTGGCTTGGGGTCAAGGGAGAAAACCTTTCCTATGTCCACCACCAGCTGTCTGCCCTAGAAGAAGCAGTGAAGAACAACAGTGTTGGCATCATGACAGATCCAGTCTTGATTGTAGGTGCTGGTCTGACAGCTGCTGATGCGATTCTCTTTGCTCACCATTGCAACATTCCAGTAATCCACGTTTTTCGGAGACGAGTCACTGATCCAGGCCTTATTTTTAACCAGCTCCCCAAAACAATGTACCCTGAATACCACAAAGTCCATCAGATGATGAAAGAACAGACAGCTGCCTGTGCTGGGCCCTATGAGCACTACATCAGCCTCCCTGAGCATCACGTGCTCTCCTTTGGCAAGGACAGGAAATGCATCTTTCAAGACAAGAATGGCTGTCAGAAAGCTTATAAAATTTCCATGGCTCTTGTTCTAACTGGCTCAAACCCCAACCTCTCCTTTCTGCCAAATGATGGCATTGACTTGGCATTGGACAGTGACCAGCCAGTCAATCCAAAGAGGAATCCCATAGATGTTGATCCATTCACCTATGAATGCACTCAGGAGAAAGGGCTCTATGCTCTGGGACCTCTAGCAGGAGATAACTTTGTACGCTTTGTGCAGGGAGGGGCTCTGGCTGTTGCAAGCTCTCTGTTAAAGAAAGCCAACAAAAATCCACCCTAACAAAAAACCCTATCCCTGTACTACCTGTAGTAGGATGGGTTAGTGCTTTTTCCATCAAATCATCTGATTTGTATATCCTCAAATCTAAAGGCCATTCCTGGTATTCTTCAAGGTTATATGGAGAGATAGTAAGTTCTTGCTGAGTTATTTGAGAAGATTAGGTAACCAAATACAGGGTGGGTTCCACACACTGCAGTATCTTCAGTGCCTGGGAATTCAGCTCCTTTTCTGCATAGCTGTGCATAATTACTGGGACTGAAGCTTGTGCCTGGAAAAACAAGGGGCAAGGAATTGCTCTTCTATCTAAAACCCTCCAGGTGACTGAAAATTGGATTGAGGAATCAATGTTAATTATTTTCAGATAGCAGGCCCACAACACTGTCTGATGGTGTCTTACAGTGTTTTGTCATGAAACAAAGTAAACTGACCTGGTTTTATTTACTCCTGTGGTTTGGCTGTATGTTCTTGTTAGGCCAGAAATCACTGCCAGGTGCTGCAGGTACTTCTTTGGCACATGGAAGGATACTCTGCAAGTAAGAACTGACATACAAACATTCAAAACTGTATTGTCTCACTGACACCAGCACAAGTAATATATGACTCTTTTAAAAAATCAAGAGATTCCTGTGATTTTAAAAAATCAAGAAAACTGTATTGTCTCACTGACACCAGCACAAGTAATATATGACTCTTTTAAAAAATCAAGAGATTCCTGTGATGGGTTCTTCTCCTTCCTGAGAAGAAATGGTACTGATTTGCAAATACTTGGTCTGCCATCTTGCAGCTTCCTACTCTCTAAATCCTAAACCTGTGATAGCCAAACTCTTGGCAGCTGCTGTAGAGACAAGCAGAACTAAAGGGGAGCTACAGGTCCATCTTGGAACTGCCCACGTACTGTATGGGGCTTCTGCTGCACAGAGGATTCTGGAAAGGTGCAATATGTTATATACTGGGTGAATTACCAATGTATTTTTTAAAATAATATTATTTGTATAAGAGGGAAAATGGCACAGTCACTTTTTGGTAGCTTTATGTTATATATATATATATATTTATATATATGAACTTTTTATACTGTTTTTTTAAAAGATTTTTATTGGCAGAATATTTTGTTACAGTCTTTCAGTCTTCTGAATGAGCTGGGGTAGATGGCAGTGATGCCTTATGTTGTAAGCAGCATTCTCAACAGATCTACAGGGGCTTTCATACCTCTCACAGGAAAAAATTCAGTCATAGCTAATTTAATTTGGTGTAAATACAGACTCTGCTCCCTGTGCTGCACTGAAACTCACTGATGTCAAAAGGCCCTGAAAAATTGAGTGGGACAAATGAATTGGCCTGGAGTTGAGATGTGGGAGGGGCTTGTCTGTGAAGTTACTGTATCACACTTGAATCATTTTTCTTACTGACTACTCTTGTATGAAACTTTCCAATAAAGTGATTTCAGATGTACCTTGTGCTTGTTTTAACTCTGAATCTCTGACCCAGAAAAGACCTAATGAACTGTTCATCACCATCATCTTCCTGGTGAGGGCATGGTTTGTGCCTGCTAAATCCTTCATCCCTCTGTTCCCTAGGAGGACCCTACTGTGAATTTTCTCTCTATGTATCTTTGTCTCTCCAGTAGGATGAAGAACCCTTGTGAAGTGCCATGCCTGTCTCTTGTGAGGCTAAGAGAGTGCCAAACCAGGTTATTTGCCAAGCTTATTCTTGCCTGGGGGATCTTAAATCTCTTTCCTGTTCACCTGCTCTCTCCTCCTGTCTGCAAAATAACCCCAGATCACAGCCTAGACCAGTAAGTAAGTTAAGACAGTTTAGATCAGAGGGGACATTTGAAGGCCTCTGGTCCAACCCCACTAAAGTTAGAAGTTGCTCAGTTAGACCTGACTGCTCAGTGCCCTGTTGAGGAAAGCTTTGACTATTTCCAGGACAGAGATGGCACTATCAACATTTGATTGCCCCATTCCACATGTTTCCACCTTTGTTGTCGAGAACTGTAGAGTATTTTCTTAACTAGCTGAATTGTCCCTATTGCAGTTTATCTATTGCTTCTAGGTTTGGTGGTTTTGGCTTGTTTTCACTGCACAGCTCTGAGAGGAGTCTGGTTCAATGTGTTAAAATATCAATACTCACTCTTCTCTGCAGGCTGAGATTGAGGTGCCCTCAGTATTTTGTGAACACAGAAGAGTAGAGGGAGTGAGTTTCCTGGTCTGTGTCCTTGCTCACTGGCCAGAGGGGTGGCAATGCCCCCAGGGCACTCTTTGGCAGCATTACTCCACCCGAGCTGGTACTTTCCCCTGATTCTGTTATCCTGGCAATGTGGGCATTCCAAAGGAGGGATAACATGGTTCTGTGATCTTCTGCAGCTAACCTTTGCTAAAAAAAGTTCAGTGATCAATGCTCACCTCTCTGAAAATGCTGGTTTTGGCTACATCTTCGTGTCTCAAAAGCAAATGAGGAGGAGAACAAAAGCCAAAGAGCATTTTAAAAGAACAAGGGGCACTGGCGTGTGCTGGGAATAAGGTCACAAGATTGGTGTCAAGTGAAACGCTGCCCTTCCCATCACCGAGATCAAAGTCACCGTGTTCATGCTGATCGTTCCTGCATCCCATGTTGTACTATGCTGAACTAATTTGCCCTGCATGGGAGAGCTTCTAACTGGGTCAGCAGCCTGAGCCTCGGTCAGGGGAGCTGGTGTGTCTGCTTGAAATAACCTCCTCTCCTGCCCAAGAGGGAAGAGCTAATTGCCTACCCCGTGCAGGACCGGAAAGGGAAGTGTTTTTCCACAACTGAGGCTTAGAAAATATCCCACATTCTGCCCCCGAGGGATGTCAAAGTAGAGGATCTCAATAGCAGAATTGGTGGTTTAGTCATCAGCTGCAGGTCCTCAGGGCAAGGCTGTGTGCTTCTAATCCAAGTTCTCATTCAGTTCTCTGTATCCAGGGAGGCAACTATGAATTATTGTTCCAAAACAATCAGCTGTGAGAGTCAACAGATACCAGCTTTGTTATGAGTGCAATTCACCCAAGCATTGTAACCTTGACCTGCAGCATGTGACAGGGCCAGGAATAAAACCAGCCTCCTCCTGGGCCCTCTGCACAGCCACGCTCTGCCTGCCATGGTGACGCAGCTCCGTCAGGTGACACCGTAAATGCTTCACCCCCATCTGCACTGCTGCTGCTCAGGCCAGCCCAGAGCTTGCCCTGCTGAGCCAGCTGGGTGTTTAACATCTCAGACCACTCTGCCTCTGTCCTGTCCCCTGCCAGTCACCCAGTGTCCCCTCCCTGCTGCCCACTGGGAAACTCCCCCAGCCACAGTGACCAGAGCAGGTCCATCAGGGCAGCCTCAAGCAACTCCCTGCTCAGCTGAATTTGGATAGAGTGGATTGGTTTTTTCACACAGAGCTCTGGCTGTAGCTAAGAAGTGATGCTCACCCCGCCACAACAAGGGCTCAATGTCAGGGACTCATTTTCTCTTCTTCAGGGCTCCTCAGCCTCCTTTGGTCCCCAGTCGCATCCTTGCAGAACAAGCTCCTGAGACCTGCTGGTACTTGCCAGGAACAATGGAAAATTATGCCTTCAGAACCCAAATGCAGATTTGAAGTTTACCAAGAAGACAAAAACCAGAATTGTGGTTTTCTGATTTTATTGTGTTTGTGAGTCCTTGAGGTCATGGATGATGTCTTTTAAACTCACCTGTGGGTGTGGCAGAACTGAGTGTACAAGTTTGAACATAGGTATATTTATTATGCAATTTAAATACAAACTTACTGCTTCTGCTTTTTGCTTTGGTGAAGATCTTGTGAGATGTCAGAGCATGTTCGTTGAGAGCTTTTGCTTCCCAAATGAAGGGAAGGGTGGCCTCTGTTTAAAAGGAGCCACCTTTTATGTATCACCTGAATTGAAATAATTTCAGTAAAATAGTCTTGGGAGCTCCTTTGATTGTTCAGCCTTCACTTTTTTGGCAGCACTTCTGTCTTTGAGCACAGGATTAAATCTAGCCACATCTTGGCCAGACCACTCTGTTTAAAAGGTCTACAGAGCGTTATGATACATTGCAAGTCCAGTGATTGCCCAAGTCTTAGCTTTATAAGGGCCCTTAGGGAGCTGTCAGGCTGTTGCAGATGTAGTGGTTTAAATTAACCTGCTTTATTTGTGAAATAGATATTTGTGGACAGGCCAGCAGCCAGCACATCACTGCTGACTGACAGCTCCTGGGGTCAGGCTAAGCTGCTTGCAACTGGGGACACTTGGGGAGTGGATGGTGTGGGAGAGTCTTCCAGCAGAAGAGGTTTCAAGGTGGAACAAATCCTGGAGGCTCCAGGGAAAAATATCTGACTTCCAGGGCTCTTATACAAGCCATGAAGGTGGAAGAAAGCTCCTGGCTAGAGAGCAGCTAAGTGGGGAGGAAGAAAAAAGAGCACAAATTTTGTTGCTATTGTTGGCTGGCTCCTGCCTTCTGCCAGAGCCTGGAAAGCTGCACAGATCCTCTGTCCAGGAAGAGTTTCCTTTGACATTCCTGGGGACAAGCCCTTAGGGCCAGGACAAAACCTGGGCTGTTTGATGTGCAGCTCAGAGAGATTCTGAGAGATTCTGCTCTGGCATGAGAAGGAAAACACCTTACAGGTGTTCTGCCTCTGTATGAATGTGCCCTTCTGCTCCATATGGGCACCCAAGTTACACAGCTTGGCTTAGGAAGAAGGACGTACCAGTATATTGATTTACATGAGCAGAGCAGGCAGCCCTCATGAAATTTTTGCAAAGAAAGCAGAATGGGTTTTGTTTTCCAGGCCAATTTTTTCTGGTTGCATTCATTTCTTGGAAGCACTGTCAACAGTTCTGCTTTGTTTTACGTCTACACTGCAGCAAGCTGGAGACAAGGAAAGGAAGGGAATCCTGAGCCGGGCAGCAGCCATGCACGGGCAGCGTGGCCCTGCTCCACAATCAGCATCCCTGCCAGCTGGGAAAACTGCTCTGGAAGGTGACAGGGCTATTTACTTAAGATATTTACCTCACAGGTGAATTCCCATATCTCAGTCTCACTGGAAGTGAAGGGGCTGGGAAAATAAGGGCAGGAGCCTCCTTTAGGGATGGGGAGGCAGCTGCAGGGGGCTGTGGTTTGTGCCAGGGGTGCTGGAGCACAGCCCAGCTCTCTCCAGGGTACAGCAGGGCTGGCACAGCTTTAGAGCAGGGCCAGCCCAGGGGGGCTCTGCTCAATGGGAGAGCAGAGCAGGCATGGAAAGTTACTGCTGATGACGAAGTGCGGATTTGGGGATTTTGTACTGGGTAAGTTTCCAAATCTGAGTTGTGCTTTTGTAACCCACTAAAGCTTTTGCCAGAGAGGCAAACTTTAACCAGAGGACAAGCAAAGGGCAGGATGGAATCATTCCTGTAATGGCAAATAAATAGAAAATCAGGATAGCTGTGTTTTTTTTATGAGACCACAGGCAGTTTTAGATCTAAAACATTCATTCTTTTCGAGAGCTAGCCCAGTGGAGCAAGCCTCATTTGCAACTTGGCATTAATACTCGAGTTATCCAGCATTACGGTAACTCGGAGTCAGCAGAGGTCTCAGAGGCACAGAGAGCTTTCAAAGCTAATAAACCAACCAATAGATCTTTCTACTGAAAAAGCCAGGGAATTTCTATGCCAGAAAAAAAAATCTTCGGTATTTTCCTGGGGTAATAAATAGACTTTTCATCTTAAACATTAAGGTCTAGCAAAACCAAGCAAATGACAAAGTGGTGGGATGCCGAGTGCAGATGCCCCCGTGGCTGCAGTGCTCTGGAAGCACCCTGGTCCATGCCAGGTTCATCCCATCCCTCATCCAGGCATCCTGCTTGGGGACCAGTGGGGACACAGAGCCTGCCAGGCCTTGTCCAGCTGGGAGGAACAGGAACACACACAATGTGTGATGAACATTGTGACACAGAGAGGGATGGGATCTTTGTCTTCCCAAGCTGCAGTGGTAGCTGAAAAAAAAGATGGACGAATCAAGTTACACAAAGTTAACACAGCAGTGTTGTTTCTAAGCAAATCTGAATTGGTGGAAAGTTTATGCCATGTGAATCCCTCATGCTGTGCAGCTGAAGTTTTTTTTTTTCTTTTTCTTCTCTAATCTGGTTGCTGGGATGCCAGGGGTGGATTTACTGTGTTATCAAACCACAGCCTGGGAAAAGAAGCAGTTCTGGCAGATGCTGATGTGTCATGGCTTAGGGCTGGAGGGATTTCACAGCTGATGCTGCTGCACAGCTCTGAGGGTGGGACATGCTGTGGGCTCACTCCCACGAGGACTGGGAGACCTCACAGGGCATGTGTGGGTGCCTGCCTGGGACTGGCACAGTGCAGATGGGAGAGGTTTGGCAGGGTCTGACTCTGCAAGTAGAAAATCCAAGGAAAGGGAAACTGGATATATGGAGTATCCACTCCTCAGCAGTTTTCCTGGTTGGGAAGGATGGCATCAGCATAGCCAGGAAGGCAGAGCCAGTCCTGGGCACTGTGATGAGAGAATGGTTTCAAGCTCAGATGTTGCAATTGAAGTTTTCCCTGAGCCCTTTCCAGCACCTGTTTGCCAAACTCCCCTTGAAGTTGCTGGAGCAGCTTTCCTGTAAATGCTGCTCTGGTCACAGAATCTCTACCCAGGAAATTAGGGTGATAATGAACAGTAAGACACATGAGCAGTGAGAGGGAAGGGTGGCATTTCATGTGAATGAATTACAGGTTATGGACACTGCCTGAAGTACCCTACTTCAAAAACATCCTTCATGGCCCATATTGCACCTTCATGAAACTTGAGCAAGAGATTTCTCAGGAGGGTGAATAACTGGCATAATTTTTGCTGGCTGGAGTATAACTGGGATGGCTTGAGGCAGCATGTTAAAGCATGCAGCATGCAAGCTCTACCATATATTGACCTGATCAAACACATAATAATAAGAAGGTTTTCACCTCTGAAAAGAAAATCTTTTAAATCCTTCTTCTGTTTTACTTGGAGTGGAAAGCAAGACCTTTGGAAAAGTTTCACTAAAAGCAGAGGCAGAAAGCTGCATTTGATCAGGGACTTACAGCAGAGCCTCAGACATTGCAGTGAACACTGTAACCTTTGGCATCTTATGGTGGATTTCTGGTCACCTTTTGGGCCAATGCTCCATCTCAAGGCTGGGAGAAATTTCAGAATTGTGTTACACCAGAACTGGTTTCTTCCTCTGCATAATTCTAGGTTTGGTGAACAGATGTTTATAAGAAACAAAAGAGGTTCCCAGACCATGGTGTGGAGCTCTGCAGCAACCACTTGTACAGATTTAGAGTGAAGATGCCTGTCATCTCAGGTTGATATAAGTTCTCATTCCTGAAAATCTGAATATTAATTTAAATATTTTTCAGGGAGCTGGAGAAGCAAGAGTCTGAGAAAAAGATTGAGTTATATAAACAAATATCATCTGTCTGATGTAACACTCCAAATACCTCATCCACTGAGTAATCTGGATATGACATAACAGGGGACCTGGATGAGAGCAGGCCAAGTGAATTGTTCTCATCCGGAAACAAAGGAAAAGAAATCAAAGGGAGGTAGAATTACCCATTCCCAGGCTTCCCTGTGACTTTCCTTGTGCTCTGTTACGTCCATTTCCACCAAAAATTTCCTCTTCCTTTAAACAATGTAGTGGATATCCCTCTGTCCCACTGGGAAAAGGCTCATGGCAGAGGAATTGATGCAGCTCTGCTGGAGCAGATCCCCATTTGCAAGTGAAGCATATGACACTTTCCCAGTGTTAGGTCAGGAAAACTGTGGGAATTTAAAAGCAATCCCACAGCTAAAACAATAAAGTCTGGCTCTGGTCAAATATCATCACAGATGAACCACCTTTGCCCCTTCCCTCACGTGAGTGGTTCCAACAGCCTTTGAGTGCTGCACTGAGAAGGGAAGCAGAAATGCACAGGATAAAAGTGTTCATTCTCTTAGGGGCTGAATGTCTGATCCCCACACTCTCAGTGAGCCTGGAAGGTCCCCATGGCCCCTGCTTGGTGAAAGAACTAATGCTAAGCATTTTCAATACAGAAATATAATTTTCATATTCCTCTGATTCCCTGATACTCAGATTTGTCAGGATGATACTTTACTGATTATCTCCTGGTTTGAAGTTTATTTCACATAGGGAAGGCTCAGCCCGTTTGTATCATGACTTGAAACTCACCTGGATGAGTTGGGTTTTTTCTTTACTGACAACTCTTACAATAACAAATAACAGTATTCTCAATAAACAGTCCACCCTAGGAAACCTGACTCAGAGCCAAGACTGACTTAGAAATCCTTGCAGTGGCCACAGGTAGGCACCCAAACGAGGATTCAGTGTGTCCTAGGGATGGGCAGTGCCTGGTCTAGCAAACAGGGCTGCCCAGAACAGGGAACTGAAGGAAAATGCAACAGGGCAGCAAAGATGTAAGAGGCCAAAAGATGACAAGCCTGAAGAAAATTAACTATTTGAGGAGACTTCCTTGGATTTGAGCTGGAGCATCTGAGCAGCCCTGCAGCTGCTGAAGGCTCTTTGCAGGCTGCTTCCATGCACAGCTCTGCTGCTGCTGAGGCAGAAACCAGCTGGACATGGACTGCATTTTTCATGCTCTCCTTTGGATGAGAAATGCAGCACACACATGGAGGTGGAGGAGTGATATTATTGCAGGGAGCTGGGAAATTATGTTGCTTTTAATTAAAGGTGGACATTTTCTAGGGATGTTTAGCTGCCCTCCAGCAATGCCTTATGGCCCTTGGATGAAGCTGATCCCTGCTGTGTTGTATCTGCTGGGAGGGGCAGATATTTTGGGAAGTACCTGCTGGAAGGGCAGTGCTTCACTGACATGCAAAGGTGGTGGCTTCAAAGAGGCCTTTGTGGAAGGCAGAGGTGCCTTTATCTTCTCTCTGTTTTCAGCTGTTGCAAGCCCTAGTTACACCAAGACCCCCTCAGTGCAGGGCACAGATGACATCCTTGTGCTGGGTTAGGAAGCACAGGATGGTGTTTATGGCATTCTGCTTGCCCAGGGTGGGACTGCTGAGCCCCAGCCCCTGGCCAGCTCACCTCCTTACCTGACAGCAAATGGAAAGTGCCCTTTACAGGCACCAGTGCGAGCTGGTGCTTGTATTTCAGTGAATATTAAAGGCAATCACTGTTTATTTGTGTAAGGAACAGCCCCAAATGCAGCCTCCTGGCAGTACCTAATCCACTGTCAGAGCTGGGCTCTGCCCATTCTTCTGAGCATTTTGTGGTTGATACTGGGCAAGGCTGTCACCCAAGCACATGATGTTGGGAGGGCTGTTTGTGATGTTGGCATGTGAATCACCACAAGACTGGGCATGGACAGCCTGCAGTTCAGGAGGAGGATGGATACATGATAGCATTATGTTGTCAAAAACCCATCCCCAGAAGTGTTTGAGAAAACCTCCCTTGGCAGTGCACTCAGAAACATATGGGACTATTCTGTTAGCCAAAGCTTTGGTATTTTGCCTTAAAAATGGAGCATCCAATGCTTTTTTGCAGCCTGCCAGGGAAGATGAGCACTGGTGTCTGCTTTGTGGGGTGTAGGAGGCAGCTCTGCTGTGATTGCCAGCACAGACCTTGCCAGCACAACAGCATATGTTCTAAAACAGGACTGAGGAAGGGGATGGGTCAATAACCCAGCAACACCCATATAGCCATTTTACAAAACTACAGAATCACCACAAAATCACTGAATGCCTTGGATTGGAAGGGATTTTAAAGATCCTCTAGCTTCAAAGCCCATCCTTGGGCAACACCTTCCATTGGAGCAGTTTACTCCAAGTCCCATCAAACCTGGCCTTAAACACTTCCAGAGATGAGATATCCCCAGCTTCTCTGGACAACCAGTGCCAGGCCTCACCACCCTCACAGGGGAGAGTTTCTCCCTAGTGTCCAATCTGACCCTTCCCTCTGTCACTTTGAAGCCATTTCCTCTCATCTTGTCACTCCAGGCCCTTGTCCAAAGTTCTTCTCCACCTCTCTTATCTCAGACCCTCTTTAGGAACTGGAAGGGGCTCTAAGGTCTCCCTGCAGCCTTCCCTTCTCCAGGCTGTACAACCCCAGCTCTCTCAGTCTGTCTCCATGGCAGAGGTGCTCCAGCCTCTGATCATGTTGTCTCCTCTGCAGCAGCTCCACATCCTTCTTAGGGACTGAGGGCCCCAGCTGGCTGCCTGGAGGGACTTTGCAACCAAATGTCTCCAGCACCTATTGATAATTTTTCTCCCCAAGCCCTGAATTTCCTAGCAACGAGATTAGTCCAGCAATACACAGGGAGTGCATTGTTGGCCAGCCCAGCTGGCCTCGCCCAGGGGCCCCACAGGTGCCTGGCTGTTTTCACCAGTCTTTGTGGCCTCTCCCAGTCCCACTCGACCTCCCCAAGCCAACAGTCCTCCAGCCTGCTGGTTCTTTGGGACCAAACACACCTGCTCCTCTCAGGAGGGGTTGTTGGGAGACTTGTCTCTCTGCTGCAATCAAAATTTTTATGTCCTTGATGTTTACAATGGGCCATTAAGGTGTGCCCTGAAATGCTATAAAACAAACAGCTCTGGTTTGTTTTTTTTTTTTTTTTTACAGGTTTGGTACAAACAGCTGGGAATGCTCCACAGCCATAAAGGATATCTTGCAGGCCAGGAGCACTGATCTGGTGGTCTGCCTGCTGGAATGGTTTTCAAATATAGAACAGGCTCCTGGAATCACTCGCCATAATCCTGGAGGCAAAAGTGAAGCAGTAAATCTGCAGTAAATCAGTGACTCAGAGTGTGCACCTGGCAGAGAAATCTTCAGAAACATTACTGGAAGGAGACAGATTTATCCTGGATGCAGCAGGTGAGGTGCCTGGTGGGAATCCCTCTAAAATTGCTCAGAACAAAAGGGGAACCCAAATGAGGAGCCAAAACAACCAATGGATGCAACCCTTAAACATTGTTTTCTCTGCCACAAAGAAAACCACAGAGAGATTCAGATAGTTCATCTCACTGCAATTTAGGTTTCTCTATTTCTGAAGCCCTGGAAGCAAGCTGCTATTTAATAGAACCACTCCTCACAGATCTGAAGTGACCCCTGAAGAAACCTGCTGGCAGATGTCCCAGCAGGGAATCTTGTGTCCTGGTGCCAGGCATCCTGCCCGGTGCCCACACTGCCTGCTCTCTGTCGGGAGAAATGGGCTTCTACCACCCATTCTTCTTCCTCAGCTGGTTCTGAGGGACCCCATGAAGAAATCTCTCCTTTTGAAACGGAGCTTTCTGCAGTGAACTCAGACAATGTGGGTGACCTAGGAGTCCTTTGCACTTACAAGTTTAGCAGAGTTTCATTTAATATCCCTATTTCTGACATTTTCATGGGGAAAAGTTATAAATAGTTGGCTTCGTGTTTCTACTAAATGTCTCATACAGTACAATCTCCTACAAAAATGGATGGTTTATTAAGTACATCTGAATTGGTAAAAGATCTGATAGCTCTTGTATCACTTAAATTTGAGATTTGCTTTGGACCTTTTTCCTGTGGTCTGCCAGAAGTTGCAAAGTTGAAGCTACCTGGAGTTTAATTGCCACACTGTGTCTTGCCATCTGAAATCACTAAGTAGCAGACAGAGGAAGGGTAAACCCCTCCAGATATCTCTCAGTTGTGCTGTAAGAGGGTTTTCTCTGCAAATCTGTGCCTGGGAGCCCTGAGAAGCTGCTGTTCTCTGCTGGGCTGAGGGCTTGGCACGTTGGGCTGGCAGCAGGGGCAGCCAGCCCAGGCTTTGCCAGCGATGCTCAGGGCATTTGCACAGAAATGGAGATGGTCTCTATCAGCATAACTTGGACGTGGTGTTATGTAATTATCTGGCCATGGACTGTACAGACATGTTTTCAGGGAAGGGATTTAGCTGTCATGTGAATCCCAGAACACTGATCTGGGCTTGCACAGGGTGGTAAAGCTGTTGGGACAGGTTTTGCTAGGAAAAAAGTTTCATGTTTCTGAAGGTGTGTTCAAACCCCAACTAAAAGAATAAAACCTGTGTGTGGGTGATTCGAGATGAAGCTGGAAGTGGGAAGGTCAAAGCTGGGATTTTGCATTTTGGTGAAAAGATGACAGGTGGGATGGGGAGAACCAGTGGGTTCTCAGGGATGTTGGGATATCGCACAGAGGCTTTGTGCAAGCAGGGCAGCACTGAGACAGGGGTAGCAAGCTAGTTAAAAATATGATTTTCAGGGGGCCTGAAATTATTCATAAACTTGCACCAATTCTGTGAATAGCTATGGATTTGTAAACTTCCAAAGAGAGAGGGGAAGACACCTAAAAAAAAAGAAAAAAAAAAGAAAAAAGGTGATGCATTAATTAAGATCTCTTTAAAGAAATACTTAAAGAACATTATGCTGCAAGAACTGGTTGGAAACAGGATTGCAACCCTCCCTGAGGTGACCCTGTGTCCATCCCACAGCAGCACAGCTCCCTCTCCTGACTGCAGAGCTCAGCATCCCCAAGATGAGGGATTTTGTTCTCACTGAGAACAGGTTCATTTCTGCAGTGTAAATGTCCTTTAAAGCATTAAAAGGTCCATCCCTGCCTGTGGGGATGTGCTAGATACAGACATCTTAAATCTGTAATTACTGCAGGTCCTCTGTTGAAGTATGGCCCAGTGGGACCTTCCCTATCTCCAACTGTCTTCTCCAATTCTCATTTAAAGAAAATGTCTCTTTTCCAGAGTGAGGGCTGCTGCCTAAGGAGGGGATGGTGGTAGGAGCATCTGCTGGCAGCACCTCGGTGTGATGAGTTTCTGATCTTGGCCGCAGCATGTGGCTGGGCTCAGCTGGGTGCCTGCCCTCCCTGCTGCCATCCCGTGTCCCCGGGCTCTGCAGGGACACCAGCAGTGCAGGTACCACACAAACACACTGTGCCCAAAGTGCTGATACACCCACGTGTCAGTCTGCAATGCTCCGACCTTTTGTCCCCATGAGATTGTTCTGACATCTTGATTGTCCACCTTCCTCAACTGTCAACACCTCAGATTACCCTCAGATATTTCTGCTTGTACAAGGGCTTGACAAGCCCTGGCTGTGTTGCCCAAGCAGCTTTAATTCACCAGCTTGTCTATGGATAGCTTTGACCAGGAGTGTGCCCTTTGAAAACAAGGTTGGTTTCTCACACTGCAAAAACTGTGTGCTCAGCTCCATCCCCATGAGCAGCAGTCAGGTAGGAGGCTGGGTCTGTGCCAGACTTTGAGAAGGTCACAGAGCTGACAGAGGAATAGAAAGGTGGGCACTAAGTAGATGAAGACACAGCTGTCCCATGCTCGTCAGCCGTGCTGCGTTCCCTCACTGCCATGGGAGCCGTGTGTGTCAGAGCCCAGAAAACACCCAGAGCTGCCCAGACTGGGCAGGCCACGGGAGCTGTCCCAGGCAGGGGCCATGGGCTGCTGGGGAGCTCCAGCTCAGAGACAAAGCCCCACATGTTGCAGACAGCTGAGACTCATGTCAGAGCCTCACAGTGACCCTCCTGCTGGGATCCCATTCTCCAGAGCACTGCTGGTACTGACACCATGGGAACCTTTTATTGCTGTGAGGGGATAAGCCACCAAAAAACGCACACTGCTGTAGCCCAGAGCCTCCCTGCAGCCTCAGCATCAGGCACTAGATGTCCTTGCATGCCGTGCTGTGGATGTGCAGCCTCTGGTGCTGCACAGGCTGCTGGTGGGACATTTCCATCAGGGTGACAACCACTGGATGAAGGTGCCTTTTTCCAGCTCTGGCTTTGTGAGACAGAAGGGAAGTTACAGAGAAAAGGCGTTTGCTTCACTGCCCATCTTCGTGCTCCCCTGGGAATGCTGGATCAGGGGCTGCCTTGCTTTTGGACATCATTTTCCATGACATCCCAGTAAGCTCACATCCATAAGCATCCCAGCACCTGCAGCTCAAAGTCACTTCTTGGTGATCCCATTAAATTATTTCAAGAGCAGCTCTTTGTTGTGGGAAATCGATATCTGCCTTGAGGGCCTGTTGGTGTCTCAGTGAAACCCATTAAATTATATGAGTTTGATCCCAAAGTGGCAAACACAGCAGCATTTTAAAATAGCTCCACAGCCAGGAAATCCAATAACATGCTCGTGAAGTGATTTTGTGTGTGTGTGTGTTTGTGTGTCCAGAAGTGAGTCTCCCAAACTCTTGGTGAATAATTGCAGGAGCAGTGTAAGTATAAATAATTTCCCCAGGTCTGTCACTTTGAGGACAGCAAATAAGGACAAATAAAATGCTGGAGGAAACATGTATGTGCCTGGTGCTTGGGCAGTAAGGAGCAGCATTGACTGTGCTGCTAAACTGATGGTCTGCCCCTGAAAGATCCTCACTCACTGCTGGAGCTGCACTGAGTGTCCTTTGGAGAGCCCCTGGCAGATCTGTGTCCCTGGCTGTCACTGTGTTTGTCCTGAGTGCCATTCACCACTCTGCATGTGGCAGTGATCCCATGCCCTGGGGATCCCATCCAGGCCCACAGCCACCAGCAAACCCCGGAGCCACGGGGAACTTCTGGTGCTGCGTGTCCCCTGAGGGCACATCACAGCAGCCAGCGGCTGTCCAGCAGTCCCCAGTGCCAGCAGAGCCTCCCACATCCCAGCCTTCCTCCAGCCACCCCCAGGGCAGCTCAGGGGGTCCCACTCTCAGCTCCAGTGGGGCACTGCCTTGTGTGAGCAAGCCTGGCTGGTGGGTTCAGTCCCTCTGGGCACGGGTTTTGGGCCAAAATCGCTCCTGTCCTGCGGTTTCAGCATCACTTCGAGGACAGAGAGCAATGCCTCAGGCAAAGGAATCCTCAAAGGGCAAGCTCTGTGCCCTTCTGAACCACCTCCAGGTGTTCACAGCTTTAGCCACAGGCTAAACATGTGACGAATAAGAAATGTTTGTATTTTACCTCTCTGAACTGTCCATCCCCTGAGGCAGCTCTTGGCCAGTGTCCTGCCCGTGCCCTGGCTGTCCCCTCCCTGTGCCTTTCCCTGTGCCCGGGCTTTGTCACCGTGCCCGTACTGGGAACCCCAGAGGGAGTCCTGCTTTCTTTGAAAGCTGTCAGATTCTACTTACTGAGCACTAATTAACTGTATTTATTGTCAGAAATAAACTGGGGAGATCTTCTTTCCTCCCACAAGTGCAGTCAGAGATGATATCTGCCGAGCAAAGGAGGAAATTACTTTAGAAATTAATTACAAAGGGTATAAGCAATGGGAAATGTGCCAGTCCCTCCCTCCCCACTCTTGTTATGAAGAAGCTTGATAGCTCTGATCTCAACACATTCTCAGACACATTTTGACTATTAAGACAGTGCGAATAATTAGTTTTATGTTGTAATTGGGGAGGTCAGTTATGAAGAGGCAATATTTTATTTAGGTGCAATAAATTAAACTTTTTTAATTGGTGGTCATGCTCACACACAAGCTTAGGAGATCTGAAAGTCTGTAATTCTCCATTTCCATATTTTTCATACTGTTATATATGACCTGAAATGAGGTATACTGGGCACAAGAAATTAAAGGTAATTTTGAAAGGTCATCAGAAGTGGATTAGCTTGTTCCAGGGTCCTTAATAGTTCTGACATCAGTTGCATATTGAAGGTAAAAATATTTTGGTCTGCTTTACCTGAACACCATTATAAGTAATAAACATGCAAGAAAAACGTTGCTGTAGCTCTTCCCTACAAATCCACAATCACAAGGTCTATTGAGTCAGTGACCTTTAATCAAGGTATGTTAATTTGGGTGTTAAATGTTCATTTCCTCAATTACCAAAACAACAGAGCTAGGTAAGGTCCCTTAATAGCCAACACCAAAACAAAATCAAGCACCACCCTCTGAATTTATTTAGCAGCCATCAGCAAAAGGATTTGACCCACTGTTTGCCTACAGTCCTGCACCTCAGAATAACTAAAAGGCAATATTCTTCGGGTTTTGAGGTTTCCACTGAATGGTGGCAGGATCCCTGGGAGCTGAAGGACATATCTAGAGCTGATGTGGATGCCCCAGCCCAGGTGTCCTGAACTTTACAGGCTGCCCAGGCCAGGCAGGAGCTGTGCTGCTCCTGAGAGGTTTGGAGAAGCCCCACAGCTCCCAGGCCCTCTCCAGGATGAGCCTGTGTATGTCTTGGAAGGTGAGTCTCCTATGAATTAGAGATTTGATCTATATTTTATTTTAAAAGTTAGTTTTTTCTTACAGTGACAAATCCTCCTTTCTCTGGAAAACCGTCTCAGAGCTCTGGGGGAGTCTGGACCTCTGAGAGCTGTGACATCTTAATGCTGTATAAGTTTTATTTAATGGTGAGGTTAGTCCCTATAATTCCCCTTCACCAGGTTTCCTGCATTTTTGTGCCTTTAGGATGATGACCACCAACAACCAGAACCCAAATTGCACCTGGTCTCTGTTTGCAGCAATTGGGTGCATTGGGTGGGCTGAGTAATTCCTCAAGACAGCTCAGGCTCTCTCCTTGTGTGGACCTGCCTGCTCCTGCCTTGGCTGCAGTGCTGCTTCTGGAGCAGGAGGGGTCTTTGGATGCAGGAGTCCCTGAAAGGAGAAGTTTCTGTCTCCTTAGGGTAACTAAGGTTGAAAGACACGCTGGAGATATTCAAAGTGCCAATCTGCATCTTGTCTTAAACAAGAATTTAGTTCTTTAAGATCAACCCAACATAAAATGGTGCAGTTGAAGTTTTTGCTATCCCTGATTGCAGGGCCTGGTCAGAAACCTGTGATCCGAGATGGACTTGACACATCATTAGTGGTGTGGGCAAGCTGTGTTACCAAACCATGAGCTCTGCTCCCTTCAGCTTGCAGAGGGGAGGGGCTTTGTTGTGTTTTTAGGAGTTAACACACTGCACATGGACACAGTCTGCCTGGATCCTCTTCAGTTCAGACTGGTGAGTTACCATGGTGCTGTTGGCAGAGTGGCATTTTCAAGCTGGGATTTACATTTTTTGATAGAGTCACCTGGTGACTACACGCTACATTATAATAAACATAAGTTAATAGAGGGACTAAAGTGTCAATTCTGCTTCCAGGCTGGGTGAGCAAGGTTGCTCTGCCAAGTTCCCATCTCTGTGATAGGGTTGCCATTTCCTCTTCCTGCCATTGAGCTGTTGCATTAACCTCAATCATTAGTAAATATTAGTAAGTCATCTGTGACATTTTGCACCAAGCAAGGCTGCAGGTCCTGCCTGTTGGAAGTTTTTAATTAAATAAAGCTGCCTGCTGTGTGCAGATGGACGGGGGAGAAGGCAGAACTCAAAGGGGAGATGAAAGCCACTGCCTCTGCCCACGCCAGGGTGTGGGCAGGACTTCTGCTCCTCTTGGACCTTTCCTTCAGAGAAACTCTTGTGTTTTTCAGATGGCCTCTCATCTGAAATTACAGCACATGGTTTGTGCTCCTGCTCCAAGTCTTTCTGGAAAATACTGCACGTAGCACCTGAATAAGTCCCATATGAAAGCTGGTAGAGCAAACATTGTCAGTGGGAGAAGTAAACCTGTGCTTCGTGCTGAGCTCCAAATGCACCAGGCAAAAAACATTGTCAGGTCAAGGTCAGACTTGAAACTGGACTGGCAAAACTATTTCTTGAGATCTCAGAGTTCCTGAACTTGGAATTGGGAGTGAGACAGAATAGGTCTGATCTCTAATAGCATTCAATAACCTTCCTGTCCAACTGATCCATCATTTAAAACACTGTAGAGGTCTGGAACAATGCATGTGCCCGGCCAGTGCAGCAGTGGGGAGGCTCAGTGTTAAATGTCAGGGTGGAGAAGGTGGAGCAGCAGCTGCTGCCTTTCCCTGCAGCTCTCCCTTCCTCTGCTGGGCAGGGCTGGAGCTCTGTGCCCACAGCACAGCATGGGAAGCACAATTCCAGCAGGTCAGTGGCTGTGCTGCACACTGGGCTCTGCTGCCCTTGGCCCTTCACAGCCTGACCACGCTGAGCCTACCAGAAGCTGTAATTAATGCTTGCTGCTTTCCCAGGGATGCACTTTCCCTGAATTTAACTGTGCTTTTTGGTTGCGTTCTCTCCCTTCTCTCCTATTAATTCCTGTGCCACTCAGCCCCTGCATTATGGGTAAAGCTTTCAGGGCAGCCAGTGGCTGCTGGTGGTCCTGCTCTCTCCACCTGTAATGAAATGCAGTAAGTGTGCTGGGTACTCAGGAGCTGCAGCTGAAGAGGCAAGTAAACCCTGCTGTCTCCACTTGTCCCTCACTAGTTTGGTTTTTGGTTTCTTCCTCTGGCCCTGGTGGATGGCTGCTTGCTGGGGTCAGTGCCACGAGCAGCAGCACAGGATGTGGGAAAGGCTGGCAGAGCCCTGAGGCCCTGGCTGCAGTTGTGTTTATTTGCACAGGACAGACAGTGTCCCATCTCCCTTGGCAGGAAGCAGGGGATGAGTTTGGCACACAGCTCAACGTGAGGTCTGTGCCTCTGCCCCCACCCTTGGCTGTGGTGTGACATGGGCTGGCACCAGCAGAGCTCCTTGGTTTCCTCACCTGGCTCAGATTAGTAGTAACAATCTTCCCACTTTTTCCTCAAACAGAGACTTCAGCCTCATGGGAACTAGGGAATAGCCCCAAGTAACACAGCCTAGTACAAATGGTTGGCTTCTTCCTAATGACTGAATGGCAGAATTTTTTTCTATCTTGATCTGTTTAGTAGGAAAAATGAGTATTTAAATGCCACAGAGCTGGTTTTGACATTAGCAAGAGCTGGTTTTGACGAAAGCACAGAAATAGCCCCAAACTTCAAATCCAAGTAATGAATCTTCATGGCAAATAGAAAGGAAATTTCAAAAAACCTTATTTCTAAATTTATTCAGTCAATAGTTTTAATTAGCAAGCATTTATAGTAATCCTAACCTGGGTGTGATCAATACTGTCTGAACCAGCCATTTAGTGGAGGGATGTCTAAAGGAGAAAGAAGAATGTGAATAACCTGAGCATTATACAAGTACAAAAGAGCAGAGTAGCTCTGACCGTGAGGGGCACAGGAGATTGGCACCAGCTCATGGCGAGGAGGACAAGATGTGTCTTGGCTTGGCTTTGCTGTGAGATGTGATTGGGAATTGAGTGATAGCTGGGTTGGACACTGCTCTGAGCATCCCTGTGAAAGAGCACAGAGCCATTGAAGTGCTCCACAAGCCATCATAAACCCCCAAAATTCCTCAGTTTTCCCCCATGAGTTTTGCATTGTTGGAGAAGGAAAGCCTGAAAGGCAAGAGCTTGGTGAAAGAGGGGCTCAGCCCTTGGGTGTCCTGACCTACTGCTAGGCTTCTCTGTGCCTCATTTGTTTAAGAGGCTTTTAAGACCTTCCAGCTATTTTCCATGTACTCCAGCAGAAAGAGCTGGGCTCCCACTCGCTTTTCTTTGAGCAGCAGCTGAGAGGAAAATGCACATTCTCCACCTGTCACCTCAAACACAGAAAATTCACCCCAATTTACCTGAATAAAGATGGGTGATTAGAAGAAGCAGCTAAATAATTCCTCCAGGTAGGCTTTTCTGAGGGTCTGGGTTCTGGTGAACTGCAATGTGTAAGCTCTGTTGAAAGAAACAATTTACTGCTGTTTGTTTCACTGAAAGCAATGGCTGGTCAGGCCCTTTGGAGCAATCCTGCTGCTGGTCAGGCACAGGACTCCCTGTGGGAATTGTGCAGTGCTTGCAGAGGTGCTGGCTCCTGTGACAGAGGTGTTCAAATCTGGGACATGGCCCTGGTGGGTCATGAAGTCCTCTAGAGCTGCCTCTGAGAGGGTCTGGCTGCTGCATGTGGGAAAGGCTCTTTGGAGCCTATGGCTACTCCAGAACTCCAGGGAAACCTCCACGTTTCTGGATCTGAGCTCTCCTGCTTTGGTGTCTTTCTTTGAACTCAAACTGGGAGCACCTTCTCAGGTGTGGAGAGGAAAATGAAATTATCTAGTGCCATTTTGTCCAGAAGACTTATTGCCTCTACTGCCACTCTAAATCTTGCTGATTTAGAAGCTGAAGCTGAGCACAGGAGTGCTCAGAGAAATCCCAAAGTGCTCTCAGATATCTCAAAGAAATATCCTCACAATACAGAATTACAGGGTCAGGGATATTTTCCAGCTGAGCTGGAATACTGTGGTTAGTGCTGTAGCCACAGATGCTGCAATACCTCACCTGGAATTGCTGACTATTCATTGAATAGGGACTTTTTGGAGGAGGGATAGAGGTTCAGGGGCAAGTTTTATTTATTGGCAACAAATTTATTCTCTTCTGCCCTCACAAAGAGCTGCCAATATCTGCTGTGAGTATAGAGAGGCTGTGGAGGCGAGAGAACACGGTTTTAGTCTTTTTAGACATAAAATCCCTAAAAAGGTGCTTTGTGTTGGAGCCGGGGGGCTGACCTACCCCCACCCCAAAACTCCTCCGTTGCTCTTCGGGCAGCGTCCCCCGCGGACCCGCCCGCTGCCCGCCGAGCGGCTGTGGGAGGAGGAGGAGGAGGAGGAGGAGGAGAAGGAGGGGGAGTCCCGGCGGCGGGATGAGGCCGGGCTGAGCGATGTGCGAGCAGGCAGCGCGGTACTGCCGGGCCGGGGTGCAGAAGCTGCTGCGGAAGCCGGCGCCGGCGCTGCGCGGGCTGGACGGGCTGCTGCGCTGGGCGGCGGGCAGGATGGGCGACAAGGGCCTCGCCGAGAGGGAGCTGCTCGCCCCGGGCGCCGCCGCCGCCCAGAGGAAGGGCACCTCCGTCATCCTCGATGTGAGTGCTCCCTGCATCCCGGCTCCTGCCTCCCTCCGCCCCGCGCCGCCTCGGGAGCGGGGATTTCCTCTGCTCCTGCACTCCCTGGACCCGCCGGGCACGGGCTGGAGCCCGGGTCCTGCAATCCCCGGCTGGGTGGGCGTGGGTGTCCCGCAGCCTTTTGCCCGTGTCCCGCACCCGCTCGAGCCCCTGGGATCGCCCTTATTTCCCGGGTCCAGCATCTGCTGGACCAGCTGAGCAAGCGGCTGCAGCCCGGTTCTCAGCTTACCTGCATCCTGCACCCGCGAGCGGCTCGGCATCGGGGCTGCTCCTCGGGTCCTGCATCCTCGGCCGGCTGGGCACGGGATGCAGCCCAGGTCCTGCATCTCCCGGGCTGGTTGGGTGTAGGAGTGCCCAGATTTAACAACTTCTTTCCATATCTTGTGTCCCTGGGCTGCCTAATGTATGGGGTGGCAGCCCGGGTCTCAGCCCCACTTGTCCCGGTGCTGCACGTCCTAGATTGTCGGGGTGGCCTAGGTCCCCTGTCCCCCTGCTCTGCACTCTCTGGGACAGCTGGGAAAAAGGTGCCCCTTGGTTCTGCATCTTCTGGACCGGGCCGGGCATGGGGTGCAGTCTGGATACTGCACTTCCTCTCCTGAGCCCTGCGCCTTTTTCTTACCGGATGGGGCACAGAGATGTAGCTTGTATCCTTCTCCCTGCCAGGACTCTGAACTCTCGGGCTGGCCGGGCATTGGGGTGCCCTTTTTCCTGCACCCTCTGGACGGGCTGAGTGTGGGGGTCTACTGCAGGTTCTGCAGCCTTTTTCCCAGGTCCTGCATCCCCTCAGTCAGCTGCGATGAGGATGCACTGTAGGTCTTTAATCCTGGTTTGGGGGGTGCTGGTAGGGATGTGCTCAGTGCCTCGATTGCTGTATTTACAGACCTTCTGATTAGGGAGCTACCGAGGCTGTTTGCACTTAAATGAACTGGGAGAATGGGGTGGAATCAGCCAGAGTGCAAATGGTGTAATTACAGTCTTTTTGCAGCATCCAGTAATTAAACACATAGATCTTCTGTTTTGCTATCTCCTAGCTTAAAAAAAAAAAAAAAAAAAAAAAAAAAAAGTAATGAATGCAAAATAAACTACTGAAGCATTGGCTGTAGTAAAGGATAACTCATACTCTCCTTAGAGATAGGATAGGCGGTAGTAGCTCTTCAAGGGAAGCCCTTACATTTTGTAAATAATTTGCTGAACCCGTAGGCATTGGCGTGGGCTGGAGAGTCTGAAACTCTTTCCATCTCTGAGCACCCTGAGCTGAAAGGCATTTTGGTTCCTTGAGGAACCGTTGTCTCTAGAGGGTTGCCAAAAGCAGCTCAGAGAGCAGGATGGATGGATGGATGATCCTGCCCGTAGAAGGGGCCGGCAGGTGGGCAGCTGCAGGCTGGGGGAGTGATCTTCCGGGGAAACAAAGGACAAGGGCAACTCACACCCTTATGTCTTTTAAGTTAACTTGTTTAGGGGAGAGTTCCTGGGGTTCTTTTTTTAATTTTTATTGGTTTGTTTTGGTTTTGCCTAGTTTTGTATTTTAATCTGCCAAAATTTTACAATAATTTGGAATCTGAGTTTCAGAGCACAAATGCAATTAGGAAGCAGCATAAAATTTATGTAAGAGTTTTCTTGAGTTAGCCGTGTTCTGTCACCAAAATGGCATCTTATCCATTCAATTTTACTATATTTAAGTGATTTTTTTTCACTTTGAGGTTTGAGCTTAGGAAAAGAGCCATGAACTTTCAGAATGGGAAACACAGTAGAGCATTGTATTATTTCAGTGGGAAGTGCAATAGAGCTGGGTGTGCAGCTCCT
The DNA here is from genome assembly GCF_026979565.1 of Vidua chalybeata. NCBI lineage: Eukaryota > Metazoa > Chordata > Aves > Passeriformes > Viduidae > Vidua > Vidua chalybeata. The sequence goes on from NC_071540.1 coordinate 12,634,923, forward strand.
GATCGTTCTCCTTTTCACAATGGTACTGGGAGCCCTTTCTCACCTGCTGAAAGTAGAAATGGATTCTGAAAATGTAAGATTTGAGAACTTAGGGTTTTTTTCCCTCTTTCCTTAGAACTTGATTTTCTCCTTTTTCTCCAGGCACAATAGCAAAGCAAATTGAAGCTGTGGCTTCACTGTAATGGGCTCTTCAAGTGCACTGCGAGACCCCCCTTTCATACAAAGGGTTTAAACAGAGAACACCTATTTAGCTTAATTTTCACACATTAGCATGAAAGTAACAAGCATTCCACTGAATGCTCAGCGATGATAACCTGTTTTCCATTTAACTCCTTCACATTTTTGCTGATGGATGTGCTGGGGAAGCAGTGAGTGCAGCAGTGCGGCTTCTCCGTGGGGGAGGATGAAGTAAAAGACCTGTACGGTTTTATGTTAGCTAACACGTTTCCATGAGCTGGTGTGCTGTGTAGGTAGTTTCTTGGGGGCTGGGGGAGGAGGGGAAAGCTTGGGCTTGGTTATGAATTAGATAAAATGGCTTTGACGCTAATAGTACCTTAGTCACTTCTTCCTCTTCTGGCTTTCTTTTAATTCATCCATCGCCAGTGTTCTTGTTCTGACTCCTCCATGAGGGTGTCTGGTGTGTCAGAACAAACTTCCCTGTGCGCTTTCCACCAAACACAACTGTGCTGTTGTGGGACAAAACTGAGGGCTGAAGAGGAACAAAACACAAGGGGCTAAGATGTCTTCTGCCATCAACCTGGCTACTGCCACTTAGAGGATCAATCTTAACTTTGGGCTGGCTTCAGTGCTTTTCTTTTACTTTGCCTCTGGCCTTTTAGGTAAAGGATTAAAAAAGGTTGAATAACGTTTACTAGTTCAGCTCGAATGAATGAATGAATGAACGGTCAGCTCTTACAACATTGGTCAGATCATTGTAAGGGGTTAAGATTGAGCAAGGGGTCTGTACCCATCCTGTGCCCACCCTCAGGTGCCTTCTCTGGGTCTGCTCCAGCTGCAAGAGCCCCAGGCTCAGTGCTGGCAGCATGTGCAATCTGCAGCAGGTATTCCCACTCATGCCACAAGCTGTGGATGGACACAGGATATCTAATGCTTCCTGCACCCACAAGGACAAACCCCTGTATAAAAGCTGTCACAGAGCTGCTCCAATCCACAAGAGGGGATAGTGGCATTTCCAGTCAAGAACAAATCCGCCATGTCGCAATGCTTATGAAAAGGAGGATATATTATATGGGTGTATATTCTCTGTGGATAAGCCAATGTGAGATTGTATTTGCTGTGTGAACTGAGTGCATGTGCAACACAGAGCTGAGGAGGATGGCCCTCGAGGCACAGGAAATGTCTAGGCAGGTGTTGCTCTGTCTGGGAGTACTTCAGAGCTGGCTGATCTACTGCCCTTGCTCATCTCCTCCTGCCTTCCTGTCACTGCCAAAAGCCTGTATTGACAGCAGAGGTGTGAACTCCAGAGCACCTGAGGCCTGGTCAGCCACAGCAGCTACAGGGGAAGATGCTCCATCTGGTTCATGGCTCATCTCCTGCTTGGCATCTAAAATAAGGATCAGCCTCAGTTATGAATGAGCATCCCCATGGCAGGACTGCGAGCCCCAAGCAGCACTGGCCTCCCTGCCTCCTTTCCTGCCAATGGGGACTAAATGCATTGATTTTTGGTTTTATTTTAAACACTCCTGAAGAACCCAGGTCCATTCATTTCAGGTCAGGTGAAGCTTTCTGTTTTAGCTACCCTGTCTTTTGCTGAAAACTAATTTTGACCTTTATCTGATTTTTTTTTCTTTGACAGAAAGGTAATTTCAAATCCATGTGTCATTCTTATGGCTCCTCTTGCAACCTCACTTATGTGGTCAAATCTGGTTTGTGCTTCTTCAGTCCCATGGGATTGAGTGAGGTGTCTGGATAGAAGATACAGAGAATCTGGTTTGTGCCAATGGTGCATCTCCAAATGTAGATCCAGAGCTGTCATTTCCAACCATTCTGTCAATGACATGGTTTCCAGTGCAGCCCTTAATAGCAAGGCTCTTGCAGCCACAAGAATCCCAGGAATCCCTTCTCATTCCTCTTCTGTTTCGACCTTTTTTCCTTCTGTTTTCATTTTGTTTGTTGGGTTTTTTTTCAAGGTTGGTTCATTCCCCTTCCTTTGTCCTTGTTTACCATCTCACTGTAAGTGAACTGGGAGGGCTATTTTCCTCCTCCTTAATCCTCCCTTTGTGAAATCCATGGTTTGATATCTTCCCTTGAGCTGTACCTGCAGGCACAGCTGGAGAGGAGGGCCAGGGCAGGCCAGGCTCTCTTCTTTCAGGAACTGCTCACTGCCAGGTACACAATCACACAGGAGAGTCCATCCCTTCTCCTCTGATCTTCAGGGCTTTGCAAGTGGATGCTTGAAATGAAGCTGAACAGAAAAGTAACTTCTAGTGCTGAACATCAGCAGGTCAGAAGATCAGATGCAACTCTTACCTTTCTCATGAAACTTTAATTTAGGACAGCTAGGTGAAGTCTAAAGAGAAGGTAAGAGTGAAAGCAGAGGTTGGGACATGGTGTCAGCTGCTCTTCTCTTGGGGAGGAAGGGAAAAAGGATCTGCTTTGAAGTGGGAAAATGCCCAGAGACCTGGAGCTCTGCAGCAGCCTTGTTTTGTGGGGAATCAGTGCAGATGGGACAGTATTTCTACACCAATGGTGTATTCCTTACTGAAACACCAAAATAAAGCCTTTCTCCTTGCATGGGGAACACTCATTAACCTGAGGATGTCTAAAGACATAGTCTATAGTGACAAAGCTTCAGGTCATTATCTTCTCACATTTTCACCAGAAAGAGCAACAGAGAGAGGCTGTAGGAGAGGAGATTCCTACTGGTGCCTCAAGTTTGAGGAATAAAGGCCATGCCTGATATAAAACCTTGTCTCAACTCCAAAGGAAGGGTCAAGACTTGTAGGGAGAGGAACAGAAAGCCAGAACAGGCATTCAGGAACATAGTGAGGATCAATAATATTTTCAGGTCTATGTGTGTCTCTGGATGCCTTCTCATCCATGGGCTTTCCTCATGCATAAGACATGATTATGTTTGTCCTCTATTCTGCACCCAGATTATGATAGAAAATAGAATTTCAGCTCAGCTGCATTCTATTTTAAATCAACATCTTATTAACCTGGTGAAGGGATTATAAACTCCACAAACTTTTAATAATTCTTGGGCTTCTTAAGGGAGTGCTATTGTGAATTTAATAAAATTTGTGAGAAAACCTTCATTTAGCAGCCTCCAGTGTGGCATGTTCTCATCCAGGAGCTTTGAGAAGGCAGAACTAAATGTTTAAATTTGAAGCCATAATTTTTGTTTTCAAGTTTATCATTACCACCAGGGTTTTGAATTGCTTACTTCTGGAAGTTAAATATCTGTAGTAGCCATTTGAGAGTATAGCAAAAACATACATTTAGAGAAAACATATTGGAAATCTTGACAAAAGTTCTTTGCTTTAGAGAAAATAGTGTTTATATTCATCTAAACCACTGGTAAATGGGTTAAGTATGCCACAGACAGCAAACTGCATGCATTGCCTGTATAAATCCTATAAAATGGGTTAATGCCCATATTGTGGGCATCCTGTGGGCTCACTGTGTGACTTAGCCTGTGCTTCAGGAGCTTTGCTTAATAGCTCCAAAGCACAGCTGATGGGGGAGATGGTTGCTGTGGTACTTGAAGTGGATAATTTCTCATTTCCCATCCGAGATCCGTGCATGCCCCCATGGTTGGAGAACAGGGGGTGATGGAGCGGAAAGAGCATCCCTGGCCAGGCTGAGCGCCGGCTCCCGGAGCCCCGGCCCATGGGATGGTCCTCGGCCACGTGCAGGCACAGGAAGCCAATTGCTGCTGAGGGCCTGGCAGGACAGGGCACTTTTCCATCCATATTTCATTAGTTCCTCTCTCACTGACCTCCAGGGCTGGTGCCTTGACGAAGTCTAAAGTGACTTTGCTGCTGAGCGAGGATGGAGCTGCTGGGAGCCGGCAGAGCGGCTGCGGGCTGGATGGAGATGACACAGCATCCTCACTTGTGCTCCCTCCTTCTGGAGCTGCTGGGAGCTGTCGTTGCCCCCAGCTCCCTGGGAGCCTGGCACCGTTATGGGTCTGCTCTCTGGTCCATAGGGAAGCTGTGAGGGGCTGTGGTTTCCCTTCCATCCCCAGATCTTACACCTTTCCCTTATGGAAAGCCCACCACCTCATTCCCACCGTGGAACAACGAATCCAAGACCTGAGAAGAGGGTGTCTTTGGGCTGTGTGGGGGAGGGCACTCTGCTGAGCTAGAACATAAATCCTGGGTCTTCACAGCAGCAGCATTTTTGGCAGCACTGCCAAGCTATCACAGACTATATTACATCTTTATCAGCCTCCCGATGCTCATTCCAGTGTTCATACCTTGATGCAGTGCCTGCCTGTGCTGACAGATTACTTAATCTTAAATTGTTTTTTTCTTCCAGGTGTCCCAGTTTAATTTTTTTTATGTGTGCAAATTTTAGGTGGTTCAATTAAGTTGAAAGAATAAATCCTGCTCTTTAGCAATAAAAAAGCCAAGCAGCTTGGTCCTGTAGAGTAAACTTTGATAAGCAACACAGCCAATGTGATCTTTCATCACACATCAACACGTTCATTTACTAATAATAGTCATACTTTAGGGACTATCTGGGAGAGTTAAAGTCCTGAAATATTCATTTAGTGAAGATGAATATAAATATTTCAATTTATAAACATTTCTTACATTTCTTAATTTTTTTTTTCCTGTTGCTCCAAGTATTCCTTGCAAGGTAAACAGCTCCATGGAGCAGAGCACTGCAGGTTGAGCCTTTCTCCCATTTTAATCTACATTTACCTATTGGTTTTGCTTTCCCATTCTCCCTCTGCCAGCTGTGCTTAGTGGGGTGGTGATCTCCCATGGAGAGGCATTGCTCAGGACAGGCGTTGCTCCTTTTGTCACAGACTGGCTGTAATACCTTGGTTTCAAAGCAGTGGGAAGAGCAACAGAAGGATGTGTTGATGAAACAAAAAACCCAGAAATAATGAGCATCCAGGAAGAGAAGTGCCTTATCTGGAGGTGCTCATGGGGAGTGAGGATTTGGGGTGTCCAAGCCATGGAAAGAGGAATATTTTATACAGTGGGCAGGGCATACTGAGCACAGGTGAGGGATGTGTGCTAAAGCCATGCAGCGTGCTGGGGTCCTGCTGGGATTTCTTCCTTCTTCTCATAGACAAGCCATGACTGGCTGGCCTTTCAAAACCCAAATTTAACATCAATGAAATCTGTAAGTGTGGAGAGAGGTTGGATTTTCCCTCCCAAACCTTCTAATTGCTCTTAAAAAATGGAGGTCAGCACAAGAGGAGTTTTGATGTGGTCACGAGCTGTAATCCCTGCAGGCAGTTCTGTGACTCCCAACACTTTGGTTTGGCTCAGGCAGAGGGGTTTTGCCTCTGCTGAAGTACACCAGAAAGTCCTGCTTTGCCTCTGCCCCAGGCTGCATAGCCTCACAAGGACTTCGGACAAAAGAATGATTAATGTTCCTTAATTAAGCCATATTCAGTGAAATAGCATATTCTGCAATTCAATTTGTCTCTTGGGGTTCTTGTTTTGTGCAGCAATTTCTCTTCTGGTATATTTTTTTTAATGATTTTGTGACCCAGAAAATATGAGATTCTATTTTATGGCTGACTCTGATCTGTCTTGCTGGTGCTTTTATTCCCTCCTCAGGGAAATTTCTTTCTACAACTAAAATCTCTGCTCTTGCTCAAATTAATAGTGTCAGGCCTGAAGAGATGATGAGAATATTTTACCTTTTCTGCCCATGTTAATTTTTTGGTAATTTAGGGCCAACCTGTGCTAGTGGCTATTTTTGGCAGGAACCTGTAAGTTTCTAGTCTTTGCACAGGCCTTCTACTAATAATTGCATTTTATTGGCAAGGACAGTAGAGCAAAACAGCACAGCCCTGGAGAAGTAGATGAAAGATGTAACTTTGGGATGCAGAAGTCATGCAAAACAGAAGCAGGATGGCAGCTCAGCTCTGCAGGGGTGACAAAGTAGAAGTTACGCAAAACAAAGACATTGGGCTTACTCAAAAGTGGGGGTCGAGGAACAGCCACCTACAAAGGACACCAGATGTTGAGGATGGACCCCAAAGATCCATAGGAGGATTTCTGATAAGGGGTATGACTGTGTAAAATAAAGTAATACATATGCATCAAGTAAGTGGGGCTAGCTAATGGCTGTGTAATCATGTGTGTGGTTAAAAACTCAGAGCAGGGCCCTCCCAGTGACCAGCTGATCGTGCTATCAGTGTTAGGGGACTATTCCTCAGCTGAGACTGGTGAGAAAAACAGCACCAGTTGTTTCTGCTCTCTTTCTCCCTGGCAAGTTCTACAGTACTACACATTATTGCAATTTTTTTCCTTCTGAAATGGCTATTTGATTCCTCTCTGTGGGCTGTTCCTCCACACTGTAGTTTTATGTCTAAATATAATCTTCCCACGCAGGAGACTTGCTTTAAAAAAAATGTTGTAAATAATTTTTTTTTCCAGAAGTGCAGAGCTGTGAAACTTGGTTTAAGAGATTTTATTGACTCCAGAGAAATTGTCTGGACTGGCTGCACGGCTGTTGGAATTTTTTTTGTGTGTATTTTTCTGGTGCTGGATTCATGGTTTCAGCTTTCTTAAGTGAGGGAGGTGCTGGAAGTGCTGAAAGCATTTCCACCAGTTATTCCAGCTGTGTTGCTCTGGGGGAGATGAGCTGAGTCTTGGGGAGGGTGATCTCAGTAAAGCTCCTGAACTGGGTCTTGAGGGGTTGGAGCACTTGAACCTGCCCTGTGTGTGGGGCTGAGCGTGTCCTGGTGCAAAGGGCTTCACCCCCCATGCTGGACAACATAGTAAACACATTTCTCTCTCTCTCTTTCAATTCTAGATTTTCAGAAGAGCTGACAAAAATGGTAAGTCTGTGCATTCATAATTCACATTTCTTGACTGGACTATTGTCAGTATTGTTATTTTTCCTGAGAATTACATCCAGGTGTTTAAGTGTTGCTCAGTTTACTGTGTCTGATGCTGATACACTCAAAACATCAGAAAAGGTTTTGGTTTTGTTTTTGGAAAATATATTTTGGAAAATATATTCTTAGAGCAGATGTGATACTGGTATGCAAGTTGGCATGGCAGAATCCACCAGATTAAGAGCAATTTCACAAAAACAATATAAAAATAAATCACAGGTAAGTGATAAATGATGATCCACCCCTTGGTAATCTTGAAGTTACTTGTGAATATTAGTAGTTTGGTTCCTGAGGGACTGGACCCACACATCAAAGAGCAACACACATTGATGTATATTTTCAATCTGTGCCTGTGGAAAGCTGAACACCTGCACTGAGCCCAGCCAAGTCCTTACATTTGGAATAACATGGATGAGTCTTCATTAAATGACATGGAAAGAGAGAATTGGAAAGATAGCAAGCTTAAGAAAGAAGAGTCAGTGGGCCCAATCCCAGGATCTTTCCACACCCTGAAAAGCAGTTTTATTTTAGCTCCTAGACGATCCCAAGAGCTAGTATCTGCTCTTTCCCTGTTGTACAAGAAGAAAATTAAATGTGCATCAAAACTCTGTGTGTTTGCAGAGGGACACGTGGGAGGGTTGTGCAGAGGAGCACAGGGGAGAGTTTGGTTGTTCTCTCCCAGCTTTAAAAGGGAGATACCTGGTTTCTGCTGGTGCTTATAGATGGGTATCCTTACGGCCCCTGAGTAAGGAGGGTGCTACCAGCTGGCTCATAAATAAGAAGTAAATGGTGTGTAACTGTGGGCACTTGGTTATGGCAACTGACAGAGTAATGAGATGCTGAAGTTTGTTGCTTAGAAAAGCTGAGCAGTTGTATGATACAAGGAGAGTGGAGAGGAAAAAATTAGTTTATGCTCTTGGCACCAGACTGACTGACTTCAGAGATGGTGCTGGGCAGGTATTTGAACTGCCAAGGGTGAGGGCTGCACTTGCAGGGGGTGAGGAGACCAACACCACTGAGCACAGGCAGAGAAGATAAATTGTCCTGCCACTCCTGACCCTCAATGGGCACTGCAGGGAGGATAGCTGGAGCTCTTAAGGAAGGCCAGGTGCTCTTTGATGAAGGACCTTTCTCCATCTCTGCTTCCACTCTTGTTGTTTGCAGTGCACGGGACCTACAGCTCCAGTGTTGGGGCAGCACAGCAGGTGCTCTCCACGGCTCTAATGCTCCCTTCCCTTTTTATGGGACCTGGGGGCCAGGCTGGCACAAAGCAGCCTGGAGTTAAGTGGCACCTCTGCCCCCAGGCTGGCTCCTGCAAGGTGGCACTTTGGAGCACACGTCAGTCTGGGCATCCGTGCTCTGCAGTCCCCTGGAGCAGGGACTGTGATCCTGGGGCTGTCCTCTGCAGGGCTCTACATCCTCCAGGGGTTCTCCTTACAATTATTTAGATGCTGCTTTTTTCTTGACATGGCACTTGCTAGCCACAATGGCCAGTTTCACCAGCCATTTATATTTGATGATCTCTGGATAACAGAGTTTGCCACTCATTATAATTAGCTCAGTGTGTTCCTCTGCAGCCTTTTGGGATCACAGCTCCCCACAGCCCCTTTCCAGCCTCCTGCAGCTCACAGCAGCTGCTGCAGGAGATGTGCAAGAATATTTCCATTGGTACAGCCTCTCTGAAAACTAGGGCTCAGAGGTTTCCAGAGCCAGAGGTAATATATTTGTATTTCATATCCCTGGGGATCTCTTTTTCACAATTTTTTCTGTGACATTCTGGACTTTAATTTATTGATTTGTTGAAATTCAGCCTATTCATGGCTTTACCTGTTACAGCTCCAAGGAACAGTGGAAGCGTCAGCCTGCTTCTTTTATGTCTCACAGCAGGTGCTGTGCACAGCCCTCTGAGGAAAAATGAAAATCTCACACTTTTCATTTTTGTCAGAATCTCAGGATGGGGCCCTGAGCCCTGGACAGACTGTTAAAAACACAAGACCACAGATTACCAAAATATTTTACTCTGTCAACATGCTTCTGTGGTCTCCACACCTGCAGAGGTTCCTGTCTGGCTGGGACTTTGCTCTTCTAATTAACCAGCTGAGATGGATCATTATCCAGTGCTGTGTGATGGTGGCATACTGGGGAGAGAGCTGCCACGGCAGGGAGTGCTGGCAGCTTTACCCAGCACTGGCAACCCTTGCTTTCCTCAGCTGTGCTAAAGCCACTCTCACAGACCTGTGTAGGAACCCTACAGAAATAGGGCAGGGAAAAATCTGAACAAAACTTCAGCTCTCAACATCTGGTTTAACTACAATGTCTCATTTAACTTTTTCCATGCAGAGATCAGATGGTTAGAGGCTTACCTAAAAGGCAAAGGAAGGGATTGTAAGATTAAGGAGTAGTCTCATTTCATGCGCAGTCAGGAGGTCATAAATTTGGAAATCTTTTCAGCATCTTGATCTTTTTCCATGCCAGCCAGGTAAAAATGGTATATATTGTGTTAAAAATGGTACATATTGTGTTAAAAATTGTACATATTGTGTTAAAGCAGAGTGGCTGGCTCAGACACGGTAACTATGGAGCCTGATAGCTTGAATTTAAGAGCATCTCCCTCCTCCCCCTTTCTTCCAAACCTTCTCACATAAATCCTTAATTCATGTAAAATTGGATGTTCTTGCTGCAAGATGCTAAACCATGTTATTGCTCCTGCCATGTTCAGGTACTTGTATTTAGGTGATTGAATTCAGTGCCTACATGTACTAAAAGGCTGCTAATGAAGCAGCCCCTGCTTGTTAAGACATCTTAGTCTCCTGCTCCAGAGAAGTGAGATTCTGTCTATAATATGAGCTAAGTTCCCAACCTTGTCCCCAGTGATAATATCAAGTAGTTTTGTAACTATCTACATGATAAACTCAGAAAATGATCTGCATAAGACACCTGGAAATGCTGAGCACATTGGAGATAACTGGATAAACTGACAAATGGTCTGAAAAAGGGAGAAGGGCCGGAGTGTAACCTGAGAGTGAATAACTCTGTTAGATCTAGTCATGCTTTGCAGGGGCATGGCTGTTAGTCATTCAAAATAATCTTTTTCTTTTGTGTAGGAGTGTTTTTCCTTTCTCTGCTAATAAAACCACCTACTGTCTTGTAATCCTCCCATTCCCAGTAAACAATACTTAATCGTTTAATTGGAATGTGCTGGGAAAACGGAGGCATCTTGTTTTAGGCTGGTGCAGTAGAGCTGTCAATCATCTGAGTTATCTACTGTGTACTTAATCCTCTCATTAGAAAGCTGCTAATCAATTAAATAGCCTAGGATTCTCTTTGAAAGATTAAAAGAGTTTTATTTTGGCGGAACAGCCTAACTGCTAACAATTCATTTATAGATAAGCATCTTCCCAAAAACTGATGTTTTATCTGGAAATCTCCAACTCACTGCAACTACCCAGCCCCATGCCTTGAGCGTAACTAAATTCAAAGTGCAGCCAGCTTTAATCTATGCTTTAGTTGATGGGTTTTGCTGCAATTATTAGACCCTGCTCATGGAAATGGCCATCAGTCTGACTCACCCACGGGTCTGACTTCCCAGGCAATGGGCTTTAGGTGATTTCCCCTGGACCTCTGCCCTGGAAGAGGAAAGATGCAAAAGGAAATATGCCAAAACCTTGGCAGATGGTTATAAAACACCTACAGAAAATGGCAGGAGGAGCTGGCAGTGGTGCAGTATTTCACCTGATAGTGACCAGTGGTGAGTTAGTACAGTGGGGTCAGTCAACCTGGCATCTTCCTATTGCTGCTGTCCTTGTGATTTTTGTACCAAGACCGAGCCCAAACTGTTCTGGTTCTCCCTTCAAATTCTATCTAGAGAAGGATGGGAATGAAGCCATTCAGCACATGCTGTCCTGAATAGCTTCTGTTATCAGCAATGAGATACAATGAAGTGTGAAGAAATCCAGAGCACAAATGATGAGAGGAGGTTTCAGTTTTCATTTGATCTGAATGATCAGCTGAAGGCCTGCAGAGGACGTAGCAGAGTTAATAAAGGGGGGAAAAGGAACATGAATGAAGCAGGAATTGATATTTGGAAAGGGCTTTTTGGTTAAGAGCCATGAGGGCAATGGCATTGTGCCCATTCCTATCCCAGTAGGGCTTGTCCTTTAAATAGCTGCTCACAGATTTCTGTTAGTCACTTAAGAGCTCATTAAATGAGATTTATGCTGCTATTCTGTGTAAGGAAACGTCTGCACTTCTCAGTGTTACAAGTCTCATAGCAAATTACACTACAAACCATGGGGGCTCATAGAGAGCTCCTGACAAGAAGGGAACATAAATAGCTTTGCACATCAGCATCACAACAAACTGGCCAAGGAGCCTGGTCAGCTGTGAGTGGGCTTGTGTCCTTGTGAGGAGAGGGAGCTCTGCTGCTCACACATAAACTGGCAGTGCTGCTCTGCCTGGTGGCTTTGTGGCCATGATGCCACTGCTGACCCCCTGGTATGGGACCTCACAGGCTCCAAAAGCTGGAAAAAGGCAGAAAAACAAAACCAAGCAAATGAAAAGCTTCAGGCACATCTCTTCTTGAACACTATGAAGAACTCAGGTTCTTCATAATGTTCAAGAAGGCATGTCCTAAGTGTCACCTGAGTAGAAATCAGTCTTGTTAAACACCAGTACGCAAAGGAAGAGAGCGAGGTTTCTCCCATGGATGGTATTTCCTGAAGGGATGGTGATGGGAGAGCAGGAACAGTCCTGGGCATTCAGCAAAGGGAGAAGGCTGAATGAATCCTGGTGTACTGGGTCTCAAGAGGAACACACAGGTGAAGCTGCCAGCAGTTTCCAGCCCTTCACAAATGCTCTGTGCCTGTCCTCAGTGTCGTGTTTGTAGGCAGGGGCAGTTCCTCTGAGGCCTTTACAGATCTGGGGAATTTGCAGGAATTTTTAGTGGTAATGGCTCTCATAGTCTCACCCACCTTTTCCAGACCCCACTTGGAGAAATTATCTTGATCCTCTCTACTGAACCTAAAGTAGGAAGAAATGAATGTTTGTCTGGGGATGTGCCTACAGCTCAAATTCACAAATGCAACCAGACACGGGTTACTGTGTAAATGCTTCCTTTTCTTCCTTTCACTCCGAGAGTGCCCCTTTCTGATCCTGAGTTATTAGTACAGAAACTGGGGTAAAATGGAGTGAAAATGCCTCTTCAGTTCTGGTAGTGCAGGATCACAGAGAAATTCACGGAGAGACGGATGGAGAAAATTATCACTGGTGAGCAGATGATCCAAAGACCCCATTTTTATCTTGGTAACTGTCCACAAGTTGATTTTAAGACTTGAAATACTTATCTTCCCCCATTTCCCCATGAATGTGAGGCCCTTTTAGAAGATACACTTGCACACGACTTGAATGGTTGTAAGCAACCTGGACTTCAATAACATGGCTTTCAAGGCATCGAGGAAGAACAATTCAGGCTTTGTAACTTTGGGTGCTTTTATTGGATCTTAAAAAGATGCCAAGTTAGGGCACTGATAACTCCAGATATATATAAATAATATCAGAATAAGAAGACCCTGAACACCTAATAAGCTTCTTGTTGCACACATAACCCTTCCTTCCACAGTCACAAGCCCTATGGTGAATTGTGCTTTAATTGTGAGCTCTTGGGTGTTTTGCAGTTGCTGCCTTAATGGGTTTTCACTCTTCAAAACCACTTATTTCTAGACCCAGGTAATTACCTTCTGCATGGCTCCTGCTCCTCATGTGCTGGGAAAACCTTGAGCTATCCGTATCCTGCCGGTGCATCTAAATTAAGTCATTAGTTCTCAGTGAGAATATTTATAATTCTTGCATAACAAAACCAGTATTAGCAGCCACCCACATATAAGTAGAAAAATTCAGTGATGAATCAGGCTTTGTAACTATGGATAAATCTGATAGGTCTTCCATGATGAGATGACCAGTCTAAATGTATTTGTCTTTGTCTTTTAAGTAAATAAGAAAATATTTGCATTTAGATAGTCTGGATTTCATGTGACAATCAAAAAGTGCCTTGTAAGACTGTGCAGTGACCTTTATTTACAAGGAGAAAGTTTGAATTTGTTTTCAGTTGTTTGGACTCCTGTATCATTCCCAAGGTCTCTCAGTTACGCTTCCAAGTCTTTGCAAAGTTCACAGCGCATGATTTGGAAGGGAGGACATCTGCTTAGATTGGCACATGCTGTTCCCAAAATAATAAACAAACATATCCACCAGATGATGAATTTTGAGCTAATGTAGTTATTGTGAAAGGTGGCTGCT